>NC_052501.1:5898414-6498414 GCF_016617805.1 Bactrocera tryoni
ATGTATGTATATAAAAAAACATTAAAAAAAAATTAGAAAATATTAAAAAAAAATGTTCAATGTTAAAAAAAGTAAAAAAATATGTACTTAATCATTTTTTCAACAAACTGAATTTATTTTTATAACGAGATCTAAAACTATTCCCTAACTTTGGTTACTGCCCAAGTGAAGGCGAGTTTAATGTTACCAAGTGAATGGTAACGTCGGCCCGTAAACAAAATTTTCAGAAACTCTGATCCATTTGAATGCTTTATTTTTGAAAAAATTTAAAATTTTTAGACAGAGAGGGGGTTCATAGGGTCTAACCCACTAATAATCCAATAAATGCAATAATCTTTGTAAAAGATTTCAGGGTTTAGGGAGAGAATATAGTCTAACAATCTTCGTAAAAACCAATTGCAATCTCCTTTTTAAGAAAATGTGTACATAAGTATGCATATTTTTGGAAATCCAACTTCTATAATACACTGCTTATATACCCCTGGAAATGCAATAAATTTAACTCACAGCTCATAATTAAAATAATAAGCAAAAGCCAAATTTATACGCGTATTTCCATTTCCATTTAAAGCAGAGGTGTTGATGGCTTTCGGTAATTTAAGAGCGCTATTTCCTACAGATATTTAAAGATATTTCATTCAATATTAAAGCTTGCTGTAAGTAGACACACACACATACACACATACAAATGTATACAAAATCATTTAATTCAATGAATCACTGCTGACCCAACAAAAATGGCTTGATATGCCTGCAGTGTGTGAATGTGGAATCTCTGCAACATACAACAAAAAAAAGCACACACAACAAAAGCAGCGGCAACAGTAAAAAAACGAGGAAGCCAACACACACACTCACACACAAACAACGTGAATGGAAATATACAGAGAAAAAGAACAGGAAAACAGCAACAATGCACATAGCACAACAGCAGGAGCCCAAAAGTTCTATGACCTAAAGCTCCATTCGGCGTTGGTGACAGCGCACAGAAGAGCAAAACAACAGGCCAAACGCGGGCATAAGCACAGATACAGGCATAAAAAGAAATGCACAAATACAAACATAAAAAACACACACACTTACATACTAGATATTGAGTTTCATACATACATACATATTCATTTATATATACTTGCATATACATACATAAGTATGTAAACGCATATATGTAAAAATATGTATACATATGTATATAGCGCAAGTATAGATATGTATGAATGTACATATGTACGACAGTATGTACTAAATGTTTCGAATATGTAACCATAGTGAGGTATCCAAAGGCGGCCAGAATACCGGTATCTAACCGAATATAAACATGTTTACACTGTTGTCTAACAAGCACTTTACATATACACACACATACCTCTTCTTCACATACCTAAGTGTGTATATTACAGAAAAATTTGTACATACATATGTATGCGTATACTTGTTGGTAAGTGCGATTGGCACGCTACCACCAGCTGGGGCTGGAGTGCCGTGGAATGGGTGGAATACGTCACCATGATTTGAGCCGCCAGCTTACGGAGAACGGCGCACAGCAATTCAAGCGACTCTAGGGCAGCCAACTGAACTGAATAATCATAGAGGCAGATCTATACAGTTATTTCTTTAAATGTCTGCAAGTAACATAGATATGTGTGTGTGTGTGTGCGCGCGCTCAACGCCATCGTCAGCAAGTTACAGTTACAACAGCGAGCCGCTAGAACATCATCACTAACAGCAACAGCAACAACAGCAGTAAGAGTAACAACAGTTGCAATACTAACAACAACAATCGACCCAACGAATCATAACATTACATTAACGCGACACGAACGAAGCGAACAGTGCAGTCGACTGCGCTGCTAATTGCTGCCAGCAGCGCTGCTCGGAAATTGTGCCAACAGCAATTGTCGGAGAAATTGACTTCGTCGCGCGACTAACTGCAAATGGAATGATTATAATGTGGAATATAAAAATATAACCATGCACCAAAGTGCATATGCATGAGTGTCAGTGTGTACATATGTATGCATAGATGTGTGTAAGTATGTCTCTGTAAGTTTGTGTGCGCGAAAGATAGGCTTAAAACTGGCGAGCAGCATAAAAAATTGAATGAAATTATTTATGCAAATGCAACCGCCAACAGCGACAGTCCGCAGCAGCAAGCAAGCAGCCTACAAGTACCAAAAAAGCCTAACAGCACATCCCAAGTAGGTGAAAAAAGAGCGCAGCAAACTGCAGGACCGACGGCAATCGCAGTGTTATTCGCCGGTAAATTGCATGCGGCATGCCTCGTTACATATGCACACCTTGTATTGTAGAAATGTATGCAATTTGGTGGAAATTTTGTGGTGCAGCTTCTGGATGCGTTTGTTTCGGGCCACACACGTTGGTTTAATTAGGCGGTGATTTGGCGGTGCAAAGTCAAATATTAATAGCTCATTGTCATCAGACCTTTTGGAAAATTAATTCAATGCATACATACGTACATACATTTTTAATAACATAAAAGGCTATAGAAAGATCTTTTATTTCATTTGGTGCGGTCAGTTTGTATGCCACATACATTCATGCTATACGTGTCCGATCTCAACAATTTCTTCGGAGATTGTGGCATTGCTTTAAACAAAAACCTTTGGCAAATTTCGTGAAGACATCTCTTCAAAAGAAAAAGCTCTCCATTCAAGCTTTTGATTCTGATCGTTCAGTTTGTATGGCAGCTATGTGCTATATTGATCTAATATGGGCGGTTTCGAAAAATTAGCAGCTTCTTGGCTAGAAAAGGACGTTAGTGAAATTTCAGATTGATTTCTAAAATTTTGAGCGATTAGTTCGCGTCTATACAGATCTATGAGGTCTTCGACCGTGTTTTTTGGGTATTAGAAACTTCGTGCCAAACTCATTATGACTGGTTTAGTATCAAAATTAAATAAATTCTTTGCAAACCCATAGCGATGGAGAACATAACCGTAAAGCAGGCGAAATACTGTTTTTGCTTTCGTTTTGAATATCATATTTTCCACAAAAATGTTTTCTACAAGAGTTTTGTTCAAAACTTAACGGACGTACAAACATTTTTACAATTCTCGCTGTTGATAAAGCTTCCTATCACGAGACTTAACATTTAATAATGCCTATGGTATTTTCAATCTTCTATTGGAACCATCTAAACCACTGACTTCAACTCTGCAAGCGATTCTAACCTTAAGAAAAATGCCTAAATTTTCGCAAAGTAGATAATTTGGCAATATGGATAAAGTTTATAAACAACAAAACAATTGTACTATATTACAATATACATAATTGTATAATTTTCCCACACTTCTCATATCAACAAACTTTTGCATGGCTTCCGATTTTGATTTCTAATGACTGAGCGTTGCATATGTACATACATACATACATACATATGTATATAGTTTATCAGCATACAGATAAGCATGCCGATAGTTCGTGAATAGTCAGAGCAATGCTGTTAATGCAACCGAGGCAGACAATCAGTCAGTCTAGGAGTGAGCAAACAATCGCAAACATTCGCCCACAAGCAATCGACCCAAACCCGGCGTTCACCACACAAGCACCGCGCTCGGCTCACCCAACTACCCCATTAACACCCCACAAACCATGCACACATTCACCGAATTCCAATTCACAGTTTTCATATCCACCGCCTCCTCGCGACTCGCTCGCAAGCTCGCTCAGCATGACACTCTCCTCCGCCACCAAACACTTCGCACCGCTCTGTGCTAAGTTTGCTGCTGTTCGCGTTTGTAGTCAACACAAATAACTGTGACGGAGACGTCAGAAAATGGCTATATGATGATGATGACGACGACAACGACAACGACGATGACTACAACTACTACGCCGTTAGCGACGACGGCGGCGACGACGACAGCGTCGTACAGAACACTAGATTGCTTCGCCAGTTGCTTGGCTAGCCGTCGTGTCGTTGACGCCGAAAAAGACCAATGACCTATGCTAGAAGAGGTATGTTTGTTCGTACGGTACTCGTATACTGTTACTATTACAACAACAAACATTTCATTTCTCCATTTCTTTCTCTTGTTCTTCTTGTGCTTTGTGAAAAAATGCTTATTCTATGAGCGCACACACCAACACACACATACACACGCCACATGTACATGTGTTTGTAGGTGTGTTTGCTTGCACTAAAGTGTTTCTTATTCTGCCTGCTGGGTAGGCTACACAGCTTTTGTTCTACTAACAGTACGAAACACACAGAGAGAGCGGCGGTGTAAGCATGAAATGAGTTTGGGGATAGTTTTGGTATGTGCAGCGCTATGCGGAGTGTGCATTGGAGTGTGTTTGCTCAGCCCTTGTATTGAAAATGATGGAATTTTTTAGAGACACACTAGTTCAAAATTAAATATAAGTCATTGAGTCAAAAATTAAAGTTTTGCATAATTTTTTGGCAAGTGGAAGGGTTTTTACTTTAATTATGAAGTAGTTTTCAAATGTGTGCTAGTTTAAAAACTTAATTTTTTGAAAGCGCGACCGTTTTAAAAACATAGAACTCGAGCTTTTAAGTCAAAAAATGTATCGTAGCCAGGAACATAATGAAAGTATCCTTCACGCTTGCATTTCCATTGCATAAAAGAGTATAAAAAGAAGTTTATCTTGAGTTTGATTACTTGAAGTATATGGCAGCTACATACATATGTATGTACTTACATATGTATATGCGATAGTGGACCGACCCAAAACATTTCTTCGCAAATTTTACCGTTGCTTTGAACAACGAACGAATTTCGATTAGACACTGTTCGATCAGTTTGTAAGGCAGCTATAAGCTAAAGTCATCCGATCCAAAACATTTCTTCGGAGATTGTACCGTTGCTTTGAATAATTATACATGCCAAATTTCGTGAAGATAGCTCATCAAATAAAAAAGTTTTCCATACAAAGATTTGATTCTATTCGATCAGTTTGTAGGGCAGCTATATGCTATAGTAGTCCGATATCGGCGATTCCGACAAATGAACAGTTTCTTGGGCTAAAAAATAAAAGTACAAAATGTCAGAACGATAACTCAAAACGAATGAACGACCGGTTCCCGGTTATAGCTGTTCAGGGTACAAGAATTCAATAATTCGATTTAAAAGTATAGACTTTGAGGGCTCCGTCTTTAAACAGCTAGTCAATGTGTTAAAAAGCTTTTTGGTTTCAAAATAGTAAAACATAAGCAACTGCGTACTCAAACTCTTCGCTAGTCTATACGGTCCTCATTACTACATACATAGCTAAACTACTGGACTAGTACCAACCCATAATAGCCTAATATTCCGTTAGCCGAAATTTATACGCTCACACCATATGGTCTCTCCATACTGAGGGCATAGTATTTATCGCCTGTGTGTAGTCTTGAATCTGTCTGTTCGTTTTCGTAGACGTTTACCAAACTTTTGACTTTTTCGAAAATTGGACAGCGACGCTGTTGTTGTTTTTGGCGTGGAACTGATTGGTGCGCGGTTGGGTTCGTTTGCTATCAGCGCTTACAATTAGTTATGTTTGCTGACAAAATACACTTACATATATGTACAAATACACGCACACGCCCATACAAGCGTTCACAAAAAGCCAAAAGCCTATAAAAAATGAAATAGAAACAGCAACAACAACATGGCAGGGGAGCGCTTTTAATAGTTTGCTTCGTTGCATTGTAATCTGCTGCCGCTGGTGGTTGTTCTTTTTATTGTTTGCTTTTTCGGTTTTTTTCTGATTTTTGCTTTTTGAAGACTTTGCTCGCTCGAAAAGAAAGCATGCATGTGTGTTTGTATGTATGTTCGCATGTGCATGCGTGAGTGTGTGCACTCAATCATAGAAAGCTGCAGAGAATCATTTGTCCTATGCAAGTTTCTTCGCATATTGGCTATTTCAGCTCGCTTGCCTATTTCCTTGCTTGGCTGCTTGGCTGCTTTGCTGCGGCACAAAGCGTTGCACTGTTCATATACAAACACACACACATACATATATACATATATTGCAAACATACACGTCTGTATTGCATGCTGTCTGCGAATGGCTGCGTGTTAGTGCAGAGTAAAGATGCGCTTTTAATTGTTCAGGAATTCATTGCAAATGTAGGCCAAATAGTTACTCACTCGCAAATGAGGGGATGATAGCTGCTGCATGCATTTTGACATACGAGTATACTTATGTATGTATATGTTTGTATATACATATGTATATACATATCTATATACTTAGATGTTTGTATGTATTTTATATATACATGAGTACATATATACTAATACATGCTAGTAAATTTGGGTTTTATGTGCATTGTGGATTTCATTTATTTATGTACATACATATGTATGATATCATAATGTTTTTATGTATATATGTTTGTATGTATGTATGTGAGTTTGTAGGCATTTGCAGAGGTCATGTAATTCGGTGGTGGCTTTTTACAATTTTCGTTTTGAAAAAAATTAATAATTGCGGCTTAACTGTGTGATGTCGATTAATAAAATTGATTATTGCTACGTTTATACTTTAGATCTCGTCATAGAGATTATTTGAAGATTTTATGTTACGTTGGAAATTCATAAAGTAATGCAACTTCGAAAAAAATACTTACTAAATAAAAAATTTTATTTTCATTGAAGACAATATATTTGAAAAGGGAGTTTATTACGTTTTTTTTAATATGATTTATGTTAGGACAATGGTTGTGACTTTTTAAAGATTGTATGAGCTATTCAGATTAAGAAGGAAATTGGCGATGCTTGGAAAAATTAACGCTATTGACCAAAAAAGTCACAGTCAAAGGAAGTACTATTGAGAATATTAAAAAAGTATATAAAAGCATTGCTACTTTTAATCGCTGTATGTTTATAATTTTTTACTGAATATCTTAATATCATGAAAACAACTGATATATTTATTTGCTATTAAATACGTTTTTAATTTTTTTACACTACAACGGCCCATTAAATTTTTTTATTATGCTTAACCACCTTTCAAAAATTGGAAAAGTGGATTCGGCGTAATGTGCACGCAGACGGATGAGACGTAATATACTACTCCACGACTTTCAATGCTCTAACTTAAGGGGTTACATAGGTTTACGGATATCAAAAAATCGAACTTTTTATTGTCTTATTAAAGTCTACAACACCTCTAGAATACTATCCCAAAGTTGAAGTTGATCCGAGTAATGGTTTCGGAGATACAGCCTTGAAGACTTGTGCGCTCGAGGCTAGCTGGGCTAAGTGAGCCGTCTTTAAAAACGTTTTTCTCGAAACTGTGTTTTTGAAGTCGGGTAGCAAGATTTCTTGAGAACTACTCAACAGATCTTCGCGAAATTTTACACAGCTCTTTGAGATATATATATTGCCAAAATGAAATTTTCAGTTTTTTTACTTCGTCCATATTCTAAGTTCAGGTTTTAACTTAAACACGTATTTTTTCACTTTAGTTGATCCTGTAAGAAATTATCCTGCCAACGCGGGGGCATCTTTTTTCCGAGGGGTCACCGGAAATGGCGTCGCAATGGCCGAGGTTAAAATATTTTTTTTTTTTCAAAAATTTCAGAATTCCTTTGTTAATAGTGTATGTTTGTAACAATAAAAAATTCTAATAAAATATTTCATTTTTATATGAGAAAAGGATTGTTGAAAGAAGGCTGTTTTTTACCCGAGGAAACTTATGTGGCCCCTTATGACTTTCAACTAATTATTTTTACTTTTAAACATCTTTAAAAAATTGGAAAAGTGAAAACCGTAGTGTTCACGGAACCGGATGAGACGGGATATATTCCATGGTTCTCAATGCACTAACTTAAGAGACATTGGACAGCTTGGGTGGAAAAAATTAAGTATTTTGCCAAATCTACTGAGTCGCTGAATAAGGCGTAATTTGGCTATTCCAGGAACACAATGTGCCTAATGATGGCCTAACTGTGGTCTTCTATGCTCATGCGCTGCTGTGCTTAACTTTTCAACAAAACAATTTAATTTTTTAGTTTTCTTAATTTTATCAAATAAAAAATTAATATTGAAAACAATTAAAATTTAAAAAGTTTTGAAGACTTTTTTCTCGTCATATCTGTTTTATCATTTTATAACTCTAGAAATTTAGGACACATCCAAACATTCCTAAAAACCTTTAGGATGAACAATTGTTAATCAAATATTTGTATTTAAATAATTGAAGAAATAAACAGAAGGGAATAAAACACTATTAAAATAATATAGAAGGCGTTCGGAAAATTAATAGAGAACTTGATTTATTAGGGAGATTTATGATAACAAGCTAATTTCTAGCCTTATTCAGACTTATAGTCAAGACTTAGACGACACCTCAATTTAGTTTCTGTTATTAGAATAAAATAAATAAAGTTTTTGCTTTTAAGAAAATATGTATGTATGTATAAGTATGACAAATATTTGGAAAGCAGATATGAGTGACTAAAAACTATTTCTAAAGTTGCAGCAGATTTGAATTTAATATTATTATTGACTTTTATGCAAAACTTGATAAAATAATATTTAATATTATTATTCAAAACTTGATCAAATAACGCCATTATTATCATAGACTGCTAAGGAAGTGCTACAAATATTTTATTTTTTTTTTGTTCTTTGCATTTTTTCTGACTACTTAAAGAGTTGTAGCGAATATAAGTGAATTCTACAAATTGAAATTTTCGAACAAACTTCATGTTTAAGCATAAAAGAAAATATATAAATCACTATAAGAGCTTTACATGTGAATAACGCAAAAATAAATTACTTCTCAAAAGCACGTCTTTATATGGTAGTTTGTTTGTGCATATCTACATATCGTCACCTAAAATGCAAACAACGTATCACCAAAAACATCGAAATTCAGTTTTTCATTGCTTACGATTCACTACATCATATTACATACATATTTATGTATATATAGCACAAAATATTCAGCTCCCGCTGTGAGATATAATCGATATATAACCATTTTATAACCAAAACTCAAATTTTACTTCAATATGGGTGGTTTCTATTACATCCTTTTTTGCTGCGGATATAAACTTATGAAAAGTGATTTCACGTTATTTTGCATTTTAAGTGACGATATGTACATAGGCACAGATTTAGGAAACAACGCAGCCAACAGACAATTCAACAACATCTTTGACAAACTCAGATAAATTACATATGCAATCGCATATCAATATTGCAATTAGACAATTTCGAAAAAAAATATTTTTTTTCAACAAATTTGCTTATTATTTAATTTTTTCCAAAGCAGTTTTAGGATTTTTCCTCAAACAATAGATTTTGTAACGCAAAACAAATATTTGTGGGGAATTTTAGCTTATCAATATTTCGGCTAAAAATATAATTTTGTGTCCGAAAAGAAATACTAGTTTTTCATATTTTATATAAACAGTTAGCTGTCCAAATTGTTCCAAATTTCGCTATTTTGCCAAACATTGCATTTTTGTTAATAAAATTTTGTCTTTTCCAGAAAATTTCGCCTTCGCTACGCGTTTGCATTTTTGCGACAATTTGGATTACGATTTGCATGTACGAGGGCTAGCACTGGGGTGTGGGAAGGTTGGGGGTAAGTAGGCACCTCTTTCATAATTCACTCCCCGGAAAATTTATTTTGCTTCGCTTTTTTATTTATATAACTTTTTTCTAGCCACACATACATATGTATGTGTGTGTTTATGTTGTATGTATAGGCTTGCTCCGCTCAACGCCCAACTACTACCACCACACAGCTGTAATACTCAAACGCATATCCATCGCCATGCAACGTACTCGACTAGCGCGCTTCATTAGCGGCTTTGCGGCGCTTCATTGGATCGAAATATCTGGCTGGCTTTTCAACTGTCTTTTTAATGATTAAATTCACACAATTTTGCACTGAGATAAGCACTGCACTTTGCATGCTGTTTTGTTTTCGCTTGGATTTCGGCACACATGTAAATATTTTGGTTTCAAGGGGTGTTTGCTTATTTCAATATTTACGCAGAAGAAGAAATATGTAGGTTTTTACTGATATGCTTTCCATTTTTTTTTTCAAAAATCATATTTTATGCACAGAATTATTATTATTTTTTTGTTTTGGAGACGCACACGCGTTGCTATTTACTTGATTTTAGATTATTTTTCATATTTTTCTTTGCATATTTTTTCATTTTCGTTTTGAACTCATATTTTTATTTAAAAAATCTGCACATTTTTTCTTCAATTTTTGCCATTCACAGTTTTTCGCCTCCTCCTAGTTTTTTGCTGAACGTTCGCCAGCAGCAGCAGCACGACACTGCTGTTGTTGGCCATTGAAATTGTCTGTGCGTTTGTTCGTGCGCTCGTTCACTCGCTCACTGCAGCGCTATGTTGCTGCTTCCTGTTTCGGAAATTACGTCACTTCCGTCACTGCAGCGTTTCTGTTTCTATTCTAATGTTGCCTTGTTGTTGTTGCCACTGCTGCTGCTAACTGCTGCAATGCAGCTTGTGCAGTCCGAATGCATTGCACGAGTGTTTGTCTGCGCGCGCGCGTGTGTGTGTGTTGACGTGTGCATCTGTGTGTTGGTGCGTTGCGAACGATGTGTGCCGACACGACTACGACTACGACAACAACGACGGCGACTTCGTGCGCGTTGTTTGCAGGCGCGACGCAGCAGGAAAGCCGGGCAGCTGGTCGCTGGTTGGGTTGCGGTGGGCGGCTGGGCGCTTGGCTGACAGCAAGTGCTGCTTTGCAGGCTCCTGCATCGAGCGACCGGCCTAAATGCACCAGCCGGCAAGGTGGCGCATTGCGCAAGCGGTATGCGGCATAAACAGCGCGGGTTGTGGGGAGCGGGGAGGGAGAGAGTTGGGGTGGCGCTGTAGACGCAAGGATGCAGGCACCAACGACGAGCCACGTCTGTAAGCCAACGACCGTCCAACGACCCTGCGACCGACTGACCGACCAAACGACCGACCGTAGGCGTTCAACTAACCGTTCGCTTGCCGCTTTAAGACAATTTACAGATTTTGTAAGTTTTCAATTGCAAAACGCATCCGCGTTAGCGCACAGAGTTACTTTAATGTGTATGGCGTTCAGCGCGTATCCGTACCGAAGTCCGTGGGCGATTTTTTTTTTTTTTATAAATTATATGCCGTAACAGAGGTGTAAGAGCAATAACGGTTATTAGTTGCAGTTGCACACAGGACACACACTGTCCGAGCGTCACTTGAAAACACAACACTTTGCACTTTTATTTACTTTCTTATTAAAAACTATGCAATTAAATAATTTTTTGTGAATTCTTGTTTTTGTTTTCTCTGCTTGCAATACCTAGAGTATCCATGTAGGTGAAATTGTAACGAAAATTATTGTAAAAAATTCTTTTAAAGTCGAATGTGTAGAATTATCGAATGGAGTACATCAAGTGGAGATTTTGATGATTATGATGTTGTTGATGTTGTACGCAACGCGAGGCAACGCAACATATCCGCGATACGTTCAATGCGAAGTGTAGCCAAAGACTGCCTCAAAATGTTATCGAGTTCGTTGTATTCCATCATCGTCAACGCTCCACATTGCCGCGCGCGCGGACTTTACAACAACAAGCGCCAACGAGCAAAAGACCCACTAACAACAGAGCGGCGAATGAAGTCGCTGCTACCGTTGTGGCAGTGGCAGTAGCGGCAACTGCGCAGCGCCCAAACATACAAACACAAACATACACACACACACACATACTCATATGTACGAAATGTACGTAACTAATATACAACAACTAGTGTTGGCTGCGCTGCCAACAAAAGCGCAGCAAAAGAAGAGCCAAAGTGGCCAAAGTAGCAACCGGGAAGAGCTACAAACCCACACACACAGCCACACATACTCACCGAAATTCATTTGGCTACGCAATGCTCTGGATAGTTTGGTTGGCATAGCGAGCGCGGGGCGGCGTGCTGGCGGCAGGCGGTAGCCAATGCTGTAGTTGCTGAGCAAATGAACGGTACTAAAGCTATATAAGCATATGCCAACCACACACACACACACAAGTGAGCAGTAACAGTGCACGAGTGGTGGTGCGGCGCAGACGTTGGCGACGGCAGCAATCGGGAAAAGCGCGAGTAGCAACGGGCATACCGGGATAGCGCTGCCGACTTTGCGCTATGCGGTGACGTGGTGGGGCGCACTCATACAGACAAACAACTACATACACACTCGCACACATACATGTCCATACATATGTACATTTACATAAAAGAGCTTGTGCAGCCGAAATACGTAGCAAAGGCAATATTTACAAGTGACTACACAGCCAAGAGCAGCGCCACAACATTGCGATTGCTGATAGTTTCGCCTGTTCGCCTGCGTTGAGTGGGTATTTGTGTCTCTGTGCCGCTATGTTTGCCTCTTTGCTTTCGCCGATCATTCGTTGCTTGGCCGCTGCTTGAATAGTTGTGTTGGTATTGTTGGTGGTGGAGCAGCGCGCTGCCGCGTTGGCTGAGAGCTTGCGGAGCGCATTTGTGCGCTGGTGTTAGTGTAATGCTTACTACTCTCATTCATTCATGACTGTGCGCTCTTTCATTACATGGCTCTCTTTGTTTGCTGTCGCAAGAGCATGCAAGCTGTAAAGCGTTTCGGAACAGCTGTTTGCAAAGTGCGCTTTTAATGCTGATGGAAGGCATATGTACATGAATGTATGTATACATACATATATGTATGTGAACGATAAGCTGTGGTGGCGGAAGCATGTAGTCCTATAAGTAAGTTTGTCTACGACATACAACATACATTTGTACATAGGGAATTTGATTCATATGTTGAAAAAGTTATGGATTTAACCCAAACATAATTAGATGACATCGGTTATACATACATAGATAATTATGTATGTATGTATGTATACATATGTATGTATCTATGTATTTAGTCTTGACGAAAAAAAATAAGTATGTACGAATATATTTTGCTGATTATAATGCATAAAAAGGTATAATACCTACCAATATAAGTTGGGGAATCAAACAGTAATGAGTCTATAGATATGCAAGTATACTTGTACATATTCAGGGTTGCAAGTTGGCTGACTGCAAGATTAACATTATTTTAGTCTTAAGCACGAATACCAGATTTTGTTTCCTCGATTTGTTAGAGTTCTCACATAAGTAATTCAAATAGGTGAAGTTGAATTTTAGTGCAAGTGAAAAATGGATGGACGTGGTAGAAATGAGGAGGCCGATCAAGCACAAGAAAATCAGAAATCAGACGCTATTTTATTATTAAAAACATGGTGTCTCGTATTCCGATACTGGTACTGATGATGTACTTACTATATGTGTTATACTTAAAAAGTGATAATATAGTTCAGAAGAACTGGGTTCGATCATGAACTACGTTAACAAAATTCATAAAAGAAGACATGCTAATAGAATTGAAAGACCAAGCAGACTATAGAGTCAAAACGTTCCGAAACGAACCGACTTAGAGGTAGTGGGCGGTAAGATGCCTGCATACAACCACAGATCTTCCTCTAATAACCTCTTTCCAAAGCATATAAAGCGATGCGGCTGGTATCTTTTCTTTATTGGCGTAGACATCGCTTACGCGGTTATAGCTGAAGTCTAGATAGACGAAATTGCACGACTATGTCCCTCATAAGCCCACATGTTGCAAAAAATATAATTGTGAAAAAAAAGGTCACAACGTTGGCAAACTACTTTCAAAGGACAGTGGACCCACAGTCTAATGCCGGACATCCATACATAGATACACACCATACATACATAGATACATAGACAACATGTGGATTATATAATATCTAGGGGTATTTTTAACATCTTCTCATTTTCCACACCTAATAAATTTGTTTTATTCCTAATGTCTTTCGGAAACCGAAGCTAGCCAAACCAATACTTAATCTATAAGAAAATATAAGTATAATTTGTATATTTCATGATAATTTTTGCTGAAATAATAAATAAGATTGAATAATTTACAATATAAATAATCCGTTATCCTGTTTTGTGTATCTTTTTTGTATTCCCAACTACCGAAAATATAAGCAAGGTGTTTTATGGGCACTCAACGAACATACTAATTTTCTGGAGTTTCCAACTATTTTCTCTCTAAAACGTAAGAATGGCAAAAATGAGATATTCACTGCTGCTGGATCAATACAAAAAAATGCGAAAATGCTAACCATACAATCAGTGGTGGCAAACTCTCTAAAGAACCAAAAAGTAGTGAAACTACCCACATCTTTAACCACCTGGATAGTAAATACATATAAGGAACTTGAGAATATACAAAATCGGGGGAAATAAGTAAAAGTCTGCAAAAGACCCGCAGCGGTACTCACATAGCTCTCTTATGCCTGCGAGCTTAGGAAGCCACTGCTGGGCTTGGGGTAGGGGATCGGGTGGTCTATCTGCCGCATCCAGGAATACTCCCCTATTTGCCTTTACGTTAGGTGTTTCCATCTGGGGCACATGTCGCGTCAATGCTACAACCCCGTAGACAGGTCGTCCCTATACACATATTATGGAACGTGGTGCGAAGTCATGCATGGAGCTCGTCAGTTCGGAACATAGAGGAGATTTATATAATGTCTTATCTCTCTCACGGAGTAATACTTAAACTATTGGAGCCGTGGGATAGTCTTGAGTTATGAATACGTTTAGCGAATTAAAGTTCCGCACTCCGACTTTCAATGCTTCACCCTACTTAAAAAAGTCAACATGGAAATCCGAATTTCAATGCTCCCAATTTCACCCTTCCCAAAAAACAAAACTACTCTTGATGATTTGACGGACGAAATTTCGACGATACTCATGTGACATTCTTTGATAAATGTGAAGCTATGCGAAACTTCAGGCTGAATTATAACATAACCGGGATTTATCAACAGATTAGCCATCAGTCAGATCGAAACATAGAGGGAATGTAAATTATTTGTCATTCCCCTGAAGCACGTAGTCCGGTACCTAATATGATTTAAGATTAGGCTAGGTTTAGTGGATTGAAGTTCAGGCTCTAGACTTTCAATGCCTAGTCATAAATATTGACAAATTTATGGGCAAATCTGCATACATATACAAAAATCAATACAGGCATGTGAAAACATAAATGGAACACTCATACATATGTATATTGTATATGAACAATAAGTATAAAACTTCAAAGAATGCTAACCAAGTTCATTTTTGACATGTGACTTCTTTACGCGCAATGGTTAGCATATACGCACATATGCTGATATATACGTATATGTATATAAATAAATATGTATTTTTGTGAGTGCATTTGTATCTGCAAGGCCTGCTCGCCAGCTTGCCCCTTCAAAACTTCAAGTTGACGTCGGCCGAAATTGTTCCATTTTTATTTCGCTATGCACTGCGTTTGAAAGTGAATTTTAGCGATTTTGTCTTCATCTGCCTTAGCTTCTTACGCCGCACTCACTGCGCCTGCCATGCGATTTGCACCAATTTTAATAGATTGCCATCGCAAACGTTTGGCAGCGAACGCATCTGCACTGACCCATCCTATTGCCCTACATTTGCGGACAAGTCGTTAAGCATGCACAAGCGCAGACACACACACACATACCTTTAAATATGGCTTTGTGTTTGTGCATGCCAAAGCATAAAATATACATATGCATATGTATGTATGTATGTATGTATATGCATAAATCTATGAATGTGCGAATTGTGCACTGAGGAACACACAAACACACAAATGCACGTACTTACTTTCGCAAATAACTCTGAGCTTAAGCTGCCATAGAGTCGTTAAGAAATTGCATGCACATTGTGTGCGTACCTACACACTCTCACATACATTCACATACATATGTATGTTCGTAGGTTTGAGAAGTTTTATGACACAATGCGATGCAAACGCGAACGCATGCGAACACAAAGTTGCATTTATGTGGTTGCCTTTATGTACTTAGTTGTATGTACATATATATGTACATACCTTTACATATGTACATACATACATACCTATAAATTTGTACATACATACATGAGGCATGCAAATGCATTTGTGTGGACTTTAGCTTGCGTATTTACATGTATATATGTATTTGTAAGTATGTTTTACACACTTTAATGGCATGTCATTTCGCACATTTCGAATTTGTTTTGTTGTTTTTACTGCTTCTTTACTTCGCTTATTACCTTTGCTACCGCAATAGATGGCCAAAAGGAAAAATTTTGAAGAATTGTCAACCTGTTGTCAGCGATTGCATTTTATACATATGTATGTATGTACTATATGTATATATGTACATACATATATTTCGGGGATTTACCATACACAATGTCATTTGAAGTTACTATTTGGTGAGTACAAAATCGTTAATGATAACCTTTAGCACGAAAATGATTTATTGTATTCGATTTTGTTTCATAAGTTTTTGTTCAAGTGCACTCATATACATATACAACGGCATATGTGTGTATGTACAAGTAAAAATTCCATCGAAAGAGTTGCAACATTTCTCTATAGTAATTATCACACGACCTGGATTACGATTGGTTTGATTTGATTAGGTCACCGGTATTTATTAATTGAAGGATTGATATTGCTCTGGGTAACCAAAAAGACATAGGTAATTTGCTCTATCTTAAATCAAAAAATTATCTACACCTCCAAAAACCATCGTTTGTGTGAATTTTTAAGAGCATTTTTTCTCAAAATAGCATTTTTCGATTATGCTTAAATGATTTATCGTAGATAAATGTGCGATCTCTATCACATTTCCTTCTCCTATTTTCCATACAATCATCTATCCTTCCAAAACTCATCAAAGTTTCGGGTAGCATTCAGAAACGAGAAAATTCAGCAAATTTTTATTTTTGTTTTCAGGCTTAGATCATTGTTTTAGGTTTCATCATTATAGACACATACTAAATAAACAAATGGATTACATCAAAATTCTGGCAGTAAAAAGTAGGAGAATATTAATATATTGATTTTACTCTTTTACTCCATTACATGTTATGTTAGGAATTATGATGGTTTCCGCGATGAAGATCTTATTTCGACTTTTTGGTACAACAATTGCTAAACACGGATTACTTCAAAATGAAAAAACAACCTGAGTTCATTATAACAGAATATCTTAAGGTATGAGATTTGAGATTGTTCAACCTAAGCTTTGCGAAACATGTGCAGTCCTCAAGAAATTTCTTCGATAATTCTACCCTGCCTTCTTCCAGACAACTTCGAAAATTAACATCTTCAATTTGATCCCAGATGATATTTCTTACTCAGAAGCAATTTGACGCAATTAATAATGTTCCTAAGCACTTCTAAGGAGTTTTGATTGAAAAGAATGCAGAGATGCTTTCACAATTTTTTTTCAGTCCTGACTATCATCATCTGAGTCGCGGTCGGTCAATGCAAACTTTATACACTTCAGCCTTATGATTACATCTTTCTCGCCTATATCCTATAAGGGGACACCACCAACATTCAACACCTTTGCTGACTTATGACATGTTTTCAGCCATGAAAAGTTTTGGGTTGTCCCAAAAATGCGCAAAAAATACTAAAACTTTGTTCATAATTTTAAAATTCTTAATTTATTCTTCTTGGTGCATTATCGTGGTTCAAAAACCGAGAGTTTTCGGTCCATAATTCCGGCTTCTTACGAATAGCTTCGCGCAAACTACGCATAACACTCAAAAAATATTCCTTGTTGACAGTTTGGCCGGTCGGAAGGAATTCTGAGTGCATCATATCTCTATAATCGAAAAAATTGTCAACATAACCTTGAGATTTGACCTGTTTTGACTAGTTTTTTCGGTTTCCGCTCACCTTTGACACGATATTCAACCGTTCGATCGTCTGCTTCTGGATCGTAAGCACAGATCCAAGACTCATCGTTTCATGACATCCTAGTAGATGGTAAGCATTGTTTCACAGCTTTCACTCTTAGGCTCAAATGATCTTCCAAAATGGTTTTCACTGAGACTTCCAATATTCCAACGATGTCAGTAAGATTTCTGACTATTAACTAAATGTTGAATCTTAAGCACCAATTCCTCTATTTTATTTACGTGTTGATCATCAGTTTATTTTGATGGCCGTCCTGGACGAGGTTAGTCGTTTCGCTTTCTCGACCCTTTTTTTCATTTGAATAAATTGTACCAATCATAAACACGAGCCAAACAATTACCACCGAGGCCTTTTCAACCTTCAGAACTTTTCTGGGGTGTTCTTCAGTCCATCTGTATTTTATTTTTATATATTTTAAGATATGGATCTGAAATTTCGCAAGTGCTTCTTTTTTTCCAAGAAGTTGCTCATTTGCCGGAACCGCCGATATCGGATCACTATAACACATAGCTGCCATACAGACTGAAAGAGCGGAATTAAGTGATAGTATGGGCAACTTTTTCATTTGAAGGGATATCTTCACGAAATTCGCCATGAGTTATTATCCAAAGAAATGTTGCAATCTCCGAAGAAATTGCGCAGGTCAGATTATTATAGCAAATAGCTGCCATACAAAGTGATCGATGAAGTTCTTAAATGGAAACATTTTTATTTAGCTTTAGCTCCGGTACAGCCGAAAGTAATTTTTTATTTTGTCTTTTTTTCATAGTTTACGATAGATCTCATCGACAGACAGAGCGTAGACAAATGGCGCAGTTAACAGATTGCTCATATGATTATTGCCCAAATAAACATTTTTTATGGTAATTTAAGAAAAGGGAGTTGTAATTTTGCGCATAAAATTTTTTTAAATAACTGTTCATCAATAAATCAGATAAAGATGTTGCCAACTTCACCAAATAGCGCAATAAAAAGTATCATACTATTGACTTGCGAGATAATTAAATCGCTTTGTATTGGCGTGTTGTCACATAAATATCAATCCCAATAATCTCTCCGATTACAACAATGTTTTAGGATATATATGTATGTATGGAAAGATGTGTGCAATCTTAGAGGCGTCTGCCCTTGAAATTAACATTTTTTTTGCGGACAAACCAATTAAAGACCTGTTCGAACGGGCTAAAATGGATTGAGTAATCAATTTTCTGGCCATATGTGCAAATGTGTGTGTATATAAGTCAGTTTGGAATTTGTGCAAAATATATAGTAATCTGAATTTTTGCAAAATTTGCAAACATTAATTTTGCAACGTTGTGCAATGCTGGCGCTGTTTCCATTTCATGCTTTTTTCTACACTTTAGTTGAAACAATTATGTTAAACAACGTCGAAACAGCAAAATGAAATGCATGAAACACAACTAATATGTCCGCCAAATAAGTCAAAAAATTTAAATAATTGTGGCTAAAAGTTGAGTTTGAAAACTAAAACAAGAAAATAAAATTAATATGCTGCTGAAATATGTACACATACATATGTACGTATTGGAAAAATCACCGCCAATAATAAACAAATAACTAGCTAACTAACAATTTGAAAGATTGAAAAAGCTTTTGAATAAATTTTGCATATAAAATATTACGAAAGCGTCGCGCACGGACAATCACACAGCGCTTATGTATATGCACACGGCTGTGTGAGTGTTTGTGCAAAAATTAGCCAGCAGGCGATTACAACAATTTGGCGCGCTTAGATGGCTCGTTTTCGTTTATTTTCTCAGCTTTGCTGGGCTGAAGCGAGCGTCAGTAGCTTTCGAAGCGCTTCGAGCGGCCAATATAGTAATATTAATAATAATCGACTTGCATATACAAATAAATAAAGATAAACACACACACATACACGTATATCACATGATAGTTGCATATATTACATATAATAAATAAATATGTATGTGCGGCGTTCAAATATATGCATAGGAAAATAACTGATTTACAATAGACAACAACCACCAACCAGCACCGAAAAGCAAACACGCTAAAAAGTGATAGTGTGCAGATACTTTTGTAATCGCTTGGAAATTGTGCAACACTGTTGCGTTCAAAGACTAAAAGCCAAAACCAAGTCCAACGACCATGTTCAGGGCCACAACTAGCAGCAGCATTGGCTACAGCCGCAACACAACACAATGGCAGCACAACAACACAACGCAGCGAGCAGCAGCCAGCAGCTAGCAGCTAATAGCCACCTCTAACGCTAATATGGCCAAAGGTGAATTGTAAATCCCAGCAAAAAGCCAGCAGATAAGCGTGCACACAGCCACACACACATGTGTTGGCAAGAGTATTGCTAGCTTTGCAGCGAACTAATCAAACCGAATGGAATCGAAAATCCTCCGCTTGTGGTCGCAAAACGATCAAAAAATCTTGAAATTTTGCAAAGTTCGAATAATAATGAAAATATTCATAAGCTTGTTTGTGTGTGTGTGTGTATGGTTGTGTGTAAGCTGTGCTGTGCAGTGCTGTAGCACGCGTGCGCCGTATGGTACAATTGCACTTTAGTAGCAGCAACTAATTATGGCTATGAAATGCTTGTGTGCGCCAATTCGCGTTGGTTCGTTGGTGGCTCGTTGTTGTTGCTTTGCTGGCTTTTCGACGCATGCGCAGGCGCCCAGCGCTTTGTTAACAATTCAAAGTGCAGTGGTGCAGTGGCTGCGATATGCTTCATTTGTGGATTTTTCTTCTATATTTATTATCGAATTTTGAAACATCTGGCAACCCTTATCGAAAGTATTTTGAAAATAATTATTTTTAAAATCAGCTTAGTTAAGTGTTTCAGTTAATATTTCGTTTATTTTGTAAACAAAACGTAAAAATATAATAGAATGAAATTTTTTAACAGGTGGCAACCCAACTCAAAAATATTCATACATATGATCAAAATAATTATTTTTAAAACCAGTTTAAATTCTATACCTTTATTTTGTATAGAAACCTATTTGAAGGAAAAATTTTTGACAGGTGGCAACCCAACTCAAAATAATTTTTAAGTGTAAGTTCTCTTAAGCCTATTATGTTTGTAACTCATATGGTAATTAATTTAATTTAACTTTTATTGAATTATGTAAATGTGTGAATAGGTGGCAACATTCTTCAAGAAAAAATGTTTCTATAAGTTTCTTCAGATATTGTATAAAAATATAGCAACAGTGAATGCACTACAGACATACATATGTACATATGTATGTATAGTACCTTATTAAAGTATGTCGTAGTTTACATACTCACTTAAGTTTGAACAGATTGTTTTGGATCTGCGATGTCTGCAGGTGGATGTGTATAAGGCGGAAAATTTAAAATCGCTATATCGAGTATAACATATTCGGAATAAAGTCTGCTAGAAAAACGAACGGAGGTACTCTCCCGATTTTATTTAGTTTAGACATAAGGACACACGGTTATTAAAAAGAGACATTATCTGCTCCATACGGTATAAAGTCTTCCGGAAGTTCGTAGAACTAATATTGACTTGATTTTACCAATTTTTATCACAAGAGGAGGATACACTTCTCCAGACTGTTGAATGGTAGTGAAAGCATAACTTCAGAAGACAATGAACTCGATAACCTAATCGATGACGTTAGAGTATGTAGACGTTTCATTTCCCGATCATGAAGAAGTTCAAAGTATAATAAAACGGCGGTGACTGATGGATTGACAGCCGAGCATTTCAAATACGGCGACGAAGAATTGATAAAGAGCATGCATCAGCTTCTTTGTCCTACGCCTATAAGGCGAAGAGACATACAAGTGCGCTCTGACTTTTAATAATATCTTTCTCAGATTGTACGGTATTTTCGGTAAAGGACTTGAACAGTTATGTACTGATATCAAAAAATTTAAGACGTCAAATGGCGAATCTTAGGGTAGTATTTTTACTAAGTTTTATTCCTATAAGGTTACTGCTGCTTGATTTGCTATATGCATTTTATGGCAAGTAGGCGTGGTTGTGGTCGGATTTTTCCCATATTCACAGTGTGAGATAATAAGAAGGTAAGCGGTGCCACACCCATTGTCAAATTTTTACATTTATTTATTTTTAGCTCTTAGCAACATTTTGGCTGTGAAAGCTAATGCTTGCGACAGTCGATACATTCGACAGTCGTCCGTTATTTCCATTAAATGGAATATGTTAAAAAAAAGACGAGTTTTATAACAAAATACCACACGACAATTTTTTTTTTAACAAATATTAAGCGATATGAACTTCTTATTGTCAAAAACAGCTATTTTGTAAATCACCAACGGCATTCACTGTCTAGATCAGTGAATATATTAGATGTAATCTAATCACAAAAGCACAAAGATTGTTCGCTTATATTAGACAAATAAATAAGGACTGCACCGCGACCTAAGGTCTATTGTGCCCTCTCCTTCTCAGAATACATTGAGGCGATGTGATCCCTATTTGAAAACTTAGATCCAAGATCTTTTATTCAGCGCCTACATACTGCTCTACAGTCAAGTAGCATGTGTTCTGGTGTTTCAAAATTCAAGTCGCAAAAGCGGCAAATTGCACAAGAAGCTAGGCCCATCTTATACATATATGGAAGTGCTTCTTGAGATTACAATCGCCGGTGTAGAAAGCGACAAGTAGGCTGAGTTTGTCCCTTGGGTGGTTGATTATATATTTAAACCTTTTAAGGTTGCAACCAACCATTAGCAACTTGGCATGGCGCATACCTTGGAGTTGTTGCATATACCCTTCCTTCCCTTTTATGTTCGCTTAGTTGGATACTTGGAATTGTATTCCGTTCTAGTTACAAATACTGATAGGGATAGAGAAGCGAACAACTGGCCGAACAGTTGATTGGATTCGGACGTGTCGCTCCAAGCAAACATTGCTCTTAGAGGGATAAGGTTTCAATAAACAGCAAAAGCCAGATTTCTGGGTTTATGTGGAAATATAAAAATTAAGTTTTATAAATTTTTGTAGTAAAGTTATAAAGGAGATTGAAAACTTCACTCTGATAAAGGCTGATCCATTTTATAAATAGTAAGATGATTCGTCTCCAAGACGAAATATCACCTGTCAGCAAACAAAGACTCGCGATTTATCTCCCAGGTCACTGTGGGTAGAGAAAGACCTCCACTTAGTTGGAAAACTCAAACCCAAACAGCAAAGAAAGAACGACTGGCGAGGTGGGATAAACTCGGCTATAACCACTTAAGGGGTGTCTACGCCATAAATAAAAAGGAGAAGATAATAAAAAGAAGAGAATACAAATTATAATCATTTTAAGCTACAGATGAAGCCAGCTCTAAGCATCTACTTACACTTGAGCCTGGTCGTGGTTCAAATGTTTAAAGACTTCAAGACCAAGTATAATAATTTATATTTTAAATGCCTCTACAGTCTTGTAAATTGTAAATATTTTCACATTTAGTTAAAATGCGTGTGCAATACCGTTACTTGCAATTTCGCATTCAATTATTTCAAAATTTACAAATACAAAAGCTACAGTAATTTGTACGGATTTATACGCGTGTATTTGTTTAATTGCATTGCCGTAAGGCGCTGTTTTGTTGCGCATGCGCAACGCACAGTTACACAATAGTTAAGAAGACCTAGACACGCACAGACAATAAGCTCGGCACAAGAAGCATACAAAGTGTAATGCACAAATGCTAATATTTATGTTCAAAAACATGCATATGTGTATGTGTGTGTGTGTGTGTGAGCAATAACACAGAAAATGCTTTAAAGAACCTGCATGTTTATATTCATTTAGGTAACTGTGATTAGCCATGTAACTGTCAGTTAGTTCCATTCATGCGACGCGAAAACTTCGTACGAATAACAATGCCACAAAGCCACCTTAGCGGCGCGCCCTTCCCGCCCAGCCGACTATGCGACCCAAGTATAGGCGAAAAACAAAAATCTCGAGCCTCTTTGGCAACCAAGACAGTGTCAGCCGAGTTGGTAGTTAAAGCGGCAGACAGCCAATTGGTTACTTAGTTGGGCTGGTGAGGTAGACAGTCAATGGGCTTGCACGACAACAACATATGGAACTGACTTTTCCACTTCATTTTACTATGAGCACCATCATATATGTAAGTAGTTATGTCTGTTTGTATATACAAATGTACTGTTATTAACGTAGACACGTACCTAATTCTGCAGGCCTTTTAAGCCAACGTCTTCTTTTTACACACACACACACACATTTAGCATAGCTATACATACATATGTACATATACAAACATATACAAGTATGTATGTATATATGTAGATCTATGTTGCGCCTGTTTCCCGTTCTGTCCATGCATGTCTTGCGCCGCGTTCTTCGTGTCTGCTTTTACGTGTCTATTGGCAATTCCACTGTCTTTGAGCTAACTGTATAGTTTGTAGTAGAAAATTTTACCGCTAAGGTTCGTGCTACGGTAAAATTATTAGCGCTAACTGTGCGAGCGCATGCAGTCATCACGTACACCGCCACACACACACAGTATGCATGAATGCGTTAGTGTTGGTGTACCGTAATGTGGCTCGGTGTTGCTCGTGCGGTCTGCGATTCTGGTTCTGACCAACTTCGGTGCTGGCTTCGACTACAATTTCAGCTTAAGCGCGCGCTTCGTCATTTCGTCTGCTGGCAGCGCAAATGTTCTGGCGGCCCATAAGCAGGCTAACAGCGAGCAGCGCGCACCGAGCATTGCGGTTAAAATGTTGAGAAGTCAACCAAGTGTGGCAAAGCAGGCCGGCTTGGCGAGTATTGTGTAAGAATGAGCATCGCGAAATTGTAGAACCTCAACAATGAGCCGCAGTCAGAGCCAAAGCTGCCGGCAGCAGCGCCAAGTCCAAACAGTAATCGAACTCTGCAAACGGCAGCAACAACAATCACAACAACCGCAACACCAAAACCAAGCTGAAGACGAAGCCAAAGTTATATCTAAGTTGAAGTGGCAGCTCGAAGCCGAAGAAGCAACTTCTTGGCGCAGTTATGTTTTCCGTATTCTTATGTATGTATGCATGTGTGGGTGTGTATGTCAGAACGTGTTGGTTCTGTGGCTGACTGGCAGTTCTTTATTTGTTTTCTTTTCTGCGTTCATTCTCGTCGCTGGCTTGCTGGCACATTGCTGTTGTTGCTTGCGGTTCTTCGCGTATTAGTTGGATCAATGTGGAAAGTGGGACACTTGAAAGCGCACCACGCAAAGGTGAATAGCCAATAAATGTTTGCACTCATACCAAAACACACACACACACACATGCACAACGGTACATTTCATACAGGCGAGCAAGCCAATACCTGTGTGTGTGCGTGTGTGTTGTGAGTGTAAGAACATGGAGAAATCTTCTTGGGGATTTTGCGATTACGTGTGTTATTTTACAGGTTGAAATTGCAGTTCTTAATTTTTTCTCCATCACGCACACATACACATATACATACATATAAACTCCGTTCTGCTGTTTGCTAATTTTGCCGCTCATTTGTTATTGTTTTTTTCTTTTTATTTATTTTTTTCTTAATTTTGCTTTTGTGTGTGTGTTTTGTTGTTTTCTAGTTAATTGCTTGGCATTACTTACTGTTACGTTGCTCAGCAGTTCGCCTGCAGTTGTTGTAGAGCAAGCGGCCGCGGGGTGTGTATCAGCCAATGGCATGTTAATGTTGCTGCTGATGATGATTTTGCAATTAAATTACAACAATTACAAAAACACGCGCACATAAGTAACAACAAAAGAACAGTTTCAATTTATAAGTTAATTATGTTGATTTTTCGGTGATCGTTAAACTAATATTTCGCGCAATGCGCTAAACAGTTAGTACGGTTTTGCGAACGGGTAAGACGATTTTCCACACGAATCAATTTTAATAACTAAATAATTTCGCCACTAGTTCTAGATATTTACAGCTAGACATTTAAGGTGATTGTGTGTGCAAATTGTAGTGTTTAAATATTATTAGACAGTTATTGGTAATAATATTGTAGATGAGTTTTGTGACAGCAATCAATCTACATACATATTCTAAAGAAGGATAAGAGTTTTCTTCAACGCTTTGTAACAAAAACACACTAAGTGACCCTTAACACCTGATTTGTTCCAAGGCTGAACAACCACAGAGTTGGTTAAGGTTTGTTTCTTTGCTATATCTACTTGTAAATCGTTGCAGATTGGCGAATTGAGCAAACTAAGTATACCCGTTGTTGAAACTTGTGGGCAGCACACTCTTTCTGTGTGTAGAAATTAGTTTTTCCGCGCCAAAGAATCTTTGTAACCGCTTGGATTTCTTTCCTAGATAAATTACTATTTTACTAAAATTGATTTTATGTGTTAAGTTTTTGAAATCAGAGAAGAAAAGAAATTTGTATTTTCATTTCCCATTTGAGTCCTTCACAATGGAAAGCTGATCTAAAATATTCAAGTTTGTAGCATTGAAGATAACGGTTATCGAGCAGAGAAATGGCGACTCGAAAATAGCTACCATTCGACAATCGTCAGCTAATAATTGATTGGCCGATCTAGTCTACACCATCTCCGAAATTTTAATTTACCGTGTGAATACTTATAAGCCTGAACTGTGCTCTGGGACTTTATAAGAATTCTTCCATATCTGACCCAAACCTTTTTCTTCTCAAATTGCAATTTTTTCTAATAGCAAAGAGAGAGACTTACTATACAAGTATACATATGTAAATATTCAAAAGTACGGAAAAATATTGGGTATACTTTTCGTGTTTTGTCAATAGATGTCGTTGCAGTCGTATATCTCCACTGCTACCAATCACATTGCGTCATACCATATTATAGTATGGAAAGCTTCCATTAACCAGAAAAACATTAAATTCGGAGAAGTTGAAAAAAGTTACAGCTGTTCAAAAATGAGTGAAAATAATGAAGAAATTCGCTATATTGTGAAATTAAAAAGGGAAGAATGCCACGCAAGCCCCCAATGAAATTTGTGAAGTTTGCAGCACAACAATGGTTCGCTCGCTTCCGCTCTGATAATTTCGATGTGAAAGATGCAACTCGCTCCGTCGACTATCGTTGAAAAAGTCGATGATATTAAGGAAAAGACTGACATAAGCAGTCATGACATCGCTAAGGAACTTAACATTCATCATCAAACGGTTTTGAACCATTTAAAAAAGGCGGTCTTCAAAATGAAGCTCGATGTTTGGATACCACATGAATTGTCTGTGAAAAATTTAATGGACCGAATTAATATCTGCTATTTTTTGCTGAAACGAAATGAAATCGAACCATTTCTGAAGCGAATGGTAACAGGAGACGAAAAGTGGATCAAATACGACAATAATATGCGAAAAACATCATGGCCCAAACGTGGTGAAGCTCAACAAATGGTCGCAAAGGCAGAATTGATGCCTCGATTGGAAAGAAATCATCCACTATGAGCTGCTCCAGCCTGGTCGAACGATAGATTCTACATTTCTAAAATAATTTTACACTGATAAAATAATGTATCAGGCGGAAAAACAGCAAAAAGAGGTCGACCAAAATGGTACATCACTATAAATATAAAAAAATTAGTTGAAATTTGATTAGAAATACGAAAAGACTTTTTCGACTACCCGATATGTTATTTTACTTTACAGTAGTTAATAGTTTGTTATAACCAAAGTGAGTTAGGTGAGATTTGACATCATTTGTGATGCCTGGTTAAGGATAAATATACCCTCAGACAGGGTCGTAGGGATGATTGTAATGAACTCTGAGAGAATAATCTGCAACAAAATTGTTGCAGAGCACTGGAGCTCCCTGAAAACTCTGGGTAAGGACAAACTGCTCCATCTCCCCTCTCTCGTTCGCTGCCTTCAAATATCAACAAAACGTTTGGAGCCTATCACAAATTAGTTGAGGCAGTAAATTTTGATCCCAGCCATTTCGTACAGTTTATCGAAGTAATTACACGAGCTTTTCAAAAAATGTTCATGTGTTTCTACTAAAGCCTTGGCAATTGGCGTCAAAATTTTCGACCTCATGCACAGTGATCGGTTAAAATCCTCAGAACTCAGAAATAACAAGATGAACATCACTAAGAGGAAATATTGCATTAGACATTGTACGGGTCCGATCAGGAAAAAGTCACTCAGCCGCATAAGAGGTAGTTTTTGATCATCGATCACGAAGCTCAAGGGAAATTATGCTATGTAGAGCTAGAAAGCCAAAATACAGCAGATTTTTTACTTGTTTCCATCTGATTACATTGGAACAAGAGTGAATTTTCCAGCAGGCTCATCGGCGTTACAGGTTTTTGCGATTCCGAAAGTTAGTTTACACATTAACCTGTAGATTAGCAAACAAGGACAAAGTGAGAGGGAATCTAACAGAATTTCAATGCCGTGAAATCAGCTGAAGGCAAGAATACTTTGAAAACAGCAAATAAAACCGGCAGTGGCATCGGCATTAAGCGACCACATATCCACACAATAACTTTTGTTAAGTAAAATTTTTTAATAACAACGCGGTGTCTTTGGTGGAATTAGAGGCAAAGTCTTAGATATACTTCAAACAAATATGAATATGATTATCATCAGTTATTATATTTTAGTAAATATCCACTATAATTGAGTAGCACCAACCTGTCATGGCTCCACCGACATTCAGTCCAGTTGATGAGGACGGTGTTAATGCAGTACCCGCTGCCGGGGTACCTTTATTCTGAAGTTGCTGCTGCTGCTGCTGCTGCAATTGCTGTTGCTGTTGTTGCGATGGCTGCTGTGATTGTTGCTGCTGTTGTGCACGTTCATTCGCATTGAAACGCGACACCGTAGACGTTCCGGATGCTGTCGATGTCGTAGCCGTAGCCGTGGCCGTTACAACCGTAGCAGGTGTGATTACAGTCTCAATAATAGTTGCCGTTGTTGCCGGTTGCTCCACCGATATTTGCTTAACAACCAATTGGCGCTTCTTAGCGCCTTGTATATGACTCATGCCGCCCGACTCAACGACCGTCTGCACCACTGCTTCGGCTGTGGTAGTGGACGTATTCGAGCTGACCGGCAGCAATCCGGGCGGTGAATCGAAACACACGTCCACCAGTGTGGCCGAAGTGGTCTGCAAGCCGGCAATATCCTTCAGATCAATCCAACTCGCACCAACCTTATCCGCATCCGAGAGTGGCAAGCTCAGCACACGCGTATCCGATTCATCGACGATGTGAAATGACTGCGCTGGCTCAATCTTTACGATAATGGGCTGACTGCCCGTAGCCAGAGTGCTTGCTGTGTTGCCACTCAGCACCTGTTGATGCAGCGCAGCAATTTCCGCATCCGCTTCGGCGTCATCGGACATCTCATGATCGAAAATGGATTGCTGCAATGCCTGCAACTGTTGTTGGCGACTTGCAACACTCGTGGCCGAAAACGCCATGCCACTCGTCACCGTTGAAGTGGCGGTCGTTTGCGCTTTCGGCGCCGTTGCAATTACGTTACGCGATAATTGCTCGACCGCTGTCGCAGCGACAGTTGGCTTACGCACCACATCGAATTTCAATATGGTGCACTTGTCCGTCTGCTGATACTGGTGCTGCAACAGTGGACGTTGCGGCTGCAAGCCACTGCTGCCGCTGTTATTGCTTCTTGGCGGTGAATTGAAAAGCGGCGGCGGCGACGTGGCCTTATTCGAGGTGGTCACGGTGCGCACCACACTCGTACTCGTCGTTGTGCCGCTACAGCTGGCGATGGTGGCCGCTGCGCCGCTAACCGGCAACGGTATAATTGAGATCGATGGCATTTTGTTGCGAAAACTCGTTGCTGAATGTACGCTGCTGCTGCTGCTGTTATTGGCATTGCCGCCGCCGCCGCCGCCGCCCGGATTGTCATTGCTCAATGTCGTGACACCTGTTGCACGGAGGTTATTGTTGCCATTGCCACTGTGCACATGCACCGAAGTGGTGCTGACATTGGCGGCATCGTCCGACGTGCGTCCGGCGCCACACTTGTTGTTGTCCGGCTGTTGTTGCGTGATCAACACGACGTTGCTGGCATTGCGTGACGGTCGGCAGCGCAGCGTATAGGGCGGTGAGCTATGCGACACTTTGGCAGAGCTGGCTGCGAGCGTCGAGTCGATGGGCAACATTTAAATGCGTTGTTGGTTGGTTTTTCTATGTGGATGAAGGTTTCAACTGACGCGCGCGGTTTGAACTTCGCGATTAAAAAGTCTTTTTGGTGTTGCTTGTATACTGTTGTTGTGGTGCTGCTATTGCTTTGATTTTATTCTAAATTTTAGTTAGTTTTGTGGTTTGTTTCCTTCCACTTTAAGCGCAGGGTTGCATGCAGCATATTCCCTCCGTGTTTTGTGCGTTTTGTTAAAATGCGTTAGTTGGTGTTCTTTTTTTCTTTACTTTTTTAATCTACTACGTATATATGTATGTATATTTATTGTTCAGTGAGTGACTTTTTACGTCAGTTTTATCGCATTTACGCTAATTAGCCCAAGCTTTTGCTGTTCACACTGCATTTTCGCTTAGTTTCGTGCTCTTTAAAATTCGTGAGTATTTCAAGGGTCAACTTTTTTCACTATTCTCATAAAAATGCTGTATTACAATGCGTGAAATTGATTTTATGTGCATTTATGTGCGTTAATTTCGTTTTTTTTCAGTCAATTTGTGGTGTTCCGACTAATCTAAGCGCTTGTTTCACGTTTACTTCGTGAGTATTATTTAGTGTAAGGTTTTATGATATTCATATGAAAATTTTCTATTAAATTGTGTGTGAAAATCGGGTTAGCAAGGAATTTTTCTTCTTTCTGCGTTTTACACAGTTCTCGTGAGTCCTTCGTGAGCCATGAAACTTGCAGTATTCACAAAGTTCTTCTTACTGTTGGTCCATAATGTTCGCATGATTATTTCTTGCATTTGTATTTGTTATGTGCATATGTATATTTTTAGCAATGGGAGGGTTGGCACCCTGTATTTGTATGCCTACTGCGCTTGCATGAATGATCGTGTGTGCACACATATACATATCTATGTATATATTAATACATATTTTGATATTGTATTTGTATCTGCTGACAATATACATATATATTATTTCGAAGTTATTTTAACGTCGATTTCCGCGATTTTAAACTTCTTTATTATAACCTGACCGAATTAAAAGTCAGCAAATGTTATTCAAATATTAAATTTAAAAAAATTTAATTTCAAATTTTTAAAAATTTTCGAACTTTTTATTCAAATATGTTTCTCATCCTGTTCCATTTAGTGTCTCAACTGCAAATCCTGCACTACTTGAGTGATTCGCGTTGTCATATACGATTCACTGACGCTTCGTATTTCACTTCTTTTAGTCTCAGGTGGCAATAATTCAAATGGTAAATTTATTGTTGTTGATTTTTTTTGAGTAAAACCATTACATTAATGAATCTACGCGTTGCGTGAGCGCTTCTGTTAACTCAGATCTGTTAAATATAACGAGTTCAATTTATTTTCAGCGCAATTTAAGTACTAAATGCATAAATTCGTTTTATTGAGTGTGGAAAAATGGCTGCATTCCATATTTTGTTGACATATGCACACTTCATGTCACGTGAAAATTCCCTCAAAACCGTAAAGATTCGTATTAGGTAACGAAAATCTTCAAAAACTTTAAAATTGTAAATATTTTCTTTTGTCTTCACTCACTTTTTCACGCACTTCCACTTATTCGTACATGTTTGTGTATGCATGTGCGTATCTCTGCAAGAGTGCGCAAGTGCAAGTGTCAGCGCAAAGTGTACGGGCTGTGTCACTCACTGCATGCCTCGCAGTTTTTTGTTTACATTCATTATACAAGAAGCTTTACACTGCATAAGTATATGCGTATGTGTGTATATGCACACTAATGCGACTTTACATTTGTAATAAACGCATACAACTGAAGTTCACGCATTCACAAAAGCACTTATGCACATCTGTACACATTATATACGGATTTCATTATTTATGCATATGTGTGTGTGTGTGCTTGTATGTGATAAAAAACACAGTTGTTAATGGCGCTGTTTTAGTTTAATATATTTGCTTTTGTTTTTGTTTTTGTTTCACATGAATATTTCATTTAGCATTTAACTGCAACTTTTTGTGGTGAATATAAATTTTTATATGTATGTGTGTATTCGTGTGCGTGCATAAAGGTACATTTTTTGATTAATATGTTGCACAAAGCATTTTATGCTGTTTTTTCCATCAGCGGGTGATAAGAACAGTTATTTGCGGGCACATTATGTATTTTTACCTTAAACGTATGTATGTATGTGCATGTTTATATGCACTTTGTTAGTAATTATTTATGAACTTCCATTAAATTACAGTTTTAATTTTTCTGCTTGGATTCTTACATACTTGTATGTAAGTATGTATGCGTATATTTTAGCGCGTTAATATGTATATTTTAAATGTAAATATATTTTTTAATTGCCGTATAGTCTTTTCATTTGCATGCCAGTACAAGTTTAATTAAATATGCACAATTTTAAATATTTATTTATATATTTATATGTATATATTATATACATATACTGGTAAGTATATATGTATTTATATATATAGTTGTATATACGAGTGTGTATTTCATACTTATTTGGTGTATTGTTTACTTTAAAGAACTTTTATATACATATATGTGCTTATATTTATTTGAAATGCCAATGAAAATATTGACTTTTTATTTTTTTACCACTATAATTAATTGTATAATTTACATGCTTATTTTTAATGATTTTTATGATTTTTGTTTTACTTTTTCCATTACACGTTTTATACACTCATTTTGCTGGCAGTTTGGGTAACAATGCAACACTGAGAGATTTTTAAGATTAATATGGATCTTTTGTAGTATAATATGGAGATTTTGACGTAAAATATGGTGATTTTGAATTTTAAGCTGCGAGTAGTTGGGGTTTTGAATTTTTGTTTTTAGGTTATATTTTTGTGTATTTGCTATTTACTTCAATATTATTTCGTTAATTTATTATTATTTATTCATATTTTATTTTGGTGTGCTAGGTATATTATGCTTTAATGAAGTAATGCTCAGTTCAACTTGCTGCTTTTCAAAACTTTTATTTTACTAGTGAAATTTGATTTTGCGCAATACATTGTTTCATTAACAGCTGTTGATTGCGAATTGAATTTTTTCACTGTTTTGGCATAAATTAACAGAATTTAGTTTTATAGTTTCGTTACTTATTTTGCATTGAAATTTCTCGCGCCACTGCTATTTAAATTATATAGTTGTGAATATTTATGTAAATTTTTTTAATCTCAAACAAAAAAATCGAAAATAAAATTCAGTCAGAAAGTTAAAAAAAAAAAGTTCAAGTATGCTTTCTAGAAACAATAAAATAAAAAAAAATAATATTTTAATTAAAATTAAATTAAATATATAATATTAAAAAAATATAATAGCAATAATTAAAAAATTAATAATTCTCTTAGAAAAGTAAAAAAAATAGAAACAAATTTAATTATACTTTCTTGAAACAAAAAAAAAATTTAATAAAAAAAATTAAGTAATAATTAAAATTAATAATTTAAATTAAAATAAATTAAAAATTTAATCAAAAAAATTAAGAAATTAAACAAAATTACAAATTTAATTAATTAAAAATTTAATTATTTTTTAATTATTTCTTCTTTTGTTTTTCTACCTCTATACAAGCGGTTTGTATCTAAACAGAACGAACAACTCTGTTTTCCCAGTTACTGCCTTGAATGTGCGAATTGGCTGAAATACACAGGGTGCAAACTTTGTATAGCGGTTAAGATTTAGGTATATGCTGTCCAATTAAATTGGTTAGACACAAATTTTTACAACCTGGCATAATTTAATAAAAAAAAATTAGGAATTTAATTAAAATTTAAAATTTAATTTAAAAATTAATCAAAATTAAGAATTTAATTAATTAATTAATAATTTAATTATTTTTTAATTATTTCTTTTTTTTACAAACGGTTTACATATACATATCTAATCAGAACTAACAACTCAGCTTTCCTAGTTACTGCTATGAATGTACGACTTGACTCAAATATACAGGGTGTGCTCTCATGTTATGTATATGTATGTTTTGAATAGCTGTTAACATTTATATGCTATCCAATTGAATTGGTTAAACACAAATTTTGACAATCTGCTTTCAGTAGCATTTGGCCACGAATGGTCTAACACTGGAACAACTCGGAAAAATAGTGGCTATAACTGTGTAACCGGTGTCTACGCCAATAAAGACGAAGATTTACAGTGAATGTGGTTTGATGATGGTCACGGTGGCGCTCACACTGTTTGATGGATTTAATGAGCCAATTTGTAGTATTTCAAAAACGGAAAACCCGTTTATGTTTCATGAAATGCTTTAGTGTGACAAAAAGAATGTTTGGTCTAAAATCTTTGCTTTTTAATTGATGTTATTTTCTCAAATAAAGCGCGAGGTCGATAAATATGAATATCTGAGGGCTTATTTTGCCATACTGTAAAGTTTTTACAGCGTACCGACATAAAAGGCGTGTCACCCTGTACTCAAAAAAACACTCGCACTCACAGTTAGAAACTGGAATTAAGATTCAATTACAGAGTTGAAATATTTAACTCATGAAAATAAAAATTCAGAAAAAATTTAAAAAAATTGTATAACAAAAATTTATTTTTTCCGCAAATTTTCTCTATGACTATTATCACTTGCTCATAAAAATGCTAGTTTACTGGATTTTTCAAATTAACTAAAAGCCAACGAGTAGGTAATGCGTTTTCAACTTGCCTTAAATGAATGTTGTCGGCACAAAAACACTTTGAATCTCTACTACACCACATCACATTGTCATTTAATTTAAATCAACCTCAAATTCGGTCACAAAATCTTCTTTAAAAGTTTTTTTGAGTGCTCAAGTTTTGCCGTTAAAATAAAGGTTTTAGTTTTGATGCATTATTTTCGTGGTGAATTTCGTGCGGGTTTTATGAACTTATTTAGTATAGATTTGAAATACTCGTCAGTCAGTCAGTCGTAAAAGTCTTAGATTTCTCAGTAATGTTTATTCCTTTTTTATTTAAAGTCACTTGATAGAATTCTTTTCGATTGTTCATTTGCTTGTTTGCTGTTTTTGTTTTTGTCTTTGTTTTTCTAGTTTTTTATTACTGTTTTGATTGGTTTTTATTTTTACTTTTTGTTGTTTTAAACGAGTCTATACGAGTGTAGAAGCACAACATCAAAATAAGAAAAAATCAGCCTTTTAAGTGCACTTAAGAACAACGACGCTGCACCGACCACGACAACGACTCGAAGCAGCAAGCGATTCACCGAAATCCACCGATGCACCGTTACCGATAGTTTACGACGACCACTGTTGTAGTTAGTTTTTTTTATCTATATTTTTTTTTTGCATTTTTAGAGTAATTTTAAAATAAGTTTATAAGTAAATTGCTTAATGAAAATTGCTGGCAATATTTCGCTTGCCTTTATGCGTGTGTGTGTGGGAGTGTTCATACATAAAATGCGACTGCAGTCCGTGAGTTTTGCGAAATTACACTAACAACTCAATTCTTCTTTGTTCTTTTTTTGTTTTTTTGCTTCCTTAAATTTTCACAGCACACCTACACACAAACTTTTCCTTTTAATTGCGTTGCAACATTCACTTCACTTCACATTTATGTCCATGTGTGTGTGTGTTAAGCACTTGCATTGTCTTTAATAAATATTTTGCACGCACCAATTTGCACAACGCCCGCTCCTGCTTCCGCGCCCGCTGCTGCTGTTGCAATCTTCCAATTTTCATTGAATTTTCCCAGCAATATTGCTCACAATTCACACACTGAGCTTTTCTATTGCTGCTGCTGCTGCTACTGTTGCTGTTGCTGCATTGCAATCGAGAATTTTTGCACTGCTGCCATTGCTGCTGGTCGCTGCGACACTTCCTTTGGATTTTCGCTATTGCACAAGGATATGCGCGTTCGCATTCGCCGTTGTACGCAGCGCTCGGCAGCTGGAATGGTAACGCATCGGGTGGCGGTGCAGTGCATACATAATGTTGCAACAACAATGTGCGCTGCCACGATTGCAATACGATGCGCGCGCTCTGTACCGCAAACGAAGCAACTAAGTAAATTATAGTAGCAACACACACGCACAAACACGAGGCGTTCGCAATCTATGGTATGGGCCGATATGTCAAAATAATTGGAATTGTAGCCTCCAAGACGTTGGATATGCAAAGCATCTGCTGTGCGCCTTGCTGTATGCAATAGTGCGCCGTCGGAGGATGGCGGCCGAGCGGTTGGGACTGTGCAGGCGCCAATTGCAGCGTTGGTAACAACAACTGCAATTCACCATGCACAATGACGTCGCCGTCGTCGTATTCGTTGCTGTGAACGAAGTGCGCTCCAACAACAATGGGTGCATCATTCGTATTGATAATCGATTTTTAGTTCACTGTCACACAAGCGCGCCCGCACACACACACTCACACACTAGCGCGCTAACATTTGCACTTCACTTTGTTGTTCTTTGTTGTTTTATTGCGCTCTGCCTGCCGTTCCCGTGGAAGGGTGCGTTGCGGTGGCAGCAAAAATCACAGCTGTGCGCAAATGCGCTCCTGACTGCGCTACGCCGTGGAGATTTCGAGAATGAAAAGTTGGTTTTTGCGAGTTCACATTAACTATAATACATATATCACAATTCACAGCAAAAATAAAGCACTTAAAGTCGCCTTTTAATAAAACAAATTATAACTGTAAACTCGTTTGCGACTTCCCGAAACTACACATGTATGTATGTGATTGCAAGCGTTCGATGGACAGCAGCTGTTTTGCGGGCCAGCGAGCGCACGACCGAACGAACGTTGTGCCGCGTTGCAGCAAAAGGAAAATACTCGCTTGTGGCACAGTGCAGCGCGCAAGCAAGGACGCACAAACACACGCGCACATACGAGTGGCGGTGTCTTGCTGCGCCACCCCTTAGCCACTGGACGGTTGTGTTGTACACACAAAAGCGCTTCCAGTGCGCCTGGAAGTGTGCTTTTAAGTTTTCAGTAATTTTCTGTTGTAGTTACTTTAATGAGAGGACACAATATGTATTTAAAGTGATAGAAAAAGATGCAATCCGAATATAGTTCAAGTTTCATTTTTACTTTAAAATTTATTTCGTGAAAACTTTGTCAATTTATGATTTTTATAAAAATTTTCGTTTGAGAGACAATTTTTTCGTAGATTTTAAGTATTTTTCTTTAATTTACATTAGATAATATTTCATAAAATATATATATTTTTTTGATGATGAATTAATATTAATTATTATAACATGAAAAATAATAATTTGATAAAAAATAAAAATAAAAACACAAAACTTTTTATGTTTTTTTTTGACATAATTTTATATTTTAATCTTTTTTTACTTTACTAATTTATTATTTTTTAATGTGTATAATTTTATTTTAATATTAATTATAATTTCAGCCTTTATTTACAGTTTAATTTAAACTTTTTAAATTGGCTTAATTTTTTTAATTATTTGTATTTTAATTGTAATATTAGTTTAAATTTTACTGTTAATTTCATTTTAAGTTAAATTTAAAATTGATTTTAATTTTAACTTTTATTTGCATTTTTATTGTAATTTTAATTTAATTTTGATTGTAATTTATTTTTAATTTTATAATATTTTTTATTTTGACAAAATTGTACATATTAATTTTTTTTATTTTTGTAATTTATTATTTTTACCGTGTATGATTTGATCAATATTAAATATATTTTTAATTATGTTATCTATGTTTATTTAATTTTTTTAGTTTGCATTTAAATTTAGTTTTTTTGTGAATTATTTGTATTTTAATAGTAATGTTAGTTTTATTATTTTTTAATTATAATTTTAAATTGAATTTTAATTTTAATATGGATTTTAACTTAATTTTAATTAAAATTTTGTTTTTTTTAATTAATTATTTTTAATTGAACTAATTTTATGTGATTTTATAAAATTTCATATTGTTTAATATAATTTTATTATTTCTGTAGTAAACCCATTTTCATGTCAACTTTATGATGGTTTAAATTTTATTGATAACTGTAATTTTACTTTTAATTTAATTTTTATTTTCCCTTTAATACTAATTTCAATTTTGATTTATTTTGTTTTTTTTTTTTGTTTGGTTGATAAACTATTTTAATTTTTTTTTTTCAATTTAAGTAAATTTATGTTACTTTGTAATAAATTTTTTTTTTAGTTATTTATTCTATTTTTTATATCAATTTATATAATTTAATTCTAGTGAAGTACTTCAACTTTCATTGTTCTTTTATACCCTTTTAATTTCAACCCGTTATAACTCGATTCTTGAAATTTAACTAAATCACCGTTTTCCGTTTTACTCTTCATTCATAATTTCATATTAAATTTCCGGTGGCATTTATTGTGATTTTCACAGCAAAGTTCCTCATCCTCGCATTGCCGCTCGCTCGAATGGCAAAAAGTTAACCTACCAACCAAGAAACATATTTATAGTTATATGTACGAGTGCATGTGTGTTACCTACATATACAGCGAGCTTTCGTCCTTACTCGTCGGATACGACTATCATTTTGCTTCGTTTTCGTTTACTCGCACGAGTATGCACTTTACTGTTATATCTATGAATGTTTGTGTGTGTGCGTGTGTTTCCTGGAAAATTGTGGAGAGCAAGATTGTGGTGGGCACGAGCGCCAGCATGTTGAACTAAATTCCATGTGTAGAAAATAGGACTCGCTGCTGGAAAATAGGGTTAGTAGGCATAATGCCAAGTGCAGCGAGCAAGGAAAAGTTGGAAATCCTATCAGTCGTAGTGGTGGTGGTAATGGTGGTTTCGGCGTTGTTGCTACTAGCTGTTGATAATATTGTTGAATGGTGAGTTTTCAACCCTTAAATTTAGGTGCGTCGCACTGAGAGCTTATGAGAAATTGTTTACCAACTACATTTTGTTAGTGTTTCTTTAATGTTTATTTATCTATGCATTGACCGCACCATGTTAATACACGAAAATTTAAAAAGGCGTAGTTCGGGGGGGATTAAGGCCCCGTGATGGGTAAATACTCATTTTAGATAAAATATTAAAGTAGTTCTTTCCTTTTAGTACACGTGGCTCAATACCTTTTTGTACTCATGCAATATGTCGCCACAGAGTATTATATTTAGTTCACCTAAGGGTTGTATAGGGTTTTTCAATAAGAGATAAATAAAATAAAAACTGTTTGGGATATCAATAAAATTCTTTATTCCTGGCGCAACTGCTGCAATTTTACTTTCGGTATTCGTACGAAGTTCATCAATCGTCGCTGGATTGTTAGCATAGACCATAGCCTCACAAGAAATAGTCTAACGGCGACCGAGGTCCGAGGAGGCCAACTCACTGGACCATTTCGTGACAAAACAAGTTCATCAAACTCGGTTTTCAAAAAATCCATTGTGACATTCTCTGTGTGGCTTGTGGCGCCGTTCTGTTGAAACCATACATTGTCCATCCAATTCGGGTCAAAAATATTCGGTTATCATTGATCGGTAGTGATTCCCATTCACAGTAACGTGCCATTTTTGATCATCGCGGAAGAAGTACGGCCCAATGACGCCGCCGGCCCATAAAACGCATCAAACCGTAATTTTTTCGGAATGCAATGGTGACTCATGGAGTATGTGTGGATTGCTGCTGACCAGTAACGCATATTTTGCTTATTGAGGAACCATTCAGCCAGGAACGAGCCTCATCACTGAAGATGATTTTTCGATGAAAATCCGGATCATTTTCGAGTTATTGCTCAGCCCAATTCACGAAAATGCGACGATTCTGATGGCCAAGATCTTTTCTCAAATTTAACCACAACGACGTCACAGAGCTGCCCAACGCTTGAGAACGACGTGTGAGAGACTGATTTGGGTTCTCCTCAATTGATACGATAGCGGCAGCAGCAACATTCTGGACACTACAGGCACTTCTTTTGTCTCAGTGGCACGAGAACATTTTGTACTGTGCCAGCGGATTCAAATTGTGCACTAAACGTCCAATTGTTGATCTGACAGGACGATTATGGTGACTATAAATTGGACGTAGCGCTCTTAAAGTTGAGGCAACTGATTCCAAATTCCGATAGTAAATTTGAATAATTCCGATTCGATGTTGGATCGTATATCTTTCCGTGATGAAATAACAAATCTTATTGAAGAGAAGTGTGAAAAGAACAGGAAAAAATATAGCGTCGTTTTTTATCCCTATCGTTCTACTTTTGTAAAATATCGGGAGCCCAGTATCTATAGTTGACTTTTGACAGAAAATATTGTTCAATGTGTCAGATTTATTATTGAAATTTAGAGAAAATCCTGATTATCTTACAATTGGCATATTTTGCATTCATTTCGAAAATTTCAAAACACAACCTATGTGGTTTTTTATTGCTGCGAAGAACCGCAAAAAGCTGAATTTTCTATTAGAACTGAGTAAAATCAAAAAATAAATAATTGAAACGACGTCATTAATCGGCGTTCTCCTGTTGTGGTGTCCCGAAGTTCATATAAAAGAATTATTCCAATGGTGCACACCTGGTGAGTCTAAACCAGGGGTTTATTATGCAATACTTGAAGTAGAAACCGCATTGTATTCCAAGATAAAAGATGTTCTAGAGAATGCACGCCCTCTCAGCGCAATATAAAACACACATATGCATGCATGAGCATACATACATATCTACATATGTACAAACAATGCAGATTATGTGCATGAATGTGGAAAACTGTCTGTGACAGGAATTTCCGCCGCTCAAATTAAAACGCTATCATTGCAGGCATTTAGAAAGCCATCCCCAGCTGTTTCTCGGGTTGCGATTTCAATTGATATTGTTATTGCCAAAGAATGTGCCATTAAGCGCAGAGGACGACAGCGCAAGCGCGAAGCCGAGGTAAGAAGATCGCAAAATGCATGCGCGCCGTAGTGATAGGTGACTCTGCAAGCGCAGGTAGCTGCAATATTGCCGGAAAAACAATGAATGTATGCATGTATGTCTGTGGCGCACAAGTGCACATCGACAGCGGTCGCGTGCAAATTGGAATAGACAGTTGCACGCATGCGCGGCGCACATTCCGCAACTTGCTGCTCTAGCGCTTGTAAATATGCGCATACACACTTAGTTGTTGTTGCTGCTGTTGTTGATGTTGCCAACACCGAAACTGCTGCTCAATGGCATTCTGACATCCCAAGTGCCAGCGACAAATTCTGCGCGAGCACAACTTTGGCCAAACGCTCGTTCTTACACTTCTATATAGAAAGGCGAGTTTTTGTGCTGCATTTGCTGCTCACCATCTTCGGATGTCGCCATCGGCCTTACTGCCGCTGCTGTGCGCTGACTATACATAGTCGCAGTCTTCGTTCTTCATGTTCAGCAGGCATTTCTCCGACTTCGTCATCAGCAGCGAGTAGTCGCCAAACCTGTTCACTCAAACGTAGTAAAAGTCCCGTAATAAAGCCCCAGTTTTTTTCCACACATCCAGCAAGCAACAGCCAACCAACCGACTAACCAGCTAACAACTCCAGTTAAGCAGCAACAACAACAACCATAAATAACCAGTTATTCGTTAGTGGAGTCATGGCGCGCAGTACCGTTGATTCTGAGTTTTTGTGTTGCGCAACTGTGTTGCAAGATTAGTAACGACCGGTTCAATTACAACTGTGTACATGAAACAACAACAATAATAACAACAACGCTAGCAATAACAAAGCTGAATAAATTCCTGTTGGCTGTGTTGTCATGGCAGAAACGAGTAAGTCTTCTTCTGCGTCGAAAATGGGATACACCTCGGGCAACTGCATACCGACACACACAAAAAAAAAAAAAATCATGCATATATGACGGGAAATGCACACACACACACGCGTGCTTTGGGCGTCGAGCAGCAGCTGCATTGCGTACTGACCGGAGGAGCGTGTCTTCACCGCCTATCGGTTATTATCGTCGAAATCTTCTTTTCTTCTGTACGCTTTTGCTTCTTTGGCGATTCCCAATTCTTCAGCAAAACTTGGGCGCAGCATTACTCAATATGCATTTGATTGATGACACGGCAGCGGTGGCAGCGCATACATAACTGCAACGATGATGCACTTAACTCCATGTAGGCTTGCATGTGGCTACACCTTAACGAGTCTTATATGAATTGAACTTTTTCTCCACAATGTTGTTTGCTTCTCGTTAGCCTTTAGTTGAGCCTCGCCTTGCCTTGCTTTGCCAGATTCCAGATTCCAGATTTCTTATTACCCATTTTTGTTATTTTTTTGCTATGTCTTCCTCTTTCGTGCTTTTTTCGCATCGTCCGTGATTCTTCTGCAATTGCAGTTGCCCCATCAATGGCTGGTGGATTAGAGTAGCAGCATTTCTCTCTTTAACCTTATTCGTGTTAATGATGATGAAAACATTTGACAGCGGGTCAACTCTGGTCGCCAGCTCGCCAGCTCGCCCGTTCGGCCCCACCTTACTTACTTAAAACATACATACATATGTAACCGTTAGCTGTAAATTCGCGGCGTCAGGTATGTGAGTTCTTATCGCGCTTTCTTTTTCTGTCTTTTCTTGAATTGCTTCTTGTTTGGAAATTTCGTAATTTAATAACATACATTAACGGTAAACAACGATTTTCAACGCATTACGCGTGTGGAATATTTAATGGAAATTAATTTGCGTGTTCGTATGTGTATAAATGCAAGCATTTACGAATACGAATTTTAATATTACTATGTATGTATGTAGATTTTTAATTTTTTGGCATAGAAACACAGGATCTTTCATGAATACTTTTTAGAGTTTTAGAGGCTTAATTCATTTATGCTCTTAGACAGGCTTCTGTTCCCATTCTCGTTCAATAAATGATAAATTTGATTTAAATGTTCTATAATGCAATGGTAGTTCATCATTAAAAAAGCAACGCGATCGAAAGCTCTGTTCTACTTTTACCCTGAACGTACTTCTTTAATGGATTCGACTAACAATCATTGCGCTTTTCAAACAGAGGCAGAGGCATGACCGTAAAATTCACTATATATCTTGGACGATGAACTGCCCTTATTCTTATAATTAAGTAAGTAAATATACAAAAAAAAAGAAAGACCAGAGTCGATTAAGTCCTGTCCCTCTGTCGTTGGTCTGTCTGTATACATTTATGAGATTAGTTCACAGTTTGTGAGATATCGATCTGAAAATTTGCTCCGTCCTTTTCTCACCAAGAAACTGCTCATTTGACGGAACTGTCAATATCCGACCCCTAAAAGACATATATATTTGCCGCACAAAATAATCTATTAAAATCAAGTCTTTGTGTGAAAAAAAAAATTTATTTGACTAAATACACTGGTAAACACTGTTTTTGTCACATGAACTTTATGATGATTTTGGTGTACTCTATTAAGTTGGGCTAAATAAAGCTCCAACCATGTTCTATTTGCTATATCAATAATTTGGACCGAACAAAAAGATCATCTAAGTGATTGTTAGTTTTGTTTGACTCATACAAAAGGCATTACAGTGAAGTCCAAACACTACACAGTTTCTAAACTTGTCTTCGACCAACAGACCCATCCTACAAAGTGCCGAACTGCCTTTACCAAATCCTCCAATTCGATCGTAAAATCAGGATTTTACTACAGAACTTATTCTAAGTCAGCACGATGAAGTGACTGAAGACAGTGACCCACAATATGAACCGTCAAGTTCAAAATAACTGCCACAACTACGTGAAACAGTTGAAGGATGACAGCTTTGAAGAAAAAAAATGATTGTTCAGGAAAAACCTGGAAATATTTTGAGAACGTTGCCCAAAACTGTCTAGGAAACCGTAAATCGAAAAATTCCAAAAGCTTAATAAATGATCAGCGAAAGTTATAATGCCTTACAAAGCTTTGTAGTATAATATGTCCGTGAAAGTACATATGCTGGACTCTAATCTGCATTTCTTTTCGGCAAATTTGCGTGCTCTAAGTGACTAACAAGGCGGAGGTTCCATCACGAAATTTTCTCAATGAAGAAACGCTAACAAGGGAAATGGAGCGCAGGCCTAAAGAAGACCTTCCAGAAGCCAAATATTAACGAAAATCATTAGTATTATTCATTAAGCAATAATTTCCTTAAATGTAGCTGATGTTTTTTCTTTTAAGAAAGTTTACGGATGTTTTGATGAAACAAGAATTTGTTGTATTATTTAGCGGTCCTAGTACCATTCAAAATTTGACATGCGTTTTCTTGTGACTAAAAATGTTAAAATTTTGTTAACCGGTGTTACCAAAGCAACACTTTATTCTCGAAACTTACTATTCAGATCGGTTCACTATAGCGTATAGCTGATATCCAAACTGACCGATCAAAGTCAAGCTAAAGGTTTTCATAACAGATCGTTTTTCGTTATTAAGTATCCTTAATTGGTCTTGAATGTTGCTTGTCTCAGCCAACTTGGCTAAAAAGAACCATAAGTTCCCAAAACTTTAAATGTGTTTTAATAGACACGCGGTTTTTAGAGTCTGTTAGCAATATTTCTCCGAAATGACTGGACCGACAGCTTGAAATTTTCATGCAACCTTCTTAGATATATTTGTCAATGGGTCGGCGATTGGTAATGAAATTTGGTGAATGTACTATTATGCGAAAAAATTATAGTAAAACTATTTAATTTAAGTTTCACAAGAAAACTTTTTCGTCAAACTATTTTTTTCTAGATTTGTATGACTGTCAAATGGCACATGAAAATAATCATTGGTGTTTGGTTCTCCATTGTCTTTCTGAAGTGTATTCAATGATTTTTACGACGAATGAAATTATTCAACCAATAAGTTCCATTCAATTTTGTGTGCGGAATATAGTTTCTGGTGCCCAAACAACACATTAAATTGATCAAATTGTGTGTAAGAATGTTGGAATGTTCGCCTTCGATGATAATTGTTTGGCGCGAGCAAGTGTTTTTCTTTGGTAAAATTATTTAAAGAAGAGCGCGTTGACAACATATCACCCCCAAGGCGGCTATCAAGATCAACATGTTATTAAAATAAAGGAATTTGTGCTTGAGAATGAACGAAAAACATTGATAGATCTTACTGGCGACGTTGAAATTTCGGAAGGATTAGTGAAAACCATTTTGAAAAATCACTTGAGCCTAAGAAAAGTGAAAGCACCATCGCTTAACGTCTGTGAAATAACGCTTTCCGACTACTAGGATGTCCTGAAATAAATTATTGCTGGCGATGGGTTTTGGATCTATGCTGGAAACAGACAATCAATCGGCGGAATAACGTAGCAAAGGTGAGCCGAAGCTGAAAAAACCACCTCAAAGCAGGTCAAAAATCAAGATTATGTTGAAAGTTTTCTTCGATTATCGAGGTGTGGTGCACTCCAAATTCCTTCCGACCTGCCAAACAGTCAATAAGGAATACTATTTGAGTGTTATGTCGTTTGCGCGAAGCTATTCGTAACAAGAGCCCGGTACTATTGGCCGACAACTCTTCGTTTTTGTACCACGACAACGCATCACAGCATACTGCATTGATTATTCGTGAGCTTTTCTCCAAATTTTCAACCAACAGCTCCGTGTAACTTTTTTCAGAAAGCTTAAACGACCTCTCCGGGGAAATCGTTTTGAGCCATTTGAGGACATTAAACGTGAATCGCTATGAGCATTGAAGGCTATTCCGGAAATTGATTGTAACAATTGTTTCGAGAATTGGAAAAAACCGTTGACACAAGTGTATTAAGATCAAGGGATTACTTTGAGGTACTTTGGTAGTACATTTTTAATTTATTTATTAAATAAAATGCGTCTTCAACAAAAAAAATGCTTTTTCTGACTTACATGTGGTGTAATCGACACTGAGGAGAATATATATAAGAATTAGTTTCGTGTTCAATCAATCTGTGATCTTCAAGGTCGCAGATTCCGTATTGTATTTGTAGACTTTTCGTTATATTGGTTTTCCTTAAAAATTTTTCAGTCTAATAATGGATAAAAGTTTTTGAAATATATATCAACCCTGCATTTTTATACCCTGAACAGGGTATATTAAGTTTGTCACGAAGTTTGTAACACCCATTTTCTCTTCAAGAAGCTGCTCATTTGTTGGAACGGCCGATATCGGATCACTATAACATATAGCTGCCATACAAACTGAACGATCGGAATCAAATGCTTGTATGGAAAACTTTCACATTTGACAAGATATATTCACAAAATTTGGTATATATTATTTTCTAAGGCAACAATGTAATCTCCGAAGAAATTGTTCAGATCGGTTAACTATAGCATATAGCTTCCATACAAACTGAACACATATGTATGTAGTTACTAACAAAAATGCACCTGTGAAGGGTATTTAGCTTCGAAGTTAACGTTTTTTCTTGTTTTTCTTAACATAAATAAAATCATGAATTTTTCTTTTAAGATCTCGCTAATATGAAAAAAACAAGATTATTATAGATTATAATAATATCGTCTGCCTCATACGTTTTATGCCATATTTATTTACATATATAATAAGTTTTATTGAATATAACAAAATATTAAAAGTAGCTGACAATAATAATTCACTAATTTGATTTAAGCTATTTAAAGATAATATATGGCATTCTTTTATATAACTATAAATAAATATTTATATGCATACATACACACATATGTACATATATGCCATTTCTGTAGGCAACACATATGTATGTACATACATATTTTTATGAACACCACTCACCTCTGATTGTGCTGGGCATTATACTCGTTTGATTTGTGATCACTTCTTTCACTCCAAATAATGTCCGTTTGTATAACTATTATGATCGTGGTCATTTGATCGTGCAACTTCGTGCATTTTATGTGACACTTTCTTGTGCTTATGTAATTGCATTTAATGTAATTTATGTGTCTGTATACGTGTGTGTATGAAAATATAAAATCGCAGCGTTGCATCACATTAAACATATAACAGTATTTTATTTTATCGATTGTACGTGATGACGAATGATAAGCAAGCAACAAGATCGTAAAGCAATGGTGAGAGTGCAAAACGAAGAAAATTTATAGTTAAATTCACAACAGTTAAGTTTTCATTTACAAATCACTTTTTTCTTTCAACTGACATCACATATACATACATACATATACATATATGAAGTATAGCATGACACACACACTCACACACGCTGCGTATATGTATGAAAACACTTTGCACACACTAACACATTGACGCACAGGTGGATTTGGTACTTGTCCGAGTGTTTCACTAATTAGTCAAATACGCATGCGCAACAAAATTTTCTTATATTTCGCACCTGAGTTTGTCTACAACCTGCGCTAACTTGTTTCCACCGAGTGGGTGTCACTTAACCCTCGATCATTTGGATTTTTTCGCGCAAATTTTGTGCACGGATGCTTTGTTGGACAATCAATTGTACACTAAAAAGGTACTTTCCAACTGTTTGACGCGAATATATGACGAAGCGATCACACTGCACAGCACTACGCCGCGCTGGACGGGACTGCCATGGAAGAGCACAACAACAAGCGCCAACTTATTGGTAGTTATACAGGCGAACTGGCATCAAAACGATAGCCGCATTGGTAGAGCGCCTTTCTTTCTTTGTCGCAACGTCGCGGCGTTACACCATCGTTGTCTTCGCGCATCTTCGCAGCGGTGATCGTGTTGCTCGCATTTGCCGAAAGGCCAAACTCCTGCTCGCCCGTTCACATGATCGCCGTTGCACAGGAAAAACCAAAACAAGCTGACACGAGCTTGGTTGCAGTCGAGATTCTGACATGCAGCAGCTTTAGCAGCAGCAAAGTAAAGTCAGCAGCAGCGCGCTAAGGCAGTTGGCTGTGAGGTTCTGGCTGGTGTTCTTGCTTTAGCCATTAGCACTTCTAATAGTCAGCTGTGACACCTTTCAAGTAGTTTTGTGCTGCTAAGAGAGTGAACCAATGTATTTCAAAATCATTTTTTTTTTGCCCCAGTTATGTATATGTGATTGCCGATACCGAAAATATTAACTTGAAACATATAAAAAGGTGGTTCAAATTGCAGCTCCCTCAGGTTAGTAAAGATTCTTTAATGTATTGAGTTATTCCAAAACGAACTATAAATTTGATATATAAGTTTTTATTAGATCTATTCTAGAAGGCGATTAATATGAATTAAAGTATGGAAGCTCTATTTGTGGGTTTCAAAAAAAATTGGTGTGTTGGAAAAATATTTCGATGAACATTGCTGAAAATTTCAAACTCCGGAACATTTCTCTCTGCACCGATACAGGCATTTGGATCTTGCGAATAAGTTAAAAAAATATTGGATTTTCTATATACAAACTACAAGCTATGTAAGCTATATTTTCCAATGGGCTTCCCAAAAGCTTAAATATGTCGTCAGACATCCACATTACTTACCTACCATGGATTCTGTAGCGCGACCACGAAGTAATTCTTAACCGGTGGTTCCGTGGGAGAGTCTTGAGTTGGGAGTATATTAGGTTTAGCAGATTAAAGTTCCGAACTCCAGATTTCGATATTTCTCCCTACTATAAAAAAATAAGAAAAATACCTCGGATCAGATTGTTGGCTCCGTTTTCTATAGTATTCTCAAAATAGGGCTGCCATAAGATACCGAATTTATTCCTGCTTATTTCATCGGTTGCATTTGGTGGAAGCAGCCATCTAAGATAATAGTTTGACTAACCGACCATGTATGTATGTAACTATTTTTCTCTGAAATCCTGTTTAGATATCCGTAAAAAACAGTCTGAATTTGTTGCTTTGCCGAGAGCTTGCTCAGTAAGAAAGTTATGGATCCGTGATGAGCAAAGCGCAAAAAGCTTTGGTAATGTGAGAGTTAGAAAAAAATTAACATAAATTCAGTTTATTACGTCTTAGAGCTTAAGGCAAGCTTTCAAGCTCGGTAATCTCCACCTTTAAGGCGTTCATTCATTAGCTTTGATTTTATGTGTTTAAATTGCAGTTTTCTCCACAAAAAAATATAGGATCACGTGATGATAATCCGAAGGTTAAACTATTTATCGGAAAGACAGCTAAGGATCCAAAGTATCGCTTTTGCATGGTGGTTCCGAGTACACAATAATATTTCTTGAGTTTCTCGAGGTATTGAACCGATTGGAACACAGTGGACTCCACTCAATCAATATTTTCATGTACAAATTGGCACAGTACAGTGAAAATATATAGTTACATATGTATATTGGCAAAATTAATTTCGTCAGCTCCGTATCAACTTCTTTAAAATTTCTTAACGGTAATTTGCATTTCTTCGTCCGTTAATTTGTGCTAATGCGATTATTTAATGCAGATTATTCAAATCCGATTATAAGTGCCATCCAAGCAAAAGTGCTTCACGAAATTAAAGGAATATGTTCGAAAAAAAATGTGCTAAAAATCTGAAAACAAATTGCATTGAGGAAACATTAAAATCGATTCTTTATTTCCCACAGCTTCATCAAATGAACGAGCGGATGTGTGCATGTGATGTACATATGTGTGTGTGTGTGTATGTGGAAATAGATTTCGTAATACACGCCAGCAGCGACGGCGGCAGCAACGGCAGCAGCGGCCACGATCAATTCCCAACAGCAACAGCTGCTGCTGCCTCCCTGTTGCCGATCCATGCCGGCAAGAAAAAGCAGCAGCGCAAACGCGCCGGCGACGGCAACGCGCAAGCGGGAAATAATAAAATGCAAACATATCTGCATTCATATCTACATACGCACACACACACACATACACATGTATGTGGATAAATATACCAGCGGCCGTTACCAAGTCGAAAAACAAGTTAAGAAGTACCGCTAGTCGAGAAACCGAACCAGCAACAATGGCCAACAGCCAGCAGCTAGCCACACCAGCAACGGCAATAACAATAAGAACAACAAAGCCATACAAAACAAACAAACGGCATTAACGACAAGAAAAAAGAACACCAACAACAACAACAGCACGGTATGAAAAAAGAGCAAACAGCGACGTTCCTCCAGCAAAAGGTCATCGAACGTTCTTACTTCGCCGCAGTTAAGAATAATGTAATCAAAACAATAACGAAAAGCGAAAAATGTGCCCGAGCGAAGCAGAGAGTCAGCAACGAAGCAGCGGACAAGCGAATGCCGAACAACGATTGTAGGTAGGTAGGTTGCTTCAGTTTACATATTACCCAACAATCTCATAAATAGCCCCAAACACACACGCACACCACAAGCCACACACATATGTACTCACAAGCCTATTTCGTGCTGCGGCGATAGCTGTTGCTTGTTGTCCTAAGAGTGTGGCGAAGAAAGCAGCAACGAAGAACAAAAAGTACGCAGAAGATTACAAAGAGAAAATACACAAAAGCCCTCACGTGGTCTGCATTGTTGTTGCGCTGGCTTGCGGTGAAAGAATAGCCAATTCAAGAGAGCGCGCGTAAGAGAGAATTTCAGAATTTCACTTCAATGCGCCGAAGCTCAACAAGCGGCTAATAAATCGCTTAAATATGTTGATAAGCTTGTGACACACACACTTATATTTATGTATGTATATATAGATATAGGGAAAGCGGAGGGCGTGATTGGCGTTGCCACTCGCGTATCATGTAAATTATTCCCAATAAATTATGTGTACGTGCAGGATTTTTTTCAAACTGTCAAACGTACACATCATTATTGACATTGGCGTAACCTAATTCTTTCTTAAATTATGCTACTGGCATTCGAATTTGTTCTACACACGTGTGGGAAAATGTGGCAATGATTCATAGTATTTCATAAAATATTGTAATTTTTCTGTTTCACCAATATTTAGTTGATTTCAGCAGCATTCTCACTTAAAGCCGTGCTTTGAAACTTGATGATGTCGCCAAATCGGCTATTTTTAGTATGATCGGTATTACTTCTCTCATAAATATACATACATATATATGTATTTTTGCAGTTTTATTTTCAAGATTTGAACGTTAATTAAAAAAATATATAGGTATACACTAGGGTGTTTTTTTTTAACTATTAATTTTTTTCAGTCCCGTCACGAAATTTCTTTGGAAATACCCTAAAAAAATCCCTGAAAATTTTAGACCTTAATATTATCATTAAGAACTGAACCAATTCTTATTCAAAGTGTTGCTCATCTGAAGATATAACATTTTCTCATCTTTCTGGCTATTAGTGCATTCCATCCCAGAAGAATTGCGCCGCCTTGGCCTGGAATCAATGGCTTAATTTTTGATGCCCTGTTCTGTTGTGAACCGTATTTCATTGAGAGTAGTTTTCAACAAAAGAGACCAAGCACTGTCATAATGGAAAATTATTTTATCGTGTCTAGTCGTAAAAGCCGGGCATTCCGGGGCGCGCCCTTTTTTGTTTGTCGTCACTTATGCATTTTTTATCAGAAATTCATTTGTATATGTTGCAAAAACGACTCAATTTCCTTAAAGCTTTTTTCTTATTAAAGTCGAAAGGAGAGGTCTAGCGAGTGGTATTTTTTCAATCTTCTGCGTTGTAAACTATTGCCCAGCAGTTGGATTGCAAATATGCATGATGATCCAAATGGAAGGGGTAACGTCTGCTAAATTCTTCGATTGATTCCTTTACAGTAAACAACTTTAAATCCATGGGGCACGCCAGTACGAACAGATCTCAACTCCGACTCAGCACCACGGTATCTAACGTTTAACGTCCGATTGTGCAAATAAGACTTTAACAGCAAATAATAAGGCATTATGCCAGACTTTGTGAAATGCTTGGCGGACATCAAGGAACCCGCAGAACAATATTTCTATTTTTCCATAGCATCAGTTACAAAGGGTTTTACCCTATTACACATTGCTCAATTATGCCATGAAATTGTCTAAAGTCAAACTGATGATTCGGAATAAGCTGCTTGTCTTCCAACACCGGCAAAAACCTGCGTAAAAATTATCTTTGGAATACTTTCGAGATAAGTTCCAGTAGACTAATTGGTCGATAAGAAATAAGCAAATATTCAGGTTTTCCGGGCTTAAAAATTAAAATAACCTCAGCACATTTCCCAGGACCTTCTTTGTTGTGAAAGCCAAAATCACCACTCATGTCGAACATGTTCATCCTAAACGTCTACCAGAATACGATGACTTCGACGGAAGTTTTCTTCACATTAAAGTAATGAGAAGAACTCTAAGAACGCCTTTCCAGGCACAAGGTATAAGGTTGTATTTGAGTAAATTAAATTATTGTAGTTTACACTTCAAATGATTCAAATATCATAAACTGAAATAGACGCACAAGCACAGTAGCTTTCCAACGATTGTTCGGAATATTGGAACAATGGTTTAAAAGTCGAAATCAATCTCATGGCAAACCGCACGCTATGGTTATATATTTAATATTATTAAAATTTCCCATACCACTTCCCCTTCTCATTTTTTACTGAATCTGATACATGCCTCAAGCTCAAAGGATTAAAAGATTCTCAGTGTAACACTAATTCTCAGTGTATAACGAACGAGCTGAAGACAAATTTAGAGTATTGATCATATATATGTATGCGCGTATATTTCTGAATAGAGTATAGAACAGGTACCTAGCTGTAGAAATAGGAATTGAATCTAACTGAGAAGCAGCCAATAGAGTACCAACCAACATAAGTTTAAGCTTTAAGCGTAATAAATAATACCCCTAACTAACAATGTATTGACTGACACCCGATTAGAATGAAATGAGACCGCAAATCAGTTCTATATCAGAGATTATCGATGTCGAGAAATCTAACGTTTCAATATACTCTCCAAAGACCTTGTCGTTATCCATAGCACCAGCTGAACATAAGTTCATCCTTTCGTTTAAATGTATGGGTAAATTCCGATATAAATGAAAAGGATTAGGATTAGGAAATTCTTCACCAGGATATGCAGAAAATATACATATTTAATTTTGAATGCACCAATTTTCAAAAGTTACAAATATACCGATTTTCGCTTGAAAACGATTTCAGTACATTCTAGAGAATTAATGCTAAATAATGGAGTGAGCAATTCCTTGGACCATACATTGTCCGAATTCAATATTATTCTGAACTTTTTTCTCCGCGTAGCCATATACATACATATGTATACGTAGAGTTTACAAGTAGTGGACATCATAACTGCATTTCCGACCACAGAATGCATAACTCTAGAAGATCTCGCATACACTTACTACGGTTTTTCATAGTGTAATGGCTGATATGTACTCGTATGCAATTATATAGATACATACTTACAAGTAAAAACGGACTTCAAACAGATAAAACTGAAAGCTAGAACTTTTCGATTTTTATTGCTGCTTTGGCATAATTGAGGTCGGAAATTTCCACCCACATAATGCTGAGTTATGTATTTTCGGCGATAATTAAAAACGCAAAATGCAAATGAATGAGTGAGTGTACGCAGCACTACACACATACATATGTACATAAGTATAAGAAAACACTTAAAGACTAAATGCACATATGCGTGCGTTACCGGTTAAATACCCAGTAGAAAATAGGGAAAATAAAGACATAAAGTTGCAGAGCAGAATAGCAAAAAAACGAACATATTTAAATAAAAACGAATTATAATTTTATAAAATTAGATATACATACATAGATCTATGTCGCTTTGACTTGATAAAAATGGATTATTTAATGATTGTTATCCTTTTTGTTATGAAAGGTAAATATGCCTTTCTTATGTGTGTTTCCTCGGTAACTGTTCTTTGATAAAGCTCTCAGCAGAGCCTTCCTAGAGACTCCGCCTTCAAAATCTGTTTGTTATACATACATACTTATGTATTTATTAGCTTGATCACGAACTTATTTTTGATACTTAGTTTTTTTTATTAAAATTAAATTTAAGTTAATTTTTTTACAATATTCTTCTAAAATTTGAAGTTGACAAATAGTTTTGGAGATAAAGGCATTTTTGCTAGGATACCAAAACATTAATCGCTTTTTTCTCTAATAGACTTTAAACGCTTTTTTTCGTCGGTGAGGAAAATTTCTCCGAAGCGGCTGAACCAATCGCCTTGCAATTTTCACACAAACTTCTTCAACATTTTTGTCAAGATCGGACGAATACGATTTTTGATAATGATTTTATGGTTTAGGCTACTTTGAAATGCAATTTTTTCACAAAAACGATTTTTTTTGTGAAGTTGCCATTTTATCAAAAATTGATTCTTTGACTAGTTCTTCGATCATTATCTATATTCATCTACAATCTACATTGTATTGTATTACCTTTTTCATTAGGTTTTTGCATTTGAGATTATTTTGAGCAGAAAAATATATAATAAAAGCAAGTCCTTCTTACCGAAAACGGCTTTTTTCGTAGGTTCTTCTGGAGATCGGCAACGGACGAAGTGAGTGGAATTTTTTTTTTAATAAATCGCCGATTAATATAATGCATTCTTCAAGTTCAACATTTTTGTTGGAGTTACCGGACTTGGCATATTATTATTAAAAGTGAGGACAAAACTGACTTCCTTATTAGCTAGTCCCCAAATGTGAATGGGAAGGACTATTTAACATAACTCCATTAAATATGCATTTTCCTTTTTCTTTGATCATAGTCCAACCTTTGTAAGACTGATGCTGAAACTTCTATGTAACCTAAGCTTCGGCGAACTAGAAGCCTTAGACGAAACTGATACTAGCTGTCTCAACAAATTTGTGGAGGCTCAAGCGGTTTGTCGATCTATAAGGGTCCAGTATTTAGGAGTTTAGAGGTACAACAACGGACCCGCGTTCTAAACTGTACAAATGAGATCCTTCTTAAGATCGAACTTTTAACCTAACCTAACCAATTTTCTGTGCTGCAAAACAACTCCCACCAATTGTTCCAGCCGGGCAAGCGCGGTATGTAAATATGTAGTTTTGAATACATGTATGTATGTATGTATGTAAGTATGTATCTACTAACGTAAATAAAACAGTGACAAAGCCAGGTATCGTGTGACAACAGCAGTAAAAACTACAACAACTACAAAACAATCGACAAGTAATGTCTTAAACAAATAAAGCGCGGCGTCCGTCCGCCATAAGTCATACATATGTACATATTTACATAGCTTGACGCTGACGCAGAACTCACGAATTTCGGCGAGTTAACCAACTTTTACTTGCGTTTTCTTGGCGAAATTTTTCGTGTGTGCAATAAAAATACCAATGGGCTAACGGCAAACACAACAACAACAATAACAGCAACAGCGGCAAAATTTATGTGGTAGTGACAACCGTAATCGACAGCAACGGACACAAGCAACCCAAAGCGGCTCGTCGTAGCGATCGTAAAACGCAACAGCAATAACTGTTCTTTTGTTAAAAACCGAAATTCTTGCTGTATTGCTTCACCTTTTTTCCCTCCAACTTCATTTACGGCTATTTGTAGTTTTCGTCGTTTTAATTTCTTTCAGTGTTATTGTTGTTTTTATTTTTATATTTTTAATTTATTTTCATTTTCGTTCTTTCGCCTGTCGGTTTGGCAATTTGTATTTCAGAAGCTACTAAACGTAGCGGTATTTTATTGTACAAGCCAAAACATTGCGAGCGCGAGCGGCGCGTCGCGGCTCATTGACCCCAAAGCATGACGCCACAAAGTGTGTGCAGCTAGCTAGGCGGTATTTTGGAAGCGATTTCATTGCGGCTCATCTGCGTTGCTGTTACTTTCATAGCGGAAAAATCTCGACCGTACATACAGCCATGTGTAAATATGTATGTATGTAAGTATATTTAAGTACGTGGTCAATGTAAAATATGAAAAGCGGTACCTTTTTCTATAATTAGCTGCCATTTAGCCAAGCATTTGCAAACGTTCGCGCCAGCACATATTCGCTCATGCATTTAACTATACACACACACGCAGATGCATACACGTGACTGTAGATATGTAAGCATGCACATGGTGATTTTAAAACTATATTTTGGCCATAATGAGCTATTAGCTTATTTTTAGATTCGGCTATTTTTTGCTCTTCCGTTTAAAGCGGAGCGAAATTCTAACATAAAAATTACTCAAAACTTTACTTTCATAATTTACGCGATCTCTCGCCAGTGCGCGGCTTGCACTTGTGAGCTTTAGTATTGCTCCATGTTAGAGCTAATCGTAGCTTAGAACACAAGTGAAAATAACGGTAAAATGTATCATATTACCAGCATCACAGTAATACCGTTAACTACCCGTCATGCTGCTTTCTGATTGGCTTGCCAGCAGTGCACCATGGCGTCGTCGTCTTTTTACGAGGCAATCGCTCGGCCAATACGAAGTTCTAGACTGCGTAGCTTTGGCATCTCGACGTTAAGGACGTTGTGAAATTGCTACCCTTTCGTTAGTGGAGCCAATTGCAAGTAAAGTCGTTTGCTAATATATATTTAGAGTTGTTATACATATGTATGTACTAAAGGCTGTTTAGGGTCTTATACAGTTACTTATAGGCATGAGCAAGGGCTGACATTCGGTATAAATAAGCATCCTGTGTGTGAAGTGCTGCAGTCGGTGATGGCCCTCGGCCATGCTCGAATAGTTCAAAGTTTCAAGTGAATAAGTTATATAAAACATTTTTACCGAAATTGGTGTGAATATAAAATAGCAATCGGCATTAAGAAAATAGTTTCAAGCAGAATGTAGTGTAATTTTAGAAAATTAAATGTAAATGTAATATTTTTTTAATTTTATTTAAAATAAGTTTGATTTTATTATATTTAAGGGGTTACATGGGTTTCCTCGGGTAAAAAACAGTCTTTTTTCAATAATTTTTTCTCATATAAAAAATTAAATATTTTATTAGATTTATTTATTGTTACAAACATACACTATTAACAAAGAATTTCTGAAATTTTTGAAAACAAAAATTTTAAACTCGGCCATTGCGACGCCATTTCCGGTAAACCCGCGGAAAAAAGGTGCGCCCTCGTTGGCAGTATAACTTCTTGCAGGATCATCTGAAGTGCAAAAATACCTGTTTTAGTTAAAACCTTAACTTAGAACTTAGACGAAGAAAAACAAACTGAAAATTGGACTTTTGGCAGACATTTTTACAAAAAAATTAAAATTTCAGTGAACATTTTGCGACATTTTGTTTCTCAAATAGTTGTAATCGAAAAAAAATAATACTTTTTCGTAGTCTTTAAGAATTGTTTCTCAAAGACCTGTGTTTCATGAAGATTGGTTGAGTAATTCTCGAGAAATCTTGGCAACCGGCTTCAAAAACACAGTTTCGAGAAAAACGCGTGTAAAGACGGCGCACTTTGCCTAGCTAGGAGATTCATTTTGAAAGTCGATATCTACCAGAATCTTCGAATTTTCTGCTTAAAATTATCTCATACACAAAATCCAAAATTCAAAATATTTAAATCCTCAATTGAGTCAAAACGGTGTCCTCGGAGTGATCATTTGAATTTGCTGAATAGCCAGAAGTTACACGAAAGTAAATCAGGCGAATGCGGTGGTTGCACGATATTAGTTAAAAATGTGACGAAATAAATTCAGACATGGTAAAAATCGAAGAATTCAGTTTTAGAGCCTCACATTGACGCGTATCTCAAATACTAAAGAATATTTTGATGTGAAATTTAGCATAGATGTCACCATCAGTACTTCCAACTTACAAGAAAACAATTTAGCTACACGAAAATTCACCTTTCAATTTGATCACAGTTGTATCTCGTACATTTAGTTTTCAGTTGTAAGAAAAACGTAACTTTGGCAAGGTTCCCACGAAGTTTGAACCACCTATAAAGTGTATTCATGTATTCCTGTGTGCAAATGATCGGTATGACGAATTGCGTCGATTAAGCCAAGTTCGCCTAACTGTCTGTCTATATACACGCGAATCAGTTCCTCACTCAAACATTCGTTTCTGCCCAAGAATATGCTCATCAATCGGAATCGGCGATTTCGGGCCACTATAGTTTACAGCTGTCATACAAAGTGAACGATCGGAATCAAGTGCTTGAAGTGAAAACTTTTTGCAACAAGATATCTTCAAGAAAAATAGCACGAATTTGTCCAATGCAATGGGGCAATCTCCGAAGAAATTGTTCAGATCCGCTGCCACAAAAGCTCACCGATTAAATTCAAGATATACATACATATGTAGATTTTTTAAACTCTTTTATGCTATAAGAAAGGCATAATAGATAATGAGGGGCGTTATAGCTTCGATGCAGCCGATTTTAACATTTTTTTTTTTGTTTTTGGCTTGTATTCGGAGAATTAGTGAAAGGAAAAGATGAAGTATTGAACCTGAGAAATATGCTTCTAAAAAAGCATGAAACCACATGACAACACAAATATATATTTATAGGTATATTTAAGTTTGTCTTTGGTTAAAATTTTGTAATTTGCAAATATTTTGTAGGGACCACCCTATCCCTGCTCCAATAGAAATGGGACCAAGTTGGAGCACCTTTGGCGTCTGGGTTTTACCACTGAACCAATGGACCTCGCGTGCGCTTAACATCCGCTGGTCGACGAACAGTTGCTGTACCACTACGAAGTTCTTCTGGACTAGAGTAGAACGCAAGAGATCTACTGAACTTCCTATCCTGAGCAAAGCTCATCTTGCCGCAATTATTTTTTTACCTATTCTTACTGGACACTGTCCAATAGATTCATGTGGTAAGGTTTAAAATCTTATCTTATGCTAGTTGTCAAAGTGGTATGGAGGAAAAGGTGGAAACATCTTGGCACTTTCTCCTCCATTGTCCAGTCTTTTTACGACTAAGGCTAAAACATCTCGGTACTTTTACCTTCCTCAAACCAGAAGACATAGTCGAAACTGACATTAGCCATGTCAACAATTATACGGAAGCTTAAAGGGCTTCGTTGATTTTTAAAAGTCTTATGATCCGGTTATAGGAGTTTTTAGGTACCACGAGGGATCGACTCATTCTTAGCCATCCAAGGGAGATCCCTGTTAGGATCGACCTCTTAACGTAACTTAAATATTTTGTTCAGTCGTAAAGCTTTTCGCAAATCAAAGAAAAATTATGTTATCGTTATATTCAAAGTTAATTATGATAGAATTGCTGAAGCCCCGTTGCGTGATACTATGAAAAATAATTTTAAAAAATCACTCATTTTCAACTAATTACATACATATGTAGGTCAGGAATGCTCAATGATATAACCGACAAATTTACTCGACAACAACTTCAATGAAAATTACACCAAAGTCTTCAAACATGTACCCTGTCGAAGGGCTAAAATTTTCCCCATTTACATCCACTGAACAACTGCGAACCATGTGGCTCCAGCATGTTCATTTGCGTATATTTTCTTTACAAAAGTGTGATGGTTGTTGTAGTGAAGCCAAGCTGTATCGTAGTTATATTTTATTAGCCAAATTCAACCGAGGAAGGAATTGGGCACCTCTGAATTTCATGCTGTTTTCTTAAGAGCGCTTTTATAAATCTGGACAGCTGTTGGTATTACATACATATATTCCATCACAAACAGAACAATTGACTAACTTATACATTGTGACAAAAAAGTACCCGGAAGTTGGAAGTAAAATGCAAAATATTTAATTATAAATTAATATTTATTTAGTCGCCTTCAAAGTAATCCCTACCAGATGTAATAAACTTATGCCAACGATTTTTCAAGTCTTTGAATCACTTTTCATATGCACTTTTTGGGATGCCCTTCAAGGAATTTTATTTTATTTATTTGATCCACTGAACCAAATCTAGTGAATATGGTAGTTGATCGATGGTATTTATAGCGTTTTTGGTTTTAAATTTGGTCTCAATTGTGGCTCAATGCGGAAAAATTCAGCTTTATTGTTTCATACCTAAAATATCCATCTTTCGAACGGATTCGTGAGAGATGTCGAGCTCTCTTGCCATCTCTCTAACACTTGCCTGATGATCTTCAATTACCATATCCTTCACTTTTTTAATATTTTCATCAGTTGAAGAGGTCGAAGGTCGTCCAAAACGATGATTGTGAAAATCGCAATTCATTACTGAGGTGTACCGACGTAAGCAGCTGCTGTAAACAAATTAGTTGACAGATCACGGTCATATTTGGCATATTTGTTAATAAACCTACCAACTTAGCCAACTAAAATTTTTTGAAATATCATTTATACAGGGAATATTAGTACAATTTCCGGGTGCTTTTTTGCCTTAATGCAGTCTACATACTTTTATTTAACATGTAATAAATAATATACATACATACATACATACTTATGCACGAATATGTAAGTACGTACCTGCATAAACATATTGAATAAATATAAATATTTTCATTCACAATTTACAGTAACGCCAACGTGTATCGCGGTGCATTTTTCCGGGCCCAAATGTCAACTAATTGTCATCTTACAATAACCAACCAAACAAACGCCAATAACAACAACACCGCAACCGCCCACCCAACAACCCTAACTGCATGAACATTAACGGTACACGCTTTTGAAAATATTTTCGCAGCTGTTACGTGTTTTCGGTAAGCGAACATTGTCTATTCTCATTTCCACGCATTCTCCTCAACGAAATCAAGAAGCCTTACAAAAGGTCAATGCAAACACACTGGTATGTGTGTGTGTGTGCTTTGAAACCTTTTTGCGTGAGGCGCTCGAGTCAGCTGTGCGTGTAGGCGTTCGCTAGAATCGTGGGCGAATTTATTTTTCCGCAACGAAATTAACGCTTCAACCGAAGCAAGCGAGTGTTGCGCTGCAGCAGGTGCAAGTAAAGGGCCAAAACGTAAGACAAAGCGCATTTCGTGTATTCGCCCACGTAAATTGGTTTTTCACTCATACGGAATTTTTATTGGACATTGCGGAGCTGCATTAGAAACCACAAATCGTCATTCTCGACTTTTGCCCAACGCAAATATCCAAAATCGCGATTTGTGGTTTCTAATGCGTGCTCCAAAGGTTAAATTCAAATAAATTGAGTTTTTTCTTCTCATTTTACGCTTGCAAAAAAGTGACTTCGAGGAATTTCTCATACTCAACTTAAAGTGCAATCACTTTGAACACACAACTGGAACCACAGCCAAGAACAAGCATTGATTAATTCAAAGCGACAGCAGCAGCCTTTAAAAAAGCAATGGATGTGAACGAATACCGACGACGGGGTGAGTAATAAAACGAAATTTATATATTTTTAAGCCAATCTAAATGAAAATAGAAACAGTTACAATAAATGGTGTGAACGGAAAATTGCTTAGGACAGCAAGGAAAGGAATTCGCAACCAAACCTCTATTAACTAAGTCCGCTCTGTGGGTGTGCACATATAAAAATTGCATTTGCTGCGTCTATGCTCGGCGAACGCAGCTAGCGCAGCAGCAGATCCCGTTATTCCAATTTTATTCGCATATAAATTTCAACTTAATTTAATTTGCCAATCCTTTGAAAAATGCAATAAAAATAACAATAACAATAACATATACACAGTGTAAAAACCAATGAAGTAAACACACATATGTGTATGTGTGGTTGTGTGTGTCGGCTTTGTGTCTCATGTAAAATCATTTGCACATTTGCATTCCATAGTCTAAACTTTTCGTTTCGCTCGCACATAATCAGATTTTCAGAATTTCTTCTGCATTCGGTTTGCCTTCTCCACTTTCCCACTTTCACCCATCCCTTGTCGCTTGGTTCGGCTTCGCTTTGCGTTCTGTCTTGTTAGCCAGTTTAGCTAAAAGTACGTTTCATCATTTTTGATTTCTTCCGCCTTTATCCCTTTCGCACAAATTCGCAAAGTCCAACATTTATTTTGAAGTACGAACGAAACCCCATGAATCATTTCGAAATTTTAACTTAATGCAAATAAGCTGACTCGTTACAACGTCATGTGACTAATGAAATAAAGTGAAAGTATCTCTTTTGTATATTTAATCTTAATTTTTTTGATTTGCTGACTGCGCATTACTTTGCAGTGCAAGCTTGTTTTTTAAGTGTTTCATTGGTGCTGTGAAATACGGGTTTAAAGCGCACCCAATTAATGTTCTTTGGAATGCCACTCTTAAAGGTCCGCCTTAAAATATTGGTATTATGTTAAGTAAATCAAAGTTGTTAGCATAAAAATATAACATATTTGAGGGGAATGCATGGAGTCTCCCCTGAAATTCCTTTTGAGCTACAAACTTAGGTTTTCAACAAATTTGTGGCGGTCTCTAAGCGCTTTGTCGATTTTTTTATCAATACTTAGTTGTACAAGGAGCGTTCCAAAGTAAAATGGACTAAAAAAAATAGAACAAATCGTTTTTTGGCAAAATCTATTTATTTTATTCAAAATAGTCTCCTTCTGCTTCAATACAGCTATTTGCACGGTCCAAAAGCATGTCGAACGAGTGTTTTAGCTCGTTGGTCGGTATGGCGCCAGTATGCTGGTGCAAGCCTTTTGAATGGCATCTACGTCTGAATAACGCTTTCCTTTCATGAGCAAATGATTTTTCCCGAAAAAGAAGAAGTCGCACGGTGCCATATCAGGTGAATACGGGGAGTGGTTAATGGTTAAAATGTGATTTTTGGTCAAATAATCGTTCACAAGCGTCGATCGAATGTTGGATCCTGAGCAATTTTTGGTCGCCAGCCAATCTGTGCGGAACACACCGTGCACACACCTTTCGTAAGCCCTAATCGATGTTTTGGAGATGTTCAACTCCATTTCCATGAATTTCAATGATGATTTCGGCTGATTTTTGATAAATTCACGCATAGTTTCGATGGAATTTCCGGTGGTCACGGATTTTGATTGGCCTACATGTTGATCGTCATTTATGTATATCCTTACGACCACTTGAAAACGTTGAAACCACTCATGTCTCCAGGGGAAGCTAGATTCAAAAAGTCCTGTTTACTTTGGAACGCACCTTGTATTTGAAATAAATTTCGCCATTTAGAGTTAATTAGAAATAATTTCGCTAAACTTAAAAATTTAAAAAGGACATACTCATTCGCTCTACTCGTAACTAATTTAATGTCATTAATAATTTTGATATTATAATTATAATGTAGATATAATTTAAAAAAACACACACACAAAATGAAGCTACTACTTGCACCAATTTGATTTATTTTTGTCAGGCAAAGAGATGGTGGACTATATCGCCGATTATTTGGAAAACATTCGTGATCGTCGCGTATTTCCCGATGTCAAACCAGGTTATATGCGCGGTCTGTTGCCCGAGTTTGCGCCGGTCGAAGGTGAAAATTGGGATGCCATATTCGCCGATGTGGAGCGCGTCATTATGCCTGGCATAACACACTGGCAAAGCCCACACATGCATGCCTACTTTCCAGCGTTGAATTCATTTCCTTCACTTCTCGGCGATATGTTAGCCGATGCGATTAACTGTTTAGGATTCACTTGGGCCAGTTCACCCGCTTGTACGGAACTCGAAGTGATTGTTATGAATTGGTTGGGCAAAATGATTGGCTTGCCAGATGATTTCTTGCATTTGCATAATAAAAGTCCAGGCGGTGGCGTCATACAGACGACGGCAAGTGAAGCTACGCTGGTGTGTCTGCTGGCGGGACGCACGCGAGCCATACAACGTTTTCACGAACGTCATCCCGGCTTTCAGGATGCGGAAATCAATGCGCGACTAGTTGCCTATTGCTCCGATCAGGCACACTCAAGCGTGGAGAAGGCAGCGCTAATAGGTAAGTGTTACGCTCAGTTGAAGTTTTAATCAGCTTACGAGCTAAACACACGCTCACGCTCTCTCTCTTTGTATCTCTTTTTAATTAATTCACAGGACTCGTGCGTATGCGTTTCATTGAGGCCGACGACAGCTTGGCGATGCGTGGCAAGGCGTTGCGCGAGGCCATCGAGGATGACATTAAGCAAGGACTCGTGCCGTTTTGGGTAAGTCTACAACAAAAAATAAATAAATAATTTATATGCTATTAAAATTGGTTCAGCAAAAGAGCTTAGCAATTAAATTCCGTCACTTCGTCCAGTAAATGCGGTGACTATTACTCTTCACCGATGTCCATTAAAGTAGACGCGCCTGCTCTTAGCTGATTGCCTGTTACCCCTTTGCGTCGGATCCCATTGGGACCAATTAATATTAAAGTCGACGCGAAGTAGATGTGTTTCACCGCTAAGTCACTTGTCGGCAGGCGGCACATGTCATGTGGCATACAAATTGCTTGGTATTTTGTTACAATGATTCCAAAGAGGATTAAATCTTACATTTGCAGCCAGCAAAGTAATCTCAGTGTTTTTCGCATTTCGCCGAAGAATTGTTGGTATGAGCGCTGGTGAAAGGAAAATGGCAAACAATAAACATTATAAAAATAATAATAAGCAACTGGTGTTTTTGAAAGCAGTGGTGTCCCCATCATTCAAAAGAAAGTGAAATGTGCGGCCTGATTTCTTGTTTGAACTAATTGAGCAACTTAATCTGTTCTACTCAAATGAGATATCAAATATATATGTATATATGTATAAATATAACATAAAGAAATGTTTACATATTTTTTCGGGTGAGAGGATTGAATACGCCTTCTGTGTCATTAAAGCTATCATTACGGCAACGGTATAGACACTTGCAGGATACTGAACACCTCCCTCTAAAGAACCGTCGCCTACCCTGTAACCACTTTTGCATTATTTCAGTGCAGTATTCCATTTTTATCATTTAGAGATTTATATCTGTGCAGCTGCGTCCGGTTACTGGATAATCCTTCCGTTTGTGGAGGTACTTTTTGATATAATCGTGACCTAATACCAGATGTCTACCGAAAAAGTCGATTTCTCCATATATACCACTTGTCCATAAGTTTAGATCTCTTATGTGATAAGTCTGACTACCCATCTGCCGCGACTCTCTTTTTGCCCAATTTGTTCGCTATTATATTTTCTAATATTCCTTTAACACCCATATCTTTTTTTTTCGTAACCTAGAAAGTCAGTTAGGAGAGAACGGTTTATAACAAATATTGCATCTCCTGACATTGTTGAAAAAGTTGATGAAAAAGCCCGCTATGCTGTGTATTTTGGCCAATATTTCACGCCGATTTTCCCCTTTTAAGACATCAGCCCAAAACTCTGTCTCTTATTACTACTAAAACTCTGATAGTGGTCGACATTAGAAGCTTTCTTTTTCCTTGGATCGGCTTTTCTACGTTGAACAGTAGTAGTCTGTTAAGTTTGGAGATAATTTTCGCTATCTGTGGTGTGCTGGATTTATGACTAGATAGTATATCAGGGGTCTAGTCTTACACCTAGGTATTTTATTGTTGTTGTGTCCTTAGAATTCCCTATTGTAAGCGAACGTCGACTTACTTCTAGCTAGGTAGCTGTATTTTTTCGTAGTGTGCTGAAGATATTGTGTGTCAAGCCATATTTAGTACCGTATCAGGACCTGATTTAGCTTTCTTCAGGCTTCTTCTGCATCTCGGACTATAATTACTGCTGCGATGGATCCGCTTAGCCAATAAAATAGGATTCATTTAGCATCTGAAGTTCTAGTATATCGTCATAACTAATGTTAGCCAGGCCAATGTCCCTCTCTAGTCTGTTACTTAGATAGCAGCACAGTATTGAGATAAACCGGCATTCTAAAGTTTTTTTCTAGAACGTCAATCATTATCACCCATATCGCGCTATCGAATGTGTTTTATGTGTATTGCAGAATGATCGCCTGAGCGTTTTTAATAACCAGGACGACACTACATGTTCCAGGCTTTGATCTGTCTTCCAGATCTCTGAAATTTATGGAGAGATGGCACTTTCATTTTTTAATTAGAACTCGATGATCTTAAATTTTTCTCTATCTAAAATTATTTATTTCTTGCATCCTTCTTCGAAATTATTTTTCCAGGTTTGCGCCACGTTGGGTACCACGGGCTCATGTTCCTTTGACAATTTGGAAGAGGTACACAATCATAAATTTCTCATAACTTGAAAGCCACTACAAGTATGTATTTACTATATTTTTACTGGACGCAGATAGGTATAGTTTGTCGCGATTTCAATATTTGGCTCCATGTCGATAGCGCTTACGCGGGCAGCGCTTTTATTTGCCCCGAATTCCGCACCTGGCTGCGGGGCATTGAGAAAGCAGATTCGATCGCCTTCAATCCATCTAAGTGGCTGATGGTACATTTTGACGCCACAGCATTATGGTAAGCGATATTTCCATACAAGAACTCTATGTTAAAGCGCTCCTTCTTTTTCATTCCAATAACCACATTAGGATTAAGGACAGCACCGCCGTGCATCGCACCTTCAATGTTGAACCACTTTACTTACAGCACGAAAATTCTGGTGTTTCCATTGACTACATGCATTGGCAAATACCGCTAAGTAGGCGCTTTCGCGCTTTGAAAGTTTTCTTCGTATTGCGTTCGTTCGGCATTAAGGGTCTGCAGAAGCACATACGCGAAGGTGTACGTCTGGCGCAAAAGTTCGAAGCGCTCGTGTTGGCCGACCACCGTTTCGAGATACCAGCTAAACGGCACTTGGGTAAGACTAGGAAATGGAACCAAAGTAACGTTAATGATAATGTGACTTCTTAAAAACCCCAGGCATGGTGGTGTTTCGCATCAAGGGTGAAAATGAGATCACTGAACGTCTGTTGAAGCGTCTCAATCATCGCGGCAATCTGCATTGCATACCTTCCTCTTTGAAAGGCAAGTATGTCATACGATTCACGGTGACCTCTACAAATACAACTGTCGACGATATTGTGAAGGATTGGAACGAGATAAGGCGCGTTGCGTCCATGATACTGGACGAAATGAACATTACAATATCGAATAGAAATAAGGTTTACCTTAAGGGTAAGTTTGGTATTTCAATCATATTTTTTATAATGCTTACACTTGTGTGAGTGCGTAATCTGAATAATTCTTCGACTTTAGTAAAAAAGATGATGTGTATGTGAACATGTGAAGAACTTAGAGACATTTTTGTGACGTTTTGTGAAGATTCCTTAGATAAGCGCCTAAAACTATGCAACTTTCAGCAAACGCTAAGAAAAACTGTAAGAAGGGCGGACTTATAAAGAAGCAGCCACTGTGACTTGCTCGAAAACAAGTAGGTTTTTTATGAAGGGCGAAATGGCTCTTGAAATATTGTTCAAAGTGCAACACGCATATAGAAAAGTCAGATCCGTAGAGACTTCACTATCTGGAGCACGAAGAAGGTGTATTAGTCACCTTAAGGATCTTGGTCGGCAAAATCCCCAAGATAGTGGGCAGGCGACCTGCCATCTTAATAAGAGGAGCCATTAGTAAGTTTATGGCCACTTCTTACTACACACTCCAGAAGTGGGCATCGCAAGCGGGCTTGTGATTGAATCTGAAGGAAATGTATCTGCTTGTTCTCACTATCTACCGGCTCGCTACGCTGTACATAACTGGAACTCTAAGAACCATTCCAATGGCGTTTTTGAACTAGTGCTCTTCGCTGAAAACTGCGCGATGAAATCAGCCGGAAGGACTACATGGCTGCAGCGGAATTTTCATATAGAACCTTCGGGCATAGCACGGTGGATAATGGCGGTTTGGCAAGCACATACTACATGATCCAATTTTTCAGTTGGAAAGGAAGGTATGATAGCTGCGCGCAACACATTCAATATTTATACGGATTACTCGAAGATGGAGTACGGAATTGGTGCCCAGAGTTAGGCATAAGCCTTTTAAGCTAATCACTGCAGTTTACTTCGAGCAGAGGTCTTTGCTATGACGATGTTGAAAAGAGAATCAAAGAGAAGTTGGGGAGGGTTGTTCGATGTATTTATGGGAATGTGCGAAAAAAATTAAGAACAGTTAGAGTCATCTTATCACTAAAGAAACTTTTCAATCACATGGAGCTTTGCGGTGCTCCGAAGAAGTATTTACTGAACTCTAAGAGACTATATACTTAGGCAAAACGTTTCTATAATTGAAACATTGATTGTGAGAAATATGAGTGTTATATTATCAAAATTATATAAGAAACTTTTAAAAATATAGGGAAATGTCTTAATACCTCTCACATAACATTTGTAAATCCACAGATACGAAAGATAAAAGCGAAGCTTTTGGCTCCAGTCTTCTGCTCTCAAACTCACCACTCTCCCCGAAAATCGTCAACGGTTCTTTTGCGGCCATATTTGATGCTGACGAATTTTTGGCCAAAACCTATGCTGGCGTACGTATTGCTGTAAGTTTCAACGAATTTATAGTTAACCAAAACAAATTCTAATATTTTTTGGTTTAATTTGCACAGCACCAAGAATCGCCATCGATGCGGCGACGTGTGCGCGGTATACTCATGTCTGGTAAAAAATAAGTGGCCTTGTGTTTTAAATTTGCATATATGGATTACCACTGTAATATTTAAATAACGGTTTCTCTCCCTCATTATAAACAGGCAAACAATTCTCACTAGACTCCCATATGGATGTGGTCGTGCAGAACTCCTTCGATTCGGGTACGAATAATTCAAGCACTGAGGCAAATGGCACCACAACACCAGTAAAAAAGAATAAAAATCCAAGCTCGATATGCGAAGATAGTGAAGAGTCCGCGGAAGGTATGCCGTCAAGGTAGAGTAGTCAGCTAATGGCTTCCGCAAAAGCTAAATGTTCTATTGTATTTGTATTTGTTGTTGCTATTGTTCGTATATTCCTTTAAGCTTCACCTGCAACGGCGTGTAGTGAAAACCTGGCTTGATGAATACATGACTATATAATTATTTTAGTTCAATATCGGTAAAGGTGCTCCTGTAGGAAGTTTCTGTGGGCCCAAAAGCGAAAACTTCGAAGAAAACAATAAACACTAGATTTTTCTTATCATAAAAGTATGCTAAATTTCAGACGATATTTAGTAATTGAAGTATATGCTTTTAACATCTACATCATAACCTCACTCTGTGCGCACCCTTTACCGATCGCTTGTACACTGCATTCATGAAATATTTAGTTTTACCAACGCACCTTGCTCAAATAGATTATCCAACGGTTAAACGAACCGCCACGTCGCCGAACTATTCAACGATGAAGATAGCGGCTGAATATCTGAGCCAAAACTCAATTTCCGCTACAACAAACCTCGCAGCACTACGTCGCAAAAGCACCGCCACGCAAACACCGCAACATCACTACAAACCGTTGCATGCCACTTTGGATGAAGTCTCCGATGAGACTTCCGACGACTTGCTCTCGGAGAAAAGTGTGCTGAACAGTGCGAATGCGCAGCTGGTGGCCGCTAGTTGCAAGTTGCTTTTGGCAAACACACTGCCAACTCTTGCCGCAACCTCCTCCACGGCGCCTGCCTCGCTGCGCACAACGCCATCACCGCCTCTGCCAGTGCCGCAACAACAGCGCGCAGGCAATAATAATAATTTCACACAACAAATGCAAGCGATCAGTAATGCGGCAAGCGCTTCAACGCGCACCATCATGCGCGCGAATACAATGCAAGAGGTCTATCATGGTAAGCGTTACCTCGACACAGGCGTGGCTGTGGGTCCAGCCAACAATTACTTCTCTAATACCATTACCAATGCGAACACGCCGAGCGGCGGCACCACACCGACTACACCGAGCGCCGAAACACCGGACGCTGAGTCGCAATGGAGCGCGCTATTTCACAGTTTCGATACCGCGCCGGCACCTACAGTGCGCGGTGTGAGCTATTTGAGCGGTCGTCTACTAAATATGGATAGCGTTTCGGCGCGCTCCACTTCTACGCTACCGAGTATTGACGAAAGCGCTTCCGAATGCATGTCCGTCTCATCGACGTCCACACCGGCGGACACATTCAGTATGCCTGCGCAGCTGTTGTCGAACCGACACAATGTGACACGCTTTTACAGCGCGCCAAGTGCGCGTCCCGGTGCGCCGCCCGCGTCAATGCCAAGCACGTTGGCTTCATTTTCGTTAAACGCTATGACACTCTCCGAGGACGAGACAGACGCGGATGCGTGGCAGGTGGCGCGTTGCGGCAGTTCGGAGGATTACTCCATCACTTCATCGGGTGCACAATCGCGTTCGTCGTCGTTAGATCTGGTTTGATTTTGGATCAAAGTTAGCTGTCAGAGTGAGTATATACATATGTATATACATATGTTGTTGTGGGCTTTAGTTTATGATGAGTTGTGTTTTCGTTTGAGTTGAAAATATAGCAAAATAGTAAAATATATCGAAACTGGCAATGACATGAAATGAATTTGGAAAACGTGACACTAAAACTAATGAAATATATGGAATTTGCAAATATCTACAAACATAATATATTCAAGATTTACTAATTAAAGCGTTATGGAAAAAACAAAAATTTAAATAAAAAATAATATAAAATTTTAAACTATTAGTAAAGCCTTGTTTTTTTATTTTATTTATTTTTTAATTCTTTTTACAAAAAAAAAATTTTTAATTGCTAAAATTTATTTTAAAAAATAATTATAAAATCATACATTTTAAAATATTTTTTTTTTAATTTTTTTTTATTCTTGTTTTTATTTGTTTTTTATATTCAATTTTCAGCTTAACTTTTAATATTTGTAGTTTTGTATTTAAAATTTTTTAAATATTTTTTTATCATTTATAAATATTTGGTATAATTTTTTTGATTTGTATTTTAATTTTTTATATTTTTTAAATATTTTTTTTTTATCATTTATAAATATTTTGTATAAGTTTTTTTCATTTGTATTTTAATTTTTATTTGTATTTTTTAAATATTTTTATTATTTCTAAATATTTATATAATTTGTTAATTTATATTTTAATTTTTTTATTTTTTAAATTTTTTTTATCATTTATAACTATTTTTATATTATATTATATGTAATTTTTGATAATTAAATTTCTTGTTGTATTTTTAAATATTTTTTATTATTTATAAATATTTTGTATGATTTTTTAATTTGTATTTTAATTTTTTTATGTTTTTTAAATATTTGTTATCATTTATAAATATTTTATACCATTTTTTAATATTTGTTATTTCTTATTTTAATTTTTTTTGAAAAAAAAAAACTAAATTCATAAAAATTTAATTATTTCCTAAAAAGTAGCATTCTTCTGCTGTGCTAGCAATAAATAGTGCATAAAACTCTACTAAAAACGTAGCAAAAATCCAAAAAAATATATAAACTTATCGAATTATAAACTATATACTTACATATACAAATATATTAAGCGTTATAAATCTGCTTTATTATATAAGCCTAACTTTCACACTTCAAAAACAAATTGCTTTATTGAGGAAATTAAAAAAGAGCCAACATTGAATATAAAAATATATAAAGAATGGTTCTGATGAAATAAATGTGCGTAGGACTTACTACAGAAAGCGGAAAATGCTTGCTCACTTACTATATCTTATTATAACCAAATATGCTACCATCTTGTTGAAGATACTATATATTATAACCAAATTTAACCAATATATCAATATCTATATCAAATATATCTTACTCTATCGTAGGGGTGTGTCCCCCCCAAAAGTTATTAACATTTATGAAAATCACTGACTTATAATGAACAATTTTTCTGGCAATCAACAACTTAGCCAATGCGATTACGGAGAATAAGTTTAGAATTTAGGAACAATATATATTATACGTATTGATCAAAATATTTATGATTCCTTCGATTATAATAAATACTTACATATGTATGTCAAAAAACTAATAATTATATATTACTATAAATAATACAAAAATATGTATCAATACAACTTAAAATATATAAGAATAGTCTGCATGCTGCATACATTTGTGCGCTTGGCAGTATCGTAGATCGTAAAAGTTATATATACATACATATATTCACATACGAGCACATAAGCTTATAAATTAACAAAAAAAAATGCAAAAATGTAATGAAAATGGAATTGTGGATGGAAAACTCGGTAGTTAAGTTTACAGGTACATAGGTAGAGGCAGCTTAAGGCGAAGATGAGCAGAGCGCTTAATAAAATATTTCATTAATGCTTAAAGATTTAAAACGCAAAGTAAAAAATAAATTTAAATCAATAAAAAAAAATAAAGAGTTAAAGAGTTAAATTTCGAACATGTTAAAGTACTCTCTGTGCTAATTACAAATTTGTAACAGTTTGCAACATTGCAAATCTTAAAAGAAAATATAGTAACAATTGTGTTTTTAAATGGAGTTACTTATATTATAATAGAATGTCTGTTTAATTACAAAATTTTATCGAAATCAAACGAAAATAAATGTTCTAGTGTTACCCAACACTGTTTAAATGAAAATCTTTCGAGGATCTTTTATTCACCACACACAATTACACCATACATTTAATGTTACATTATATCTAAACGTTTACCAAACAAAGTAATTAACGCGATATTTTGAAGACTCCCGACGAAATTCGCAATTTACAGATAAATCGGCCCCACATTGTCACTGCCGCTGTTATATGGCGAGAGGTCATCAGAAAGCGATCTGTTCGATGCGCCAGTATAGTTGCCACAACTGATTTAAAAAAATAAAAACAAAATTCATTAAACGTTTTTTTTTTCAATTTTTATTGTATTGCTGGTTCTGATACTCACCAGGAATCACCATAGAGCGATAGACCTTGGCCGCCTGCCAACTCATATATTTTGGCAATCAGCAAAAAGGACATGATCAGTAGTATTGTTAAATCGTGGTACAGTATGAGCGCGGCCAGCAGATAGTCATTTAGACGCATTTCCGCGTAACGGTAACCATTTATGGTTTGTGCATGGTACATGACGAACTGCAAGGCGACAAAGAAATTGTTATAGTAATTGTAGTGATTAATGGTGAAAAATATTATATGAAACTGACCATCAGCACCGTTATTATTATGATCGTCGAATATATGAAAAATGCTATTTTAAGACCCGCCAAGAGCTGTAGCATTACGAAGAATACCGAGGTGATAAAAAATATTACAGCAGCCACAAACAATACTACAACGTCCAGTGTTAAATCGTGCTGAAAGCGTTAAGACAGAAGACATGTTTTATGTAAAGAGCATTTTTTCAAGATAGAAAAGCGTTTTTGGTGAAAACTTAAAAACAATTTTTAACTAAGGGATTAATGGCTTAAATTTGTGTATTTCAGTAAGGATAGAGACAGTATAGCGACTCGTGACTTGCAACTTCATGAACGAAACAAACTTTAAAATTTGCATAGCGATTGTAAATAAAGCCCTGCTTTCGTTGAAGATATTATGAACTAATGAATTTTTATCGAGAGCAGTAATGGTTTCACATATGACTATATCCGGCACAAACTAAAAGGAAAGGCAGAGCCAGACTTTGACTGCTGATAACTATAAGGTTAGGTTTGGTTAAGTTATCCGGTAGGCTAATAAGCCACGCATGGACCAATTTTGGTCCTTTGCTATACTAGATGGAATTCAGTTGCTAGGGGCCCTTCATCCTTTAGGATGCCCGCGAATTTTTAGCAGACTCCGCGGTCTCAATATCGATACCTCCTCCAGTCTGTCATACCGCGGGGACCCCAGATGTTTACAGCGCAGTCTTGCCAATACGGGACAAATGCATTGTTTCACTAGTGCCCTCGTCTAGACATTTTCTGCAATCTTCTCGATCTATCAGCTCCATCCTGCGCGCGTGTGTCGCCACCAGACGGTGACCAGTTACTATTCCCATCACATTCCTACAGTATTTCCTATCGAGTGCCAATAGAAATTATGTGTACTTTCGATATACCGTTTTGCACATGACTTTTGCAGTTTTGCACCCAGGTAGCTCGTTCCATCGGGTTTTGACTCCTCATATAAGATTCCTGCTTAAAATTATGCCCGTACAATCAATAGCATCATGATACGTCATCAACGAAACGAACTGTTAAATTCAAAATCTTCAACTAAAGAATTTTTCACTGAAAGTAAATGGAGGAATCTCTAATGCTATCAATATATGGGGTAACTAGAAGGAAAATGACTTCGGCTCGTCGAATTGTGGGATGTCTCTCAAGATAATACGCCACTTACACGAATGTGCACACCGATGATTATGAAGACAATGCCTAAGACGGACACGAACAGCAGGGTTATGCCGAAAAGCGCCAGAGTTGGTTCGACGATAGCACGTGAAATGCCCCAAGTTGTCATGATTACCTGCAAAGAATTTTTATTATAATTAATGTTGCGAAGTACACCGTTATATACATACTATTATAATTGTTATCACCCAATTGATGGGCTTTGTAAAGCGCAGATTCTCGAAGAATACGAAGGACGTCACCAACAACATGCCAATAAGAAGCGCAATTATTGAGATATACGAAAAGTCTATGATAAAGTTGCGCAAGCCATCACTAAAACGCGAACAAACGAGAGAGGCGTTGAGGTCAATGAGAACGTCATGGGGAAATAAGTACTCACAGCGTAATCATTAAGATCCATTGCACGATTGAGATGCAAAAGAAGATCACTGTTAAACTATAGGCGATGCAAGCGAATCGGGAGCGATCTTGTCGATACTGGTACATGCGCGGTGTTCTGCTATCATCGTCATCCATTCTGCCATTTGGCACACCAAATACACACCCTAATTTGGCTAACGATTTTAGTAAAGTATTACTAAATGTGGAATATTTTTAACGCTTCGTAATTTTGTTTGAATTTATTTTTTCCGTTTTTATTTACACCAAATAAACTTGTAATTTTCAAAACAATGAAATTTTCTTCTTCCACACAAAACGTAAACATATATTTTCTTTGGAATATTTCAATAATCAAAAACGAAAAAGAAGCACTGATTAAATAAAATAAAGTGCGAGAATTCACAATATTTATTAGTAGTTAATGAACGCAGAAGGTTTCCTGAGTATTTACTGAAGAACATCTCCCACAACTCTATTGCACCGGTTATCAACTATCAAAATGTAGGATCTGAATAGTTTTAGGTTGTGACTTTCATTACTAGAAGTTGGTTGGTTGTTTCCCACTATATAAATGTAGCTGATGACCACTAACCTCTTCAGCAAAACACAATTTTTATAACGGATGATCAAAGTAGAGGTGCTTTTTATAAAGACCTACGTCTTAACAACGTTAACAAATCTTTCAACTTTATTACGTTATTGTCAATATAATCAGCTTACTGAGTATACTATTCGCAACGCGATGATAACCTATCTTGAGACCTTGGATTCATTATTGGATAATACTCGACCGAATAGACCACATCCAGCATGCAGTGAAAAAAATACAGCAGCCGTAGCTGAGAGTGTACACGAAGGCCATGGAGAATCGATTCGGCGCCGTTCGCAACAATTCGGATCGACGCATTTTACGTCGAGATCTCAAATTGAAAGCGTACAAAATACAGCATGTGCAAGAACTGAAGCCACTCGACCTTCTCAAGCGACATCGCTTCGCTATATAGGCGAGTTGCAATAAGTTCTAAGAAGATCTGACGTTTTCTATACAAAGCTTGCTCAGCGTTGAGGCCCATTTTTGATAAATTTGACGAATAGCAACTTGAAGATATTCAAGAGCTGCCATTTTATCCAGAAAATGCAACGGTTTGGTGATAGGCCGGTGGAAACATCGGTCCATATGCTTTCAAAACTTATACCGGTGAGAACTTAACCGTCAATGGTGACCGTTATCGCGCCATGATAAACGACTATTTGATGCCTGAAAACGTGATCTCGGCGACATTTGTCTTCAAAAAAGGCGGTTCTCTTGAGAGAAAGCTTCGGTGAGCAGATAATTTCACGTTTTGGGCTGGTCGATTGCCCAACAAGATCGTGTGAAATTACAGCGTTAGACTTTTTCCTGTAGGGATAGGTATGTAAAGCTTAAAGTCTATGCGGACCAAACCCGCTTCGATTCGAGCCTTGAAGCAAAAACTCAATCGTATCATTCGCCAGTTAACACTCGAAATGTTCGAAAGAGTCATCAAGAATTGGACTCAACGGATGGACCGTCTGAGACGGAGCTCCGGCCAACATTTGAAAAAATTAATCTTCAAAAAATAAATCAAAACGAATGTTCTTTCGTATGATAATAAACATTCCCCATAAAACTTGAAGTTTCTATGTATTTTCTTTACAAAAGTAGGGAACCTCGAAATCGAGGAGAATTTAAGTTAAGGGAAAGTTAAGTTAATAGTTGAAGAGTAACATCTGCAAAATATTTTTGCTGAGCCAGGCGCCACCCCGAGAACTGGAGAGGCCGGAGGAATTGTTCCCGATTTCCGTCCCTCTCTGGGTCACTCTCGAAGATGCGCCATTATATTTGTAAACTATTACAAATATATGTAAATATGTATGGCCACACCAAAAACACAAAAAAATACAAAATTAAAAAAAAGCCAATGAAAAGCAAAAAACAAATTCAAAATTTTATTACATCAAGACGAGCATTGACATCGAACGTCAACAAAGTGTAAAAGCTTTTGCTTTTACAATTCGCTTTGTATATAAATAATAGAGATTTGGGCAATCTGAAGTGCAATGCCGTTGGTAAAAGTAATCGGCGCACAGCCAACCATCGCGGCGGCGGCCGCAGTAGCGATCGAAGCCGCCGCTTTTAACAGACAGCAAGCGGATGATATTCCAGCTGAAGCGCCAAGGAAATACAAATTACCAGTGGTGAAAGTCGAAGAAGAAGAGGAAATACAATTCTTTGGTAAAGTTCCATTGTGGCAGGACGACACGCCGGAGGCTGTACTCGCCGTGCGTAAAATACACACTGACTTCATTGTGGAGGTGCACCTGCACGCGCTTGGCTACCTGGTTGTGAGCATCAGTCAGTGGATATTAATATATAAAATGTATGTATGTGTTTGATGTGCTTGCGTAGCGCATTGAACCGTTACTATTATCTTGGTTTCATTTTTCTCGCTTTGGTTGCATTGTTGTTTTTGTTGCAGCAACGCAATTGCCAATTATGTGAAAGCACACTACTGTCTCTCATTGCTGCCGTTCGTCTTGAGTTTCACAATGCTGATCACCTTGGTATTCTTTTATGACGACATAACGAAGGGCCGACATATGGCGGTGTTTTATTGCTATACAGTTATAATGGTACGTTCATTAACTGCCCGAAAGTATACTACGCCGGAAATGACTAAACACCGTACAAGCATCGCTTTACAAATAAAAATATGCTTACATACATACAAATATACCCAAGTAAAAGTATACCCTCTAACTTTGAATTTTCCAAAGCTTGAACTTTCCAGCGTCCCAGTAGCGATGCCATTGTCCTCGTATAATTTGACTCAATTGATGTGTTCGGGTTTCATATCAACAGTTGTCATAGTGGCGGGCATCTTGATCGCTCATTCGAAAAAAGTAAGTACACATTTTGAGGACACGACAATGAAAAACAATAATATATTGCTATTTCCTCACATCACTACAGGACTATTATGTATATAAGCCGGCATTTATATTCGCTTGGACATGTCGTTGTTTTTTAGTCGCCTCAATGGGTATTATTGTTGGGATTTCACTGCAAAGTCCTTACTTCGATGTGGTTATGACATTAACGATGACATTTTTCATGTCGCTTGTAAGTATTATAGATCACACGTACACACACAAACACACTTACACATTATAGTTTAACAAACGTACTGAGCATTCATACAGTGCACCATGTCGTATGAGCAACGCAAATTTTATAAGGAAATTGAATGAATTCTCAGTCAATTGAAGACGTTTGAATAACGTAATCACAGGTATGATCCCGAGTCAAATAGTCAATCTTCCGAGTGGCACACTGCGGCGTTTCCTCGCCTAAAAGAATGAGCAAATCTAAAGTGAAAACGACCCTCACTGTCTTCTTCGACATCGTCGTTATTGAATTTATTCCTCCTGGACAAACCGTTAAAGCCAAGTTTTACTTCGAAGTCCACAAGAGACTCAAACGAAGGGTCAATCGGCTTCGCTAAGACATCGCAGTCGATTGAAAGTTGCTCTACGACAACGCCCCTGTTCGCACAGGCCGGCATCCCAGCGATTCCGCAGCCGCCCTACAGCCCAGATGTGGTCCCCGGACTTTTCCTTGCCTGAGGAGCCGCTGAAAAACAAGAATTTTGAGACTACAGAAGAGATCTAAGCAGCATGCACCTCGGTTCTCAAGGCTACCCCGGAGAATGCCTTCCATGACGCCTTCAATGCTTGGAAATGGCGCTGGTAGCGCTGCATCGACGCAGAAGGAGCCTATTTTGAAAGTTTTTAATGAATTGTAACGATTGGTTCAATAAGTTTTTTTAAATCGACTCAGTCCTATTACTTTCCGGTCAAACCCTTTATATAGCCGTACGCTCAAGTCACATATTAACAAATTAACAATTATTTATTGTTACACATTATGCGATCAAGTATTTAATTTTTTTTTAATACAACTCTTTGCAGTACATCTTGATGTGCGCGAAGGCTATAAGCAGTGCCGAGTTCATTTGGATGGACACATATGGTCCACATATGTATGGCACGTTGTTCTATATCAATTACATGACGCTCTTCTCGATGAACGTCTTACTCTTTGAGGAACTCGATGCAGCAATGAAACGCCAACACCATTAGCCAAGTACAAAAAAGAAAAGAAATAGTGTATAAAGTTCACCGATCCAGCTTCCAGTTAATGATTATCTTTGCGTTCGCTTCTTTTTTTCTTCTTGCAATTGTATACAAGAAAATTACGTTAAAATTTGCACAAAAGTCAAACTGCCGTTCCATAAATAAATATGTATGTTTCTCATGTATATATGTATGTATATATATATATTTTTTACATATTGTATTTTGTCATGCCATTTACTATTGCTTAGTGGAGTAATAAACGCGTTTAATGTTTTCCAAAATGTTGCTTAATTTATTTGTTGTATGTGTATAGTTTACATTTTGTAAATAGTTGTTTGTTTCCTCTCATACACCGTTAGAATATGTATATTGTGTGTAAATACTTCGAAAACGCTAAAATCAACACTAAAGTATTTTATGTTTATGTAAATATACATGTATATAGTTTTATATATATGTATGTATGTGTACTCTGTATATGTATATAACAGCAATATAATTTTACAAATCGTTTTAATATTGTATATGTAAAAATGTCAAATGGATTTCGGCTTTTTTTAACAATTAAGAGTACGACAAACGTTTTTATATTACAAAAAACAATTAAACAAACACAAAATTAAACAAATACTTTGCTTTGTTATGTTTTACATTTCCAATTACAATTTCATTCAGATATCCGTTGTATAATATTTAAGGCATACATTTTGTATATTACTTGTATATATGTATAATGATTTATGTATATATATTTTTGTTTGTATACTGTTTAAAGACATTCAGTTAGAGCTGTATTAAAGAAACGATCCAATGCATATTGATTGTGCGCTGGCATTTTGTGCATTTTTTAAAAACCACGTCTAATGCTTTCAATCAAAACAACAAGGAATCATCATAAGGCCACTGCGGTCTGAGCTTTTTAAGGTGATGTCGTGTTTTGAATTTGGTTATGTGAATCAGAGCTGCTACTGCCGGATGGCAGGAAGGATACTGTAAACGTTAGAGAGAAGAAAATTTAATTATTGTTGTAATGATCGAAAAAACAATTGTCTTACAATCGACACATTATTAGCAAGGGTTTACTTACACTTTAAATAAAATGGCTTTCAGACGTATTGCGTCGGTACAAACTTCTACTTTTCCTACTTAAACAATTATTTACCGCTTTTTATTTCAAAAATGCTTAATTAAAGAAACTGAAAACGCTAGACACATACATATATAGACAAAAACACACACTTATAGAGAACATGTATATATTTAAAAGGTTGATCTTCAACTGCTAATTGGTACCGGTTAATAAAAGAGCATAACTGAAAATAAAAAAGTAAAAAAAAGTGGCGAAAACAGCTATATAATTTTGAATTCAACATAAAAAATTTTGTTTCTCATATAAAAACCTAAAAGGTTAACGAACACCAAATGAAAATGCGAAAACAAAGGAGAATTGAAAAGTAATAACGGTGATTAGCTGATAAGTTAAGGTCAAAAGAACCCGTTGAAAAAAAAGTTGTTAAAAATTTCATATTTGCAAACATGCATGCATTTAGTATTATTATTTACTTAATTTAATAACAAGTATCTCAAAATTAAAAAAAATTAAAATTATTACTAATACTAAAAAAATCAAAAAAAAAACAAATAATCGTTAATAAAAATAAATAAATGAAATTAGTAAATAAAAATTGCATTTACAAATTTTAGACATTGAATTAAAATAAAATAAATTTGTTACATTTATTTTATGTGAATCCTATTAAAAAAAGTACCTTAACTTATTTAATTAATTGAAAGATAATGTATTTTAAAAACTTAAATGATGATAAGTACATACATATATAATATATTGATTAATATACCCTAAAACCTTCTCATAAAATTGCACCAACAATAATAAAAAAAAAAACACAAAATGTAATTAAAAAATAAAAATAAAAAAATTAAAGTAAAAAAAATAAAAAAAAAAGTAATAAAAATAAATAAAAAAAAAGTAATAAAAAAAATAAAAAAAAAGTAATAAAAAAATATAAAAAAAATTTCCCACAAAAAAAAAAAATTTAGAAAAAATAATAAAAGAACAAGATTAGTTATACATACAACGTAATGTTCTTCCCCTTGACATAATTAATTAATTAAAAAGAATATGTTTTCAAAAACCTTAATAACCAATAATATCGATTAATATACTCTGAACCCCTTATTAAATTGCACCGCAGTCCAAATGTCAAAAGCCATTTATCATAATTTGTAATTGACACAGTGAAAGAAATTGATGACTGTACATTTAATTACTTTCTATTACATTGCTAGATCCGTACTCACCGATTATGATAATTAAGAGAACCACACCGATCACACCCATAATGATCATCATTTTCATGTTAGCCCACCATTGTTTGCGTTTCAACTTGCCAGCTTGTTGTTCGAATTGCGAGGCACCGGCTTCCAGCGCATCAGCACGCTCACCCAGTTCCGATAGTTTCTGATCGCGCTCCAGAACCTTTTCCACATTCACGCGCATAATACCGACCACTTCATCGACCTTGGCTTGGGTTTGTTGAAGTCGCTTCTGCGCTTGATTATTATTGCTGGGACTGGCAGAGTTCGGAGGCGGGGGTAAAACAGGAAAACTATACAATTTTATACGGGTTAGATTACAAAATATAACAGGGTGTCCATTTCATTTCGTATGAAGAAATTTTTGGCGAGAAGCGTGTCAAACAGCTAACCCACCTAAAACACCCTGTATAAACATTTGTACAACACACAGACAACACAGGCTAGACCAAGTTCTTTACCAGAACTATTAAGTATTCATTGTATGTACGCAACTAATAGGCTGACAAGTGCACGATACAATTCTTTTTTAAGCAACTAATGATTGCATGCAGCACCAGCTGTGAAGTATTTCCCCCACTTGCCCTTATTGTATTTGCAAAGTAGTCATATCAATTGTAATACAAATGTCAGCTAACTTTTTAAGGCCATTGAGGTCATACCGGCAATAGCGATGAAGTTAAGCCACAAACGGTCACATGGATATTAATGTATGTACACATATACATATATATTAACTAATTCTATTTCTGCACTCTGAAGTCACTAATGGAATTTTAATAAAACGTTATTTCAATCCACGTAGTTTGATGTTTGTATGTAAATTGTCTGCAGCAATAAACCAACCCACATATTGAAGATAACCAAACATTAGGAAAATACGAGTACATACGTATTTAGTGTAGGTACAAACATATGTACGTTACCAATTCTATTGCACTGGCCAAGATGGCGAATATGTGCTAATTGCAATAATAGCACTAAAGTCTAGCGGACTGATAACACACTGACATGTAATGATTATAACTTTTATGATTTATCACACTATAGAATAAATAAATCTGCATTCTTACTCAGTTGTTGATCCAGATGGTGCCGGAAAATCATTTGGGTTCTCCATTTCTTAAAATTTTGTTGTTCTTCCGAACTTTGTGCGTCAATTGCTGGAACAAAGCGAAAGGCAAATAATGAAACAAATCGTAATTAAGCGCTCTAGCTCTCACAAAAGAACTGTGCTAGTAGTCAAGTCGTCACGCAAAACCGGATGAATCACCACAATGAAATGTATATATTTTTCTTGTTTCACTTAGCGACTTGTTGCACAGTTTTAATTGAGCTTCAAAACACTTGAACTTACCTTTATATTATATTTTAAATCACAACACTTTGTATTGTTTTCCTTTTGTGCGTATTTTATTTATCGCAGCAGCTAAAAACACAACCTTTGCAATTTTTTTTAAGCGAGAAACAAAGTAAATTCAGAAAGGATCGTGAAAAATGAACTAACTGCTCGGCGTTTTTGTCTGCTTTTCGCCGCTTTGTTGGATGATGAATGTTTGTTCAAGCGAAATGAATGGTCAAGGGTTGCTGTTGCATGCGAATTGTGTAGGAGACTTGTGTCGGCATAGCAGTTTATTCTGTAACAAAAGCAGTGGAGATGATACATGTTGGTCTGTCTTTCATAACTAAGTTAAACTTTTAAATTTATAAATTGAAGACGAATATTAAACATCGAATATAGTAAATATCTACCAATATCTATTTATTTCATTTAATTTTGTTGGGTTGAAGTGTGGTTAATATTTGTTAGTTACAACACTGCGGAAGGTAACACCGGGTGCACCAAAGGAACGTATATTCCGCAGAAATATAAGGCGTTCACAATAATTCAAAATATTAAATTCATATTACCATATACATATAATATTTAAAAGTTTACAACAGGAATTTTTAAATTGAAAATAATATGTATATATATGCGTATAGGTGTATGGGGTGTAATTAAGCAAACTAAAATTATTGTGTGTGGTGAATGTGAGCGAAAAGATATTATGACCCTTTTTAAATTATTTAGGGCTCACTTTTTGTTAAGCGAAACATATTCTTTCACACTTATGTATGCGAGTCTATGGATGTATGTATATACATATGTACATACATATATACAAAAGGATGGAAATCACTATTTTGGTATATGCAGACTCGATTCTCGCCAGCAATCGATGAAAGTAAATATACATATGCATATTTTTTAAAGAAAGCCTTCATTCTATGTTGCCAGTACAAGAATTTGTATGTAACTCGAGCAGACCCCGACTTTTATGCGGCCAAACACTGTTGCCACCTCCAAATCACATCAAGGATATCTGTCTGCCGTAGAAAAATTAATGGAAGGACATTAAAGGCTTAGCAGATAATATAACTAAATAAGTTAAAAGAATGACCTTGAAGTCAAAGGTCTCTTCATCTCATTATGATTCTCTGTCGTCCACGGTCTTAGCTACGCAAGAATTCGAACTTGATTATTTTCTGTAGCTATGTATGTGTGTGTGTATGCATAATGAATATTTGGAAATGTCGCCAAAAATTGATATATGAACTTGCCTACTGCGACGACCTTCTTTAAGGTCCGTTGATCATACGATGGTATCGCAAGCAATTACATACTTGTGTGTGTAACATACAAACGTACAAGTATGACCAAATGCCATAACCCAACATGTGGCAGCAATAATCTTTATTAATTTGAGTGCGGCAACTAAGTAAACGTCTACTTACAGACTCACATACAAAGAGACATATATGTCTATATATTTATCTGGCAAGCAAGTATACAAATTAATTACTCACTGCGAATTCTAACAAATCCGTGAATGCACCTTACATTGCTCAGCTAATCACATACCAATGTGTATGTACATACGTATGTATGTGTGTTTGCTTTAGTCCGCGCCTAAGTTGGACAATTTTCCGCAGCGTACCGTAAAGTTCGTTATGTCATAAATAAATTCCTTAGAATTCGAGCGCGTAATAAAGAGGCGTCCATATTTGTTTCGCAATGAGATGCCTTGCGTTGCCGAACTCATGGTCACGGTCAGGAAATTAGAAAATTGTAACGAGTTCAGCACCCACGAAAATTGGACAAAACGAAATTTGCAAATAGAAGTGTTTACTAGCAAATTGTTTTGTATTTTGGCATACAATTATGTTTATTTGAAGTGGAAAGACAAGTTCACTCTTCTGGGAATGGAACAGAAAAATGAAGTTCTGTGATTATATGCAGATCAAATTGTAAACCCCAACTAATTATTCTCGCAAGACTTAAACCACCACCAAGATTACAGTCTAGTGATTTTTCTGTGTGTCTGTTCTACAGGAGCCTACAATTTTATGTCGTCGAACACGATGTCATCCCAAGCCTTTCTGATGTTTCTTGGAACATTTAATGTTCCCACACTGCCACTTGAGTGTTGAACTCCGCCACATTTAAAAATAATCCGGCTATTTACTGCAGCAAAAAATTTAATTTGAATAATTGATATTTTCTTTCTCTCAATCGGCTCCAAGGAGATGGAGTCATGTGTAGAAGTTCACGCAAAGGAGTAAAGTTATCTAATCGCCATTCACGCGGGAGTGGTCAGAAACGGTTTTTTTACATATGAATCAAGCAGCTCATGACTTCCGGTCTCAGACCAAGTGTCCTCTGAGTAGCCAAAGAACATCCGTTTGAAGGCGAGCTAAAGTGAGAAAGCGAAACATCGTTTCTCAAAGTTGTGCGCTGGACTCGGTTCCCGCTACGTAAAAAATGCGCCCAATGACAAGGAAACAACAGCCTCCGATTAGTGACTCCCCTTTTGATGTCGACCACGGGAAACGCATTAAGAATTACTATGACAATATCTGGTGAATCAACGTAACGAGTTTTTGAAACAAAGGTTCTGCGGAAGGTTTATGGTCCTTTGCGCATTGGCAAAGGCGAGTATAGCATTCGATGGAATGATGAGCTGTACGAGATAAACCACGTCATTGACATATTTCAGCGAATTGAGAGACAGCGAATTAAGAGACAGTGAATTAAGAGACAGCGGCTACGCTGGCTAGGTCATGTCGTCCGAATGGACGAAAATACTCCAGCTCTGAAAGTATTCGACGCAGTACCTGCCGGGGGAGCAGAGAAAGAGGAAGACCTCCACTCCGTTGAAAACTTGAAATCTCTAATTGTCGTCAAACTGCGAAAAGGAAGAACGACTGGCGCGCTGTTGTAAACTCGACTATAATCCCTTAAGCGATCTCTACGCCAGAAGAGAAGAAGACGAATTGGCTCCATAATCGCTGAAGTGATTTAAGTTCACAGCGAATCACCGTTGTTCCAATTCGAAGCAGCAAGCTAAGTCAAGTTCTATTTTTCATGGTCCTTGCACCGCATTGAAGTCTTTCCTCTTTTGCTAACATCCTCGAATACTGCGATATATACTCTCAGAACCGGAGGCTTTGCATCCATTTCAATGTCGTATTTTCGTCCGTCAGACAATGGGGAGTTTTGTTGAGGTATATTGATTAACTCACAAAGTTCCAGCTTGTCATTCTATCTCATACGATATATACCACGTCGACAAATATTTATCGTAAAGATTCCAAGAATCGGTTCTTGTAATCTTCAAGTCTAATAACCAATGCTATTTAATCTTGGTCATCATCATTATTTCCTGTATCTGCTCTTGGAGTATACATCTCGCTTTTTTGTGGTTTCTGCTATAGAACACCTGTTAACGTTACCATTGAACCTCCAAATTAGTTGTGTAGGCTTTCTCAGCAGCGGAGTTCTCGATACATAGCAATCCCTGGGATACTTTTCAATCTTGATGTTTTGATTCATGTAAAGGTGAACTTTTATTCGAGGTGGTGAGAGGAAGCAAAAGCTTTATAGCAACTACCTTCTTTTGTAGGCTAAACCCATTGTAGTAGACTTAAAGTTGTTGGATGATATCGTTGGCTCATTCGGAACTCTTCCGAAAGCTTCGTGTTTCGGCGTCGCGCCTCGGTTGTTAGCATGAATAGTAGTTTAATGGCGTCGAACATCCCACCCAGGGGATTATTACTTAAGAGGAAGTTCAGGCAACCCGAAACCCTTTTGCCCTTTTCTCACCAAACCTTTGTGAGAATCTCTCTCCTAGCTGCTGAACGTTGTCCGTGACTGCTTATTGATTATTTGCAGGTAACTTTGATATCTAAAGATCTCTCTATCCGCAAACTGTGACCCGTCTGGTCGTCCCAGATTTCCTCGAATCCACGACAGGATATACATATTCATGGATTCCTCAAAAATACTTTGGGATTATTGTAGGATTCAACAACAGCAGGACAGAATACATGATTTTATGAGTAATACGGACTGTTTCTTCTGATTCCCAAGTTACACAAAATGGTCTAAGCCTCAAAAGTTTTAACTGTAAAGAGTGATATAAGAAAGTAAGTCTCTTCCCTCTTTCCACTAATTACCTAATTGAAGAAAATCCGACTAACGCCGAGCTTTACTAATGTCTTGGATCTAAGGAGTTGATATGTTCAACATACTCCTTCCACGATTTTCGCTTACCTTCTCAGTATTAGTGTTTCGAAAGAAATCACTTAATTCCTATTAGTCAATTTTATTCAAATTTACCGCACGGCAGAACGCAGAAAATCCGCAATATCCGCTTTTCATGAAAAGCCCAACTCATCCCAGCCTAAGTGTGATGAAGTCGTTGACATTGAAATAAACGATTTTTAGACCAACTTTCAACGTAATTTAGGTGGAAATTTGCATATGTTTATATAATCGCATAACATACGCACACAAGCGCACACTCACATACATCCACAAACCGAAGCCCCTCGTAGTCACCTGCTTTTAAGCAGACACCCATGTAGCAGTCGCAGCTTTTCTCGTGTAAAATTTCCACATTTTTATTGTGTTTGTTTGTGCTTATTTAGTTTTTATGTTCTCCCTAGTTTTACTCTAATTATTGCATATGATTTTTATGAATTTTAACTAACGACTTTTCCACGCTCAGTTGGCACTTTGGCGCTTTTTCTACACTTTTATTATTATTTTTATTTTTTATTCGGGCTAAAACTTTGAATTAAATTGTTGGTGGAGATTATGTGCTCTCGCCGCTGGCGGAGAGTCAGACCCAGCCGCCCTGCGCCGTTAATTCGGTCTCTGATCCACTCAGGTAGCTGCGCACGGCTTCTCTTCGGTTCGTCGTTAACAACAACAACAATAACACAATTAATGCGATGCCAAAATGATTTGAGCCAAACTAAGCTACCAAAAATGATTACAATGCTATTAAGCGGCTAACTGATGGATGGCAAAGTGGAAAATATTAAATAAATACCAGACCAAGAGCCGGGATGCGCGCATTCGCAGTGTGTTTACAAAACAAGAAAGTCAGCGCGGTTCGCACGCAGACTAATTAACTCTAAAATTCTAACTCAGCCAAATCCACATCACCTGAGGCTTTGTACGAGTAGTGCTTAAAATATTCTAATTTAAGACAACTAAAGACAATTTGGCGTGAGTTTGCAAAGTGTTGGACAAATGTGGTGTTAAAGTGAAAAAAGAAGAAAAGTTGAATTTGTACTGCTTGAATAAAAAATTGTGAATTTTGCAAAGTGATCGTCGTTGCTTTAAGGATTAAGGATGAAACAACTAAATGTGGTATGTAAAAGCTGTGGATATATTGGAAAAACCAGCAAATTTCTAGGGATTTTGTAGAGAATCAGTGCCAAAGGCTTTGAATAAAGCAAAGGAATATTTATTAAAGCTTTTAAGTTATATTTAAAACAAAATAGTGTTTTCGAAAACGTCCCATATATTCACTAATTGACCGTAAAATCATCTCTTTGAGGTCAATTTATACAAAATATATAATTTTAAACTGTTTGGTAAAGAATATTAGTATAAAATTAATTTTGCGGACATCTAAGAGTACCGATCTGTAGCGACCTCTACTCGTTATCTTTTTTGCAAAATATTCAACTTCTGCAATATTTTCAGCGATTCTGTTACTGTGATTCCATTGAAAATACAAAATTTTAGCAAATTTGTTATTGAAATTTTTTTTAAGGCAAAATCGCCACTTAAACTTCTAGTGTCGTAAACCAATTGTTTCCACACCATACAATTGGTGCGTTGATAAAATATTGCTTTTTGAAGAGGGGGAAAATATAGATGAAGCAACAATTTGACTTGGTGACAAGTTTCCGGACACTATCCCAGAAAATCAAACATTAAGGATTGGTATGCTAAGTTTAGACGCGATGAAATGAGCACCGAAGACGATGAACGCAGTAGACGCCCAAAAGGCGTTGTTACCCACAAAAACATCAAAAAAGTCCACAAAATAATTTTGAATGACCGTAAAGTAAAGTTTTTCGAGCTAGCATGCACTCTAAAAATATCAACTGAGCATTACATCGTTCGCGAATATTTGGGCATGAGAAACCTCTGTGCAAAGTGCGTGCACGAGCTTACTTTTGACCAGAAACACCCACGATGATGACGGGTAGATAATTCGGAGCAGTCTTTGGAGATGTTCAAGCTTAATAAAGCCGGGTTTTTGCGTCGATATATGACAATGTATGAAACATGGCTCCATTATTTCACTCCAAAGTCTAATAGACAGTCATCCGAGTGGACTGCGCATACGATGAACCCGCTCCAAGGCGTGAAAAAACGCAACATTCGGCTAGCAAGGTGGCGTCTGTATTTTGGGATGTGAACGAAATAACTTTTATTGACTACTTTGAAAAAGGAAGAACATTCAACAGCGAAGGACGAAATCGTCCGAAATCCAAGACAATGCACCGTCTCACAATTCAATGAGAATGATGGCAAAAATTCATGAGTTAGACTTCAAATTGCTTCCGCATCCACCCTATTCTCCAAATCTGGCCAATAGCGCCTACTTCCTGTTCTCACATCTCAAAAGAATGCTCGCTAGGAAGATATTTTCGTCGAACGAAGAGGTGATCGCCGCAACTGAGCAAAGGACAACTTGTATTACAAAAATGGTAACGAAAATTTAGAGGGTCACTATAACCGGTGTGCCTCTCTTAAAGGAACTATGTTGAACAAAAAACGAATTTTGCCAAAAAAAGGTTTTTTACTATGCTAGCCCGGGAACTTTTCAATTGGCCTGTTAATTGAGAGATAATTGCTAACGCTGACATAAATATCCTGCTGCTGAAATCTCTTTGAGGCAACTTGAGCACCTCCATATCAACTGAATATATTGAATGTGCCTAAAGCATTTCACGAAATGTTCGGAAGCCCGTATTTCCCTCAGTGTGGAGAACACTTTTATTTTCAATAATCGAATGAATGAATACAGGCAATAAAACAATTATCATATTTCCCTCCCCTTACAAACATTTGAATTGACTGTGTGTCATAGACATCATAGACATATCATAGATCATAGAAATGTAGTAGTATAGAATAAACGAAAGTTATTAAAAGCCAAAGTACATTTTCGAGCTCCCTCGCGAATTACCACCACGTACCACAAAAATATTTACATATTTATACCTATTATACATACATACATAAATACGCGTATTTTAACCCACGTCCCACACATGTACTGGTATACATATAATGTATGTATATGTGTGCATATGTGTATCTTTTACATATTCGTGAATATTTTCTATACCACAACATAAGCGGAAGTGGCTCCTGATGCTTGACTAGCAATGCGTGGAGAGCGTGCGCGCGCGCAACATTTCAACATTCTGACCAATTGCCTGACTATTCGATTTGACTTTATGTATTGTTATTGTTGTTGTATTTGCTGTTGCCACTAAATAAAAGTGTAGTATACTTCTCGTTGAAACTGCCTAAGCGCCCCTCAGGGCTGTTGCCGCTGCGCGCCGCGAATGATGTCAATGTTATTTATCATAATTTCATAAAAATGCGAGCGACAACAAAAACAAATACTCCCAAAAAATGGCGTCAAATGTTTAAACAATAACTTTAGTATTTATATAAGCCAAATTTATGGTATAACCAAATCATTGTTGCAGAATTAATACATATGCAGATGTGTGTGTGTGTGTGTGTGCTACATATTTACTTTACTTGCATTAATTAGATCCGGTGAGTGGTTAATGGTAATAGCGCTGACATAGACAGTTTTGTGACCGCCGCTTGTGGTCGTGGCGTTGACAACGCTGCCCAGCCAGCAAAGTGTCAAACGCACTCACTCGCTTAACTATGGATACGCCATATATTTACGCACACACTCACACACCCACACATGTATGCATAATTAGAGCTTCAATATTGTTACACAATTGTGGCCGGCGTGCCTCAATTTGATCTGTGCTGATTGATATTCTGCCGTGCGTTGTTTGCAGCTTTTCGCCACTTTGGGAAACGAGCTTGCTCGGTAGCGATCGTTGCCTTGCTGGCCAATATTTATTTTCATAATTGCAGTTATTCCATATCGTGGCACATTCTGGTAATCGCTGCCGCATTTGCTCCAAATAACTGTTGAATTGTGAAATTAAATTGAACAAATGCCTGCGCGTTCGATGAAAGCACCGTTTGAAGATCGACGAGTTCACTGGCATGAAGATCGATCGATAACGAGATTATTGCCCCCATTTTCGAGAAATTATACGTATGTAGTTCTATAGATATGCAAATATCATTTCCATTGACAACTACAAATAGTACATAACATAAATATTTGCCAAAGAAAATTTTATAAATTCAAATTGGATTTATAGAGCTCTAATATATTAGAGGAAAACCATACAAAATTCCATCGTATTTGGTTAACTGAGATTGAATGGCTTTTTGAATAGAATTCCGCATTCTCTTACCCTGTACCATTTCATTTCCTTTTCCTCTACTAATATATAAGCAAAAAATGGAAGGACTTTGTTCATAATTTTAAATTTTTTATTTTATAGCTCAAAATCTATGTCGTCCCCCTCAAAGTAATCTCCTTTGACCCTAACACACTTGTTAGAACGTTTTTTCCAATCCTTGAAACAGTTGTTAAAGTCTAATCCAGGAATAGCCTCCAATGCGCGTAGCGATTCACGTTTGAAAGCTTCAATTGACTCAAAACGGTTTCCCCGAAGCGGTCGTTTGAGTTTGCTGAATAGCCAGATGCAACACGGAGCTAAATCAGGTGAATACGGTGATTTCGGCCTGATATTGGTTGAAAATTCGGCGAAAAACTCACGAAGAATCAATGCAAAAACCAAGAGTTGTTGGCCCATAATACCGGCCTCTTTTCACGAATAGGTTCGCGCACATGACACATAACACTCAAATGGTATTCCTTGTCGACAGTTAGTCTGGTGGGAAGGAATTCGGAGTTCACCACACCTCGAATCGAATCGAATCGAAGAAAACTGTCAACATAACCCTGATTTTAGACCTGATTTGACTGTTTGTTTTCGGTTCCGGCTCACCTTTGGTCGATTGATCGTAGGCTTCCGGGTCGTTAGCATACATAGATTCAAGACTCATCGCCAGTAATAGGTAGTCTGGAAGCATTGCTTATCATCTGTACTTCACCTAAGTCCACAAACTAAATTAAATAAGATTAAACTACAGTCCTCATCTAATAGTAATATTCTCCATTAACCGATATAGTGTAAGCCAAAACTTCTTAGACACATATCTACATATACAATATACTTATAATCGATTCTCTTTTCACCCATTTTAGGTAATTTGGTTAGCTTTGCTGCTGCACCAAGAATGGCTTACGTTAACCTCAGCAGCGCAACAACAACCAGCTTCCTCCAACGCACAGTCTTCGGTTGTGCAATTGTACGATTCGAATCGTGGCGATAATGCGGCGGCGCCACAATCGGAAAGTGTTTTAGGATCAATATACCGCAAGAGCAGACAATCGAGATGCGTGCGTTGCTACGAAGACCGGTGCGTATAATACTACGAAAATCTGAGAAAGAAATTATGAAAACCGAAAATAATTGTCTTTTTATATTTTAGTTACGGCGATGATCGCAGTCGTTACTATGGAACTGGCGGTTATTCCAGTCGTTCATCGGACAACTGGTACGTAGCGTTGTTATTTGCTAGAGACAGCTATATGGTTGGTAGGTTGGTTGAAAGGGGAGACCACAGATAGCCGCGATAGCCATATTTAAGAAAATATTAGTTGCTTAACACCCTGTTAATAAAATTCGAATGAATGATTTTATTTTATATTTTTTTAGGTATTACCCTTACGATCGTTACGATGATCGTTATCGTTCCGAAGACCGCTATCGCTCGGAGGATCGCTATCGACCGGATTATGATCGTTATTCGTCGTCTTCATCCATGGCATCTTCATATTATCGTGATAGGTGAGTACACACTAACGTGCCGGTCTTGAGCATCACGGAAGAAGTACGGCCAAATGACGCCGCCGATCCATAAAACGCACCAAACCGTCATTTTTTCGGGATGCAATGGTAACTCATGGAGTACGTGTGTTTCGTTGCCTGACCAATAACGCATATTTTGCTTATTGAAAAAGCCATTCAGCCAGAAATGAGCTTCATCGCTGAAGATGATTTTCCGATGAACATTCGGATCATTTTCGAGTTGTTGCTCAGCCCAATTCACGAACATACGACGATTCTGATGGCCAAGATCTTTTCGCAAAATTCGCCACAATGACGCCGCAGAAATGCCCAACGCTTGAGAACGCGTGTGAGAGACAGATTTGGATCTTCATCACTTGATGCGCTAGCGGTCAAGTGGTCTCACTGGTATGGGAACATTTTGTACTGTGCCTATAGATTCAAATTTTTCCACTAGATGCTCAATTGTTGATCTGACAGGATTATGTTGACCATAAATTAGACGTAGCGCTCTTAAAGTTGAGGCCACTGACTCCAAATTCCGATATTAAATTTGAATAATTTCGATTCGTTGTTAGATCGCATATCTTTCCATGATGAAATGGCAAACCTTTTTCGAGGGAAATGTCAAAAGAGCGGGAAAAAATATGGCGTCGTTTGCTGTCCCTATCGATCGACTTTTGTAGCGTCCATATTGAAAAACCCATTATTTTCGGTGTTTTTTTTCATATGTTCTCTTCAGATTTATTTTAACTTTGACTTTGAAATACAAGTAATTAAATTGAAGCTTGAATGATGTGTATTACGTCATCTATAATGATTTATTGCCGAACGCTTGTATGATACCTGCAGTGTAGTTCCGCTTAGTGCTTAGAAATTATATACATACATACGTACATATTTATATGTACATGTGTAGTAGTTTTCATGCCACATAGTTTGCGAGTTTGTATCTTCTCTAGTAGCTGAAATGTGTTTACTTATTTTCTTTCAGAGATGACCGCTTGGGTTCGCGCACCTACGATCGCTATGATACACGTGGTTATGATCGCTATGATCGCCGTGGTGGATACGAACAGGATCGCTATGGCGATTATTCTCGCGGTAAGTTTACAAAAATTTCGATTTAAATACACATTTTAATTTAATATTAATTAAACCCTGCCAGATCGTTACTATGAGCGTCCACGCGGCAGCGCTTACGATCGTGACTACTACGATCGCTCCACCTCGTCGCGTTATGACTACCGCAATTACCGTCCTTTTGATGAAACCTACAGGTAATGTGGCGCAGTTATAACTTTTGTTATTTTTACTTGTCTGTATGTATGTAGTAGATGTTTGTAACTCTCGCATATACATATGTACATATGTACGATGTATATATGTATTTGTTTCGCCTTTAACCACTTTTTGCCTTTATTTTATATATGCAATTTCTCTTTTCTTATTCTCATTGCATATTGTCTATACTACCGTCACTGTAAAAAATACTGCATAACAACAACAACACTAAATTACTTAATATGTACATATGTTTGTGTAAAACAACAACACCAAAAACTTTCTGCCCGCTGATTCTCCACTTTGTTGCACTTGAATATCTCTAAACTAAACAAATATAAAATATATATTTGTGTATACATGTGTGGTAACAACATCACTGCTTCCAAACACGCGCACGCAAACACACAACTACTACTTACAACTACTTTTGCTTTATCTACGACGCCGCGCTGCCCCGTTGCGCCATCCATAACGCAACTGCAGAGGCCAATCGGGATTTGACAATTCCGGACGCGGTTATTATTTCGCGAGTGAAGATAGTGATCGTCAACGTTACCCGAGCAGCAAATCTGGCTACGATCAGCGTGCTTACTCTTCACCTTGTGGTGTGCGGGTCACTGACTGTCCCTACGCTTCGAGAGGCGGTAGCGCTGGTAGTACAACACAAGTGACCTCGCGGCCCATAACTAGCCAACATGGCTATGATTACGGTTACAGTTATGGTGCGGGAAGTAGTAGTGGCGCTGGCAGTGCCAGTAGCGGAAGCGGCGCAGGCGCTGCAACACGCAACTCAAGTGCAAATAATAGCAGTAATTCTAGTAGTAGTCAAGGTTGGAACTATGTAGATGAGCGCGATAAGGCGTCGAGTGCACGGGGGAGCGGTAGGGATGAGAATAGAGGAAGCGTGCGGGAGCGTGAGCGTGACAGGGATCCGCAGAGGTAAGTTGTAGTGTTTGGTGGTTGGCAAGGTGTTGGTTTATATTAGTTGCTTCGATTCGCTATATCTCTGCTCTGTTGTAAAAACATTTTCAAGTAAAAGCTACAACAAGGTTAGCGAGTTTAATTCTTTAGTGCTGCCAAGTTTTGTTTTACGAATTTTAGACCATTGTTAATAGCTAGTATGGCAAATTCTTCTCAAAAATAAAAATTCAATTTTTTATGGATTTTCAAAACTTAAAGCTTGATGTAAATTAGAGTTCTTTCGATTCGCTACTCTCAAGCCTTGGCGAATCAAAGGCGGTATTGATGACAATATCATATGATAGATTCGCTATTATTTTCAAGTGTTTTTAATTCCCTATTTTATTTAAATCTACCTAATTCTAACTTCTAAGTTGGTTAAACGGGTTTATCTAGAAGGAAAACTTTCAAAATGTTCGAGCCATCCTTTCAAACCAAAAACCTGAATACGAGCAAAGAAGCGATCATAGTAAACTGAATACCAGAACTCAATAAATATTAGAACCAAAATTACAAAACGAAGTTTATATTGCACACTTCTAAAAATTTGTTCCCATATCCAGAATGTCTACTAAAACATCACTTATTTTTTCCCTGCAACATAAAAAAGTATAAGCTCATACAAATTAGTGACGATTTCATTACCACCCACTTGTAATCCTACAGTGAATGGGTAAAATAATTAAAAGAAGGCTTCTACTCCTCTCACCTCTTACAGCTCTTCCTACGGTAGCCGACCGCCACGTCCATTAGGTGGTAGCTACCTCTTCGACCGTGACTCGAATACGGTAGGGGATGAGAAGACGGCGGACAATGCAGCAGATAAGGATACCAGTGGTGGCAATGCCGATGGCGTCAGCAATATCTCGTCATCATCAATGGTTGCCGAACAAAATCGTGATATGAATAATAGCGGCGATGGCGGTCGTGGAGGTAGTGATGGCGGCATGGCAAATTCAATGCAAATGCAAACGAATGTCAGGGATAAACAATGATCAGAACAGCAAAATCAAAAATGATAAAAAAACATATAAGAATAATAATAAGAGCATAACATTATTTAATGTAATCTTTTCCTAAAAATAAATATTTTGTAAAATCTAATCACAGAACGGAAAATATATGTATGCAATGGGTGAAGCAAAAGAAAAAATGCAATCTCCAATAAAGCGTTTTGTAAATGTAAAACCATTTACAACAAAATTTGTATAAAAATAATTTGTTGTTTTTATGATTAAGTATTATTTTTTTTATTCTGGAGGCAACCGGCGACAGAGGAATCTTCATATTCCCAATGCATGCGTTATAAGCTGTTTTCATCAGCATTCATTTGCGAAATCAGCCTCATCTTAAGAAGTCTTTACCGCCGGATAACGCTTAGAAAAGACGATCATACGGATCGCGAGACATCGCCCAACCCATTCGTATCGAACTTCTGATTTCTTTGATACAATGCAAACAACCCTTATGTGAAAAAATAGTGTATATAGTATTCCTATACATGTGAGTATGAAAAAGTAACAATTTACTCTTTGTTAAATAAAAATTAAAGATAAAATATACGTATGTCATTCTAGAGATGTATATTTGACACACAACACATCAATCATACACAGATCTAAGGAGAGTATCGATAACTGGTGATAATTGCATGCAGTACTTTTTCTTTCTTTTTTTGTGTAAATATTATAGCATTTTATTAGTATTGGAATAGATACCGAGAATTGAAGAGGGAAGCGATACGAGAGGCGGAAATGGGTGAGTGAAGGGAACACTTCTCCTGCCTGCTGAACGGCAGTGACAATATAACACCAGGAAAAGGTGAACCCGATTCCTCAATCGATGACGATGGAGTGGACGTTCCATTGCCCGATCATGAAGAAGTTCAAATAGCAATTACCCATCTAAAGAACTAAAGAACAACAAAGCGGCGGCGGCCGATGGATTGCCGGCTGAGCTATTCAAAAACGGTGGCGTTGAATTGATAAGGAGTATGTATCAGCCTTTTTGAAGAATATGGTCGGACGAAAGCATGCCCATATATTGGAATTTAAGAGCGCTCTGCCCAATCCTCAAAAAGGGAGGCCTCACAATCTGCGCCAACTACCATGGGATAAGCTTGCTCAACATCGCATATAACGTTATACCGAGCGTATTGTGTGAAAGATTAAAGCCCACCGTTAACAAACTGATTGGACCTCATCAGTGTGGCTATAGGCCTGGAAAATCAACAACTGACCAGATATTTACCATGCGCAAAATCTTGGAAGAGACCCGTGAAAAAAAGATCAACACACGTAATTTCTTCGTCGATTTCAAAGCTGCTATTGATAGCAAGAAAAAGAACTACCTTTATGCTACTAAGTCTGAATATGGCGTCTCCGCAAAACTAATACGGCTGTGTAAACTGACGTTCAGCAATATCAAAAGCTCCGTCAGGATCGGGAAGGGGCTCTCAGAGCTGTTCGATACCAAACCAGTTTTCAGATAAGGCGACTCCCTAACGTGCTACTTCTTCAATTTATTCTTGGAGAAAATAATTCGAGCTGCAGAGCTAAATAGAGACGTTCAGTATTCTATAAGAGTTTACCTTTGCTGGCGTACGCTGATGATATTGATATCAATGTACTCAACAACTACGCTGTTAGTTCTGCTTTCACCAGACTGGATAAGGAAGCGAAGCGTATGGGTCTGGTTGTGAACGAGTGCAAGACGAAATATCTCCTGTCATCAAACAAACAATCGTCGCACTCGCGACTTGGCTCCCACGTCACTGTTGAAAGTCATAACTTCGAAGTCATAGATAATGTTGTCTATCTTGGAACCAGTATTAACATCAACAACAACGTCAGCCTCGAAATCCAATCCATAATAACTCTTACCAACAGGTGCTACTTCGGACTGATGAATCGGCGTAACGAGTTTTCGATAAAAAGGTTCTGCGGAAGATTTATGATGCTTTGCGCGTTGGCAACGGCGAATGCTGCAGTCGATGGAATGATGAGCTGTACGAGAGATACGACGTTAAGAGACAGCGGCCATGCTAGCTAGGTCATGTCGTCCGAATCGATGAAAACACTCTGGCTCTGAAAGTATTCGACGCACTACCCGCCGGTGGAAGCATAGGAAGGGAAAGACCTCTAATCTGTTGGAAAGACCATGTGGAGAAGGACCTGGCTAAATTTGGAATATGCAATTGGCGCCAACAGCAAAAAGGAAGAACGACTAACGTGCTGTGGTAAACTCGGTTGTAACCGCGTAAACGGTGTCTACTCCAATAAAGAAGAATAAACTCACCTTAAACTCTTTCCGATTACCACAGCTCTATAGTAGCAAATCAAATCAATTACAGAGCCACCCTAATATTATCGACATTGCTAAGGAGGAATTAAGAGAAATAATTTTATATAGAGTTCGAAAGAGTTTTCGTTTTTCTCTTTTAAATATAGAAAAGAGAAAAAGTGGGTTATTTTTAAAGGAAGTGACGCCACGCGCAGCGAACAGACGAGTTCCTGAAGAACTGCTGTCTTGGTTAGATTGGAACCCCTTTTAAAATGTGAATGTGAACGGCAGATTATAAGCTTGGCCATAAGACAATCGCATGTAATAAAACTGCTGTGATACATCCGGAGAGAACTTGGCACGTAAACGTAATCATAAATTATGTGACTAATACTCTATTATTATTGATTGCACAAAAATACCACCAGGCAACGAAACAGTAGAACAAAACTACCGGACTTCAGTCAATTGAGTATCAACTGCAACGATAAGATGTAACGAAGTTACGGGCTGAATGTTATCGGACGATTCCAGTGTCGCTTGGGGAACCTTCGCAATGTCCAAAGGTCGAGTGAGGAGTGATGAAGTGCTGGGGAGGAGAATATTATCTTATAAAAGAGTGGTATTTAGTTTAATAGCATTATTGACTTTTCAGTAGTTGGCTACTGAATCAAGTTTTCTGGGGGCATTAAAATATTTACACCAATTTATATGTTTGTGTGGCACAAAGTAAGAGCTCGTGTATTTTGCAAATCAATCCATCATTCGGTCTTATTTTATCTTACATGGCATTTACCTTGTATCATGATGGCAAATAGAACAAACAATTGGTATAAATGCTATAGCCATAGATAAGCGCAAACCCAAGTAGGAAATCTTAACAGTAGCAAAAACATATTTCCGTTAACGGCCATGTGCTCTGTGAACATTTTTAAACTCGTAAAATGACGCTTTGCTTTTATTAGTTTTCCAAAAACCTTTCCGAGTGTCAAAAATACTTTATCACCATGTTCACCACCTGCTGATAAGGAGCATAGGAAACCGGTATCGTTTACGTTGGATAGGTTGTGACGAGTGCTTATGATTGCTTGCGCGTCATTTACAAGTTGGGTAGCGCGGTGCGATGTTGGCGTGTCCATATCAACGTTCATCACTCGGTGTTATCGGCATACTTGTTGTATTTTATTTTTTATACTGGAATCTCTACGTGTTTCCTTCTGTGAGTGTGTGATGAATTTATAAAAAAAAAAAAACTTTTTAAAGATATTGAAATCCACTGAGTTGATTAAAAAACGTCACATTGAAGAAGCTCATGTGCGCGCAATTCGCTTTCAATGTTTCTGCATTTGTTTGGAAGTGCTCATTGTGAGCTGCCGACGCATGTGGGCGCGCCGCTACGGAATTTTCGGTAGAAATGACGCGAGGCACCCACGCGGCGACCATGCCGTGCTGCTTGCCGCGCGCGCATATTTTATGGAAAAGTGAATGCGCTTGAGAAAATTCAGAATCTGAAAATGAAACGTGCAGTAAAGTGAAATTTTTATTGTTTTTATGTGTGTGCGTGTGTGTACCAAAGTATTTATAAAGCAAATAATCCACGCGCCATTAATATACGAAATGCCACAACCTCAGCGCTCGGGCTGACATATTGGTTTGGCCTATACTTTTCTATATTTTCCAATTAATTTTGTCTGTTGTTTTGTTTTTCTCCGACACATTTGTCGGACTAAAAATAGCGCGGAACATCTCATCAAAATTCGAATTAATATAAAGCATGTGCTACATTTACAAGTCGAACGCGCTCGCGTTTCTGCTTTCATGCAAGAGGCGTCCGAATGAAAGTCCTCAGAAGAGCTGCGCCGCTTTTCGGTTTAGTACTCTCGCTTTTGCGCGTCTAAACTGAATGTTGCGCGCTGAACAAATTTGGTGGATAAATAGCAAATATTTACAAATACCCGTGTACATATGTACCGATAATCGTGTGAAGATTTCGCAAGTAGTGCAATGATATCAACAGGTGTTCTTTCGAAAATGTTAAATGTTAAATCTTAAAGTGACTTATAGTGTTTATGTGTCGGTAGTTGTTGTGTGGAAACAAAACGGTTTATGAGAGTAGGCGTGACGACAGCATTTTGTTTCACAAGTGTTAATCGATAACAATAAAAGTAATCAAAGCATTAGGGTGCGTTCAGTCTTGAATGCTATTTATGTTTGTATAGTTATCAAATGCGAATTCATGAAAGATATTGTGTGTTACGTTTCGATCAAGTTGCTAGAAAAGGAAAACAAGTCAAATACACTCAAGATCAAAATTGATCCGGACAGGTGAAATTAATGGTTACATGGGTTTCCTCCGGTAAAAAACAAACTTTTTTCAAAAAACATTTTTCCCATATAAAAAATTTAATATTCTATTTCTTTATTAGAAATTCTGAAATTTTCGGAAAAAAATATTTTAAAACATAAATTCTGAAATTTTCGGAAAAAAATATTCTAAACTCGACCATTGCAACGCCATTTCCGGTGATCTCTCGGTTTATCCCAGATGCGCCTGAGTTTTCTTCAACGACTTTAAAAACACAGTTTCGAGAAAAGCGCGTTTAAAGATGGCGCACGAAGCCTAGCTAGCCTCGAGCACACAAGTTCTTAGGGTGTATCTTCAAAACTATCACTCGGATCAATTTCAAAATTAAGGGCAATATTCTAGAGGTGTTGTAAAATTTAATAAGATAATAAAAATTTTATTTTGAAACTTGTGAACCCCTTAAACTACGCGCGCAGACCCAATCGATAAAGAAATTTTGTTTTCCATATGTCTATAAATTCGTGTTTGAAAGCTACCTGTTAACTATCCAATAATTAGTATTTAGAGACTGAAATGTTTGTTTTGGTTTTTAAAGGGTTGCCAATGTGACGTCATTGAATAGACTGAAATTTTTCGATCTAAAAGAAAAGTAAATATATTTTCAGTATCGTGTTGGGTCTTCACAGATTTTTTTTTTACAAAAATAAAGTACTTATTAAAATTTTAATTTTTATAGCTTGTAAACAAACCACAGAATACAATAGTTTGTATCCATCGTTATAAGAACCACCCTACCACATAAACCAATATATTTTCTATTGGTTATAACGACAATAATAATCAATAACTTAGTCGCAGAGATAGCAAAAAAAGCACACACATGAATTATTAAAAAAACATTGTCTGAAGCACCAACACGAATATTCACAACAAAAGCAAAAACATCGAGCCTAAACAAACAACAAACACAAACGCATTGAGCCAAGAAAGCCAGCGATAATTAAATAGTAATGTCCGTGAGAAAACTGTCAGCTTTGCTTTTGTTGGAATGAACAAAGTTGCTTAAGAACCGCAAGTGACAAGTAGACAGTTGAAAAAAGAAAGCTTAACAAGCGTGCGTTCGACCAGTTAAGCAGCAACGGCGCACGCGATACGTAGCATATGCACAGGCGCTTGTGCCGCAAAAATCAAAGGCGCACCAAGAAATCGGTTGAGTGAAGTGTTGCCAAATAATATAATTTTTTTTTTAGGAGAACATTTGTAAAAATAATAATTATTAATGTGTGCTGGTGAAATAAGTTAATCGACGAAGAAATGCTGTCGGGCAATGGCAATCAAGCGCAGTATGCGTACTTTCTGCTGTCGGGCGCAGTGGCATTGACCATCATTATACTCGCCTATGTGTCAGTGCGCACAACACTCGTAAGCAATAATATAATGCACAGATATATATGTACGTACTAATGCATGTGTACATTACATTGCCAAAAGAAAGAGAGAAAACAGACAGCTAACGCTTGCAAGCAATTAAATGTGAATTAAATACAACTAACAATGTTTAATTAGTATTAACTTTTGTAATTAATAAGAAAAGCAACACGAAAGTTATAATAGCTTTTGCAGATGCATTGCATAGAAAAAAAGGGTATAAAAGAATATTCATCTTAATTTTATTCAGTCCATTTGTATGGCAGCTACATGTTAAAGTGTTCCGATCTCGACAATGCAAGATATTTGGAGATTGTGGCATTATTTTGCAAAATATAATTGATGAAGATATCTTGTCAAATAAAACAGTTTCTCCTACAAGAACTTGATTTTGATCGGTCAGTTTGTATGACAACTATATGATGTAGTTAGCCGATATCTGCTATTCCGACAAACGAGCTGTGTTTTATGGAGAAGAGAACGTGCGCAAAATTTAAGATTTAACGGATGATCCATTTAGAGGTACTTTTTCAATAGAGTTTTTTTTGACAGATCACCTGTGAGTCGTGTCAAACTGCCATGTTAATTTTATTCAGAATTGCTTGGCCTTACACTATGGAAAGACTAACGCCTAAACAACGTTTAGAAATCGTTCAACTTTATTACGAAAATTCACGTTCTGTAAAGAATGTGCTACAATATAAAAGGCCTACTGAGCGTACTATTCACAGCCCCATCACCCATCTTGAGACCTAGCCCTCAGTATTGTATAACATTCGATCGAATAGACCATGTCAAGCACGCAGTTCAGAAAATATAGCAGTCGTAGCTGAGAGTGTACACGAAGACCGTGGAGAGTCGATTCGGCGCCACCCGCAGCAACACGGACTGACTTCCATACGACTTCGCGCATTTTACGTCAAGATCTTAAATTGAAAGCGTACAAAATACAACTTGTACAAGAACTGAAATCGATCGACCTTCGCAAATGACATCGCTTCGCTCTATAGGCTCTTGAAAAGTTCCAAGAAGATCCGACAAATGTTAATCAGCGATGAGAGCTGCCATTTCATCCAGAAAAACTAATGGTTTGGTGTGGTTTGTGGCCCACTGTAACCATCGGTCTATATTTCTTCAAAACTGATGCCGGTGAGAACGTAACCGTCAATGGCGACCGTTATCGCGCCAAAATAACAGACTATTTGATGCCTGAAATTGGAGCTCGTGATCTCGGCGACATTTGGTTTCAACAAGATGGCGCCACTTCCTACTTGTCGCTTCAATCAATGGATTTATTGAGTGCACACTTCGGTGAGCAGATAATTTCACGTTTTTAGCTGGTGGATTGTTGAGTTTTTCCTGTGGGGATAAGTAAAGTCTAAAGTCTATGCGGACAATAACGCTTCGAATCAGGGCAGAATGAGTCATCGAAAATCTAACACAACGGATAGACCATCTGAGACGTGGCTGTGTCAACATTTAAAAGAAAAAATTAAAAAAAATTAAAAAAATGCCAACAAATTTTCTTTCCAATGATAATAAATATTCCCTATTAAATTTTAAGTTTGTGTGTTATTTTTATTAAAAAAGTAGGGTACCACGAAATGGATCACCCTTTTTATCTTAAAAGCAGAGGAACTAGTTCACGTATACACAGGCGAATACGCCGAAATCGATTTAGTCGCCATATTCCATCAAATCGTCATGCTGATCATTTGCATACTACAAGTACATATATATATTTTGTCTCTCATAGCAAACTGAATATACCCACTTCAGGGTATAAAAAGTCAAAAATGATATATTGATTCACATTGCTTTAACTAATGTTATTCTGATATATTTGTCACGTTTCCTTGTACTCGCAGGACTCCAAATTGCGTGAAGATCTGAGTTCGCTACAACAATCCTACATTTATATAAAACCATCATGGGGATACAACAACTCTTGGCGACAAATAGGCAGCAAAGCAAACCACTTGATTTACTCAGCATACTTTGATGATCGATTGGATGTGCTCGGTGAGTAACCGCAGTACTTAATTAAATTCTTTACATATTAACTCAACCAAAAAAAAAAGTCCTTCGAAAATAAGGACTAAGTTAGTTGTGGTTTCCCTTCACTTCTATGCGGATAGAAGCTCTATTGAGCCTTGAAGCAGAAGTACTTTATGAAAATATAGGCTATTTGCTTTATCGATAACTCTCTATCGGTCTACGAGTATGTGCTGGTGAGCGGTTATTAAAGTTTTGATCGATAATACGTGGAACAGAAATAAATATAGATTTTGGCCATATTGCTGTCGCGCAACCCAGAGCCATCATTGAAGTTAATGCCGGCTTAAAAAAAAATTTAGAAGGAGAGCCTCCGTCCACATAAATACAAAATTTTGATTATAGTTCAGTAGTAAGTGTGGTAATCATTGAGCCCTTAAAACTACTTGATTTTCTTAGAAATATTAGAAATCTGTTCGGGTCTCTTAAATAAAAATATTTTAATATTAAAATAAAAGCCATTAGATTGAATAGATTGTACTAAATATGGAGCTAAGAAACCCCGAACCATCTTAACACCTAATAATATATGTATAACCGTATTAAGAACCACATTTCATTATGCAATAATCATATGCCAGTAACTAACCTAATAAATATTTCAGAAACAATAAACGACCACAACACGAAGGTACCAATAGGCTCTTTGCGTATTATCGCCATTTTACCACGAGAATTTAAGGAGACCATAACCTGCACCATCAGGTATTTACATTTTCTAATATTTGAAAGTAGCGGAACCATTCGAAAAAAAATGTTCAATGTTCCCACAGATTCGAGGATTTCGTTGATAAAAGCATCCCAATTGGGAAAGTGCAACCGTTGATGGAACATCATGACCACAAATACGCGGCTTACTCCTTCATGTGCCCACTCTATGTAAATCGTAACAGCACTACAATTCATCTGCCACAATCGGTTGCGATTTCTTATCCCTCCAACAGGCTAAGTCAACTGAGTCCAACATTTGTGCCGATCAGGTGGGTGAACTGCTTGCTAACGCTATTTCATATAAATAATATTACCTTGTTTCCAGCTATCCGCGCGATGTGGACCAATTGTTCGCCATGTCACGTCCCGTGGTCTCAGTGTGCGTCGGGCCGCTGCAACAAAACTACTCGAATGTGCTGCGCGTCGCTGAATTCGTCGAAATGTATCGAATACTCGGTGCTCGACACTTCTACTTCTATCATCTCTCCGCTAGCGAGGAAGTGATGCGTCTATTACGACATTATCAAAGCGAAGGCATCGTCGATGTACTGCAGTGGAATGTGCCAGATGAGCTGTTGTCTCAAGTGCATTACGGGGGAATCATGGCGCAAATCAACGACTGTGTCTATCGCGCCATGGTTGTGGACAACTATCGTTATGCGGCCACTGTTGATCTGGACGAGGTACTCGTACCGTTGAAACACAATTCGCTGGCGATTTTTCTGCGGCAATGCGATGAGGGTCGTACCTCGGCGTACGTCTTTCGTAATGTGTTCTTCTATAATCTCGACATTAACGATAGCTTCAGTCTGCCGGCTCACACTCATAACCGTTTCCTTTACTCGCAAATGAAAGTGCGTCGCACTTTGGAGGTTATGCCCACACATCAGCGCAGCAAATGCATTGTGAATACACAGTCCATTATCGAAATGGGTAATCATTTTGTGTGGCGCAATGTGCCCGGTTATACGGAGACGACTATGCCTCTAAGTGTGGGTCTACTTTTCCACTATCGCGATCAGTGCATCAATTGCAAGGCTCCACTGATGGTTGACTATACGGCACGTCGGTTCGGTTCGTTGATTTGGGATCGCGTGGACGAGACTTGTGGCCAAGTGTTTACCGAAAGTGGCATATGTCCGACGTAGGCAGTTAAAAATTTGCCAATTGCCAACACAAACAAATGGAAGACTTTACAAAATGTTCATAGATCTAAGTTAGTAGATCAATTAAGTTCGTATATTTTAGTCAGTTTTATATACAAATATTAGAAGTTAAGGAAAACAGTGAATAAGGAACTATTTATGTGTAAAGTAATAGGAAAATATATAAATCGTTCTATGGTTTGCTTTTTCGAACAAAAGTTTTAGAATATTTATTTTGATTATTCGAAGGATATCGATCGTGAAAAGTATATATGTTTTTGAACAAATGTTATTCGACTTTATGGACCGATCGTTCTCTTTGGCTTAAAAAAATTGTGTTTCCTTCTTCGATCGATCTCATTCTAGAAACAATTGTGGTCGGGAATACACAGAGCGCTTAGTCCATTATCGTATGAAGAGGGTTCTAGTATTTTCCAAATTTTCATGTTTTATAAATGTTCAATGATTGGTTTTCCCATTAAAAGTTTATATCACTCAAATTTCGAAAACAAATGGATCCCTCTTGCTCCGACACTGGTGTAGTTTTTATTGGTTTTTGCTGATAATTTTTCAATCTTATCGCATTCGGCTAAATTTGTGCGTAAGTGAATGACACCCGATGTGCGATTTTGTTTAGACGTTTGTAAAGAGAACTTGCGTTGATTTCAAATTGAGTTTACGCCCACCAAAAAAGGGAAATTGAAAGAGCGCGATAAATGCGATCAGTTCTTTTTTGAAACACAACGTGTTTAGTTTAGTTAGACAGTAACTGTAAAAACAAACTGTAATGCTGAAATTTCGCACCTCAAAGTCGGCTAAATCGGAGAGTCTTAAGGTGAAATTTGTAAAACAATCAAAAATATAAATTAATAGTAATATGAATGTATCATAAACGCTTGCAGGATGAAAAAACGCGGCTCGACGATAAACAATTGGTACAACTCATACGTGCAACACCCGCGCGCAGTTCGCTCATTTTGGCGCTCAGTTGGTAAAGTAGTGAGAGCGAGAAAACATTTTGGAGGAATTTTTGTGGAACATACATATTTCAATTTTAAAGAAAAGAATATAGTAAATTTCATAGTATTGCATCAAATCAATATTTATAAAAAAATCATTAAAAATTCCGCTTAACACTAGTGAGAATCTACACTTTTTTATTACAAAATATTTAACATAATTTGATTTTTTTAGATTAAATTTAAATTTCCTTAATTTTAAGATTCTAAAATTGTGCAATTTATTAAACGCTATTTTCATTTAATATTTTTTGATTTGTAATTAAACTCACGCCCCTCGTAGCCATCAGCCAGCTGAGCGTTGCAGCAAGTGTGGCAGTTTGAATGAAAAAATGACAACTAAGAAAACAAAAGCAACAAACACAGCAGTAGTACGCAGCAACAGTGGTAAGCTACCAACAATTAATTGCATCAAATAATATATTTAGAAAGCGTTGGAAATTTATTTATTTCGATAAGATTTCTTGAAAGTGCAAATGGCAAGCTTTTTTGGTAAAAACTCTTCATTTTTTACTACTGCCATAAGTTCTGTTACAAGTTCATGCCGTTAAAAAAATTATACTATACTACATTTTTTAATGAAGATAATTTTGTTTAATAATGCATGCATTAAATGAACGGTGTACGACATATTATTCGAAAAAGTAACCGTTTTCTTTCAACCATTGATCAGTAGCTGCACGCACAGTTTCGATTGATATTAACGAAGTTGCTCGAACCAAACATTTTTTGAGACTCTCTAAAATTTTGTGATACATTCAACAAGCCATGTTCTCTAACTCTGAACACAAACTGTAGTCCAATGGGTTCAATTGTAGACTTTCAAATTATCTGCTGTTATGAAACTAGGAATATTGCTTTTAAGCGATTGTGGCGTCATTTTTGGCTGGTGTGCTGGAGCAGAATTTTGTTGGATGGTCCAATGGTCTCCAAAGAAAAAAACTTTAACAAACCTTCTACAACATCCTGCCAGTACACTTTCGCCCCAGTTTAAAAAACTGTTTTTTATAAGTGAACAGTTGTAATGCTTTTACATGAGACACCCCACCAAACTATTACAGATGTGGAATGGTTGAACCATTAACACATAACATTTTTTGCGTTTTTGGAAGCTTTTGCGTAGATATTGTCGTCTTTATACTCTTACAACATATTGCTACATCATTAACCGAAAATGTATAAAGTTCCATAACTAAACACCAGAATAAGATATAGAACCCCGCCCTTTAAAAGGTTTAATGTACACATCTCCCTGACCACTAAAGCTATAATATCCAAATTCGCTCCGGATAAATCCCTTAAACACCCCTACCGACACTGTAAAAATGGTTGAAATCAGAAGATTATCCCGTCCACTTCCCATATAACGGTACTGTTAAAAATTATTAAATGTGCGATTAATCAATAACTAAATACGACAGAGATATAAAATTTTACACTCGAGATGGTACGAGTATGTTTCATGAGCTGGGATAAAAATTTAACAATGGCCGTGGCACTGCCCACTTTTAGGTAAGGTCACATATCTCGGACCCCAACCGACCGATTTGGACTAAATTTGCTACGTGACATTAGTCTCACATTCTTATGCCATATTGCAAAAACGAGTGAAATCAGAGTTCAACCACGCCTACTTCTCATATAGCATATTTTTAATTAATTCCATTTGATTCTTACGCTTTCCAGTACACAAATTAAGAAGCAATTAATACAACGGGATAAAACTTTGTACCTATTATTCCTTTAAAGTATGCCATCTTATGACCAAAAATTGTGCAAATCCAACCAAAACTGTTCAAGTCCCCAAAAACCGGAAATGTGAACTCCAGTAACTACAATTGATTTTCGACCGAAGATTATCGGTCATTGTATGGGATATTCAATTAAACTTCAAAGAGAATCATTTCCTGACAATACTAATTCTAATTTTATCAAAAATCGGTTGAATCGGGTTAATACTTACTTGAGCGACCATATACACAATAAATAAATATGATCGAACGTTCGGGTTACTTTATATCACATTTATTGGCCACTATCTGAGTTATCTCAATGAAAATTACAAAGCATATTTTAATCCTAACAGTATATCTTTGTGTCTAAAATAAACACAATTGGGCGATAACTTGACCAAACACACATATAACTAACATCAGAACTTTCGAAAATCCGGCTGACTTTACTCCATATGATTGGTAATTAAATGTGAGGTAGCTTACTGAAACCCAGGGAACATTTTTTTAGTATGGAACATGTTAATAGTATGTGTCACTGGCAAAAGTAGATAAAAATGGGTCAATAGTATCACCAACTCCTATATTTTCCTGAAGGAATTTCCCGGGCTTTGATTCTTGTAAATTACCAGAGTATAAAATGCTCGGTTTCACCCGAACTTAGCCATTCCTTACTTGATTATATAAAATCATCTTCAACAGTGAATATTCTTTAATCTGTGGAAGATGGCAACTTTGATTTTCTTTAATATTAATCTTTAAGTTTGGGTTATATTAAATCAATATTAGTATGTTGATATTTTATTTTTGGAACCAGTGTAGGTGCGAGGTAGTCGACTTCTTGGCAATGGATCCAAGCTTCAGAACCTACAACCAAAAATAAAAAAAAATTTTTTGATGCTTATAACCCCAGTTATGACCAGACATAAGCTTTTTTGCATATTTGCCTCTTTGAGACATTTTTAGCGGGAATCGTTGATATATCAAAACTATATGTATATTTGACGCGGCATCACAATGAGCTGCTTTTTCTTTTGACATACTTAGTTAAAATTTTGTGGAAGTGTAGTTCTTGTATGAAGATACATACATATACATATATGTATGTATATATGTATGTAAGTTGATATCGATTTTTGTCTCACATTTTTTTATTCTTTTTCCTTCATCACTCTATATCAAATGCTTTAACAAAATTCTTTGGAAATGCCAACATTCATCAACTATTACCAGCGGCTACTACTTAATAGTTATTACATACATACACATATTTGTACATACATACGTAAACATAAGTATGCGATCTTTTATTAATAAAGCGCTTTGTAATTATTAGCAGAAGCTAAACGCAGCAGAATGGGTTTATTGTTAAGCTTAGCTGAATGGGAGTATTTTTGCTACAATTGTTGTTGTTGCATGCTTTCTATTTGCTCCAATTCCAAACAGACATATAAGAAATAATGCCCATATACATACATACATATATGCATATCTATAAACTTAAATAGTCATGTGAGTATGTGCAGCTGATCATTTGCCCAACTGGCAAACTGTAAACTATAATTTCAATGACGCGACTTTACTGACACATGAGCCACTTAATGACAGATCAGAAATATGTGAAATATATAAGACGATCTACATTCACAACTGGTCCATGAAGAGATCGTACTAAGTCCACTTTAAAATATTTGTATTAGGGAAAGAAAAGAGTTTTTTGGATGAATAAGAATCAAAGTCGTTAACTTCGGTTGCACGGAAGCTAATACCCTTCAAAAATTAAAAAAAAAAATCCAAATATTGTCCATATATTATATATGTACTATATAGTCCGGTCTGAATAATTTGTTCGGAGATTCTTGTTTTTTGGTAAACAACAATCCATGCAAAATTTCGTGAAAATACCTTATCAAATGAAGAAGACTTTCTTAGAAGCACTTCATTCCGATCGTTCAGTTTGATGAGAGCTATATGCTATAGTAGTCCGATACTGATATTTTCGCTAAATGAGCAGCTTCTCGGAAAGAAACATGTGCATAATTTGAAATCGATAATCTAAGGGACTAGTTCGCGTAATTATCTTTAAAATCAGTCATAAATTCCCCGTTTATTTAAAAATTGGTAATATCGTATTTTCTATTTTGAGGCAAAGGACATTTAAATATAATTTTCACATTTGTGTCATTCATAATTTTTTAAACAGCATTGTTAATAGTTAAATTAATCGGTATTTTATGTTGACTTCACATGGTGTATGGCAACAACAAATTGCACGCTCAGTTTGGCCTATGATGAGATTCACTTGTAAAGAATTTCTCAAATTCCTGTTTGCACATCTCTTCACCGTCTGAATTTATGATAATGCAACTATCTTTTAAAGCAGTTGGAGAGTCTAAAGAAAAGCTTTCGTCCAAATCTTCTATATTCCCGCATCTACTAGAGGGAGCTGGAAAAAATATTTAAATAAATAAAATATTGAAATACATATTTGCACATTGTGGATTTCTCACTCGGGTAAAGACCATCCAATTCTGGATAATAATTTTCCTCTTCATTTTCCAAGTTGATCGTTTTGCTTTTGTCACAGTCCAATATACGCGACTCTATAACTTTTATAGCTCTCGCCAATATATCAGCATGGTCCTCAACTACACGTTGTTGCGACGAACAATTTACCATTTTCGCATCCACGCCTTGCCATGGGTAAACACCCTCCAGATGGGCAGCCATGTTCTCATAAAAAGCTGCTCTAAACTCTCTTTTAATTAGTTCGTGCATTTCGTTAGGCTCCCTGACTTTCACAGCAGCTCCTTCTGAAATTATTATCAAATTAAGAATTTATTTTATAAAGACAATGCGTATCCACTGCGCGACAATTTGGGTTATTGATCTAACACAAATATCCAGTAATACTTTACAGCGAGCCTATTATTTGTTCAGCAATTTATTTTAGTTGATTTTAGTATAAATTTAAAATTTACCTTCAGATATTTTTTCACCATGTTCATCAACAATTACGAAGCAGTCCGAATTCTTTTCGCTGCCACTTAGCTGTTCAATGTCTGTTTGGCGAATACTCCTGAGTTGCGCTCTCATTGTACGGATGTCTGTTTAAAATTTGTTAAATATAAATTACGTAAGTAAACCTAAAAACGTATATAATTAAGTTAGAAAGGACAGTGAAGCCCAAAAATATCTGACAGCTGAGTGATTGTAACTATTGTTTCAAGGCTATCAAGGTAGCTTAGCGAAAGCCAAAAATTTTAAAAATAAGTCAAACTGGTCCACAATAATGTTGTTGTAAGGCAAAATAAACCAAATAAGCCCCACCTCTGCAACCCTGATTTAGAGCAGGCTTTTAGTAAAGCAGACATAAATTTTGTTTCTGTTTAGTTAAGGGATTACATGCGTTGAGGGGTAAAAAACTCTCTTTTTTAATTTTTGTCTCATATTAAAATTTAAATATTTTATTAAAATTTTTTATTCTTACAAAGAAATTCTGAAATTTTTAGAAAAAAATATTTTAAACCCGGCCATTGTGTCGCCATTTCCGGTGACTTCTCGAAAGAAGTTGTGCCCGCGTTGAAGGGATAAATCCTTACATGATCATTTTAAATGAAAAAAATACGTGTTTTAGTTAAAACCTTAATTTAGAACTTGGACGAAGGAAAAAAACGGAAAATTGGATTTAGAAAAAAAGGGAAATTTCAGTGAAAATTTAGCGTTATTTTATTCAAATAGTTGCCATCGAGAAAAAATCTTTCGTCCAAATCCTTAAGAATTGTAACTCAAAGGCCTGTGTAAATTTTCATGAAGGTCGGTTGAGTAGTCCTCAAGAAATCTTGCCAATCGACTTCATTTTATAGCGATGCGTGTATAATAATCCATTCCAAATTTCGTGACGAAATTTTCTGTTCTGAAAAACAAATAAATGTCCATACAACACTTAACTAAATGCCAAGTATAGTCTAGTACAAGCCTTCGATTCGCTCGAAATAGGAAAGTGCCGCATTGAACAATCAACTGGCATAAATCAAATAGCTAAACTGTTGTTTAAAAACAGATCGTACAGAATCTGTATATTCGCGCAACAAAACCATTATATCGAGGAAAGCTTCTAAACGAATATTTGATTAGTATCCATATTAATTAACTTACCTCTTTGGATGCCTTCCTGTATATAATCTATTTTTGAAAGCTTAGCTCGTGTGTGTGGGCTTACAGCATTTCCGGCTAATCCAATTTTTTTTTCTTCTTCTATTTTTACAATTATTGCACGCAGTTGGCAGACTTTCAAAATAATTAGCGTATCTTCTATATCAGTTTTGGTGTTGTTACCAATTTTCGGAATGGGTTCTACGTTTACCTCAAAATTTTCCGCCTTGAAAATACTCCCTAACTTCGGGACATTCACTGTGTTGTTGCTATAAAAGGCGTCTGCGAATGCGTCTTTAAGGTCTAGATAAAACAATCCCATCCCAGTAGCTAAAACAAAAATTTGTTGAATTAATACATCAAGAGTATATTGAGAATACTGTGCGGATATTTAGTATTGCTTGATAAATCCAAAGCCACAAATTTTTACTCATTTAATATAAAAATAAAATTGCATGTAATTTGGAACAAAATCTAGATTATTTGATCAAACTTGCACTCTTTCCGTATTAATAAATTGCAGTAAATATCTAAATACACAATAAATGAAATATTTGTGCTCACTTACGATTAGGTTTTCGACTAGCGCGACTTGTTGACGGGCCATCCAGCGCCTCGTGTCTAACAACGAATTCTGAAATATGGCCTTTTATAAGTAGCCTTGACCTTTCGATAATTTGTCTTTCCCTGACAGACATGATTTGTTTGCCTTTTGACCTTGCCTTACTCTTTCGTCCCATTTTTAATTTTAAGAGAACTTATGAAGTCAGCTTTTATTGTTATTTTTATATTATCCAGAGATGATTCTTCTTTGATTTTTTTGTTTGCCTTTTTAGGAACACAATTTTATTCTAAATTAATTGAGACACCAAAACATTAAGACAGTACTTCAGAGAAACGATTATGCCTGTAATTAGAAGAATATTATGGTAGATAACTGCAGTCTTCCAGTGGTCCTATTCTCAGGCATTTGCCAGATCGATAAGGCAGTAGAACGAATATAAATGAAGGTATCTAGAATATAGCACAAAGTAACACGAAAACAATACAGTTCGAACTAAAAGCTCAAATTTTAAATAAGTATGGCTAACTTTTTTGTAAAGGTAAAGTAATTTTATTTAGTATCCCGTTTTCTTTTAACTATGAAGACAAATGTAAAATCTGTTAGAATGTTAAAAATTTTCATTAATTTGCCCACACAGCCACCTTATGGACCTACCTTCCCCTCTCATACACTAAATTATGGGTTTTGAGTTACAGCCCAGATTATGGCTTAGTTAGTTAAATTAAGTTAACGAAATCGGCTTATAACCACGCCCTGCAGCCAAACCATAGCACTGCTTACATTTACTTAAATTTTGACCTAGCTGAGTTAACAACAGCGCCGTTTCTCTTTCTTTCGTAATTTGGCGCCAATTTGAGATACCAAGTGCAGCCAGGTCCTTCTCCACCTGATCTCTCCAACGGAGTGAAAGTCTTCCTGTTCCTCTGGTTCCTCCGGCAGGTACTGCGTGGAATACTTTCAGAGCTGAAGCGTTTTCATCCATACGGACGATATAACTTAGCCAGCGTTGCCGCTGTCTCTTAATTCGCTGAATTATGTCAATGTCATCGTATAGCGGAAGGATGGAGCCATGTGTAGAAGTTTACGCAAGGGAAAATTCTCTGAGGAAAGTTCAATGAGCACCATTCACTTTCAGGTTGCAAAAACGATTTTTTTACATATGGATAAAGCAGCTCACGACTTCCGGGCTTAGACCAAGTATCCTCTGGGTAGCCAGAAAAGATCAGTTTGAAGACGAGCTAAAGTGAGAACACGAAACATTCCCTCCCCAAGGTTTAGTGCAGGGTTTTGGGACCGACCACGTAAAAAACACTACCAACGAAAAGGGCTATATAAAATATATAAATAATCAGGATGACGACTTAAGCCGAATTAACCATATCTGGCAGACAGTCTCTCCGTCCATATATGGAACTAGTCTCACAGTTTTTAAGATATCGTATCGGAATTTCTCCCAAAAACGTGGCTCACTTGTTGGAACGGGCGATAACAAATAGGTATAACATATAGCTGCCATTCAAAACTATCGATCAAGATCAAGTTTCTGCATGGAAAACTGTTTTATTTGGAAATATGTATATCTTCACAAAGTTTGGCAAAAAGCATCCACCCACTTCACCACTATAACATATAGTATACAAACTGAATCATCAAAATTAAATTCATGTATCGAAAATTTTTATTTGTGAAGGGTATAATAGTTTCGGTGCAACCGAAGTTAATACAAGTACTTTTCCGTGCTTTTCCCATAGCTCTCAAATATCGAATGTAATGTTGTCTGTCCGTCCGCTGAACAACAGATGAACAAATTTAGAAAATCAGCAAAAATCCTCTGAATGTCGAACTTCATTCCGACCCAACTCGGATTCACTTACTTAACTTATTTCCCAAACACAGCCCAAGTCAAGTTTGCATTTAAATACTATCATTGTCAATTTATAATTACTATAAATACCAACCATGTATCCATTCATTTTATTAGATTTTCTGAACTTCATTTAACCCGCGCACTTGTTGTTTTACCTGCCAACATTTCACCACTGACCCATACTTCGCTGTAACGTCATTTGTTTCATTTAAGAAATTAAGATCAAAGCCGAAGCCGCTCTCTACAGTAAGCGGCCATATGTAGCGCTCGAACCAAAGCTTACTACTACCTCACAAATACATACTTACAAACATATGAGCAAAGAATTAATTTTATTTTGCCCTCTGCTTTTGTCGCAAACGATTTTTTTACCCTACAACCTACCCGTAAAAACAACAACAATGTAAAATATTGTCTGGCAACGCGGCTGAGCAGTCAATGAGAACACTTTTTTGTTGTTTTGTGTCAGTGCTTAGTCGAAACCCTAAATTCGCCAGCCTCCCAGTCAGCATGCCAACCAACCAACCGTTCATGCATCTATCTATCCGACCAGACAGATATACTCATTCATATGCAACCGGCCGACCAGCCGGTTAGTGAATCAGCGCCAAAGCGTTTTCGCTCCGATCAGTTGGAGAACAGTTGCGAGTTAGTTTTTGTTATTATTTTTATTGTTGGAAGCACAAAAATGCGCGAATAGTTTCTACAGTGGTGCTGGATTGAGCAAAATATCCGCAGAATATCAGACTTTGTCTCTTCGCCTTGCAAATTCGACTTTTGACGTATGTTCTATAATAAAGAACGCTCCATAGTTTTCATAAAAAATGTGGTAGTTTCTTAGAAACTTTTCCGGATTCCGGTTTCCGGCAATAAGTGTGCGATTAACTTGATTTCTATAAATGATTTTCTTTTTAGCCCAATGGAGTCAAAAAGAACCCATTTTTGATCCCTCGGGAAGTTCATATTTAGTAGAGCTGCCAGACAATACAGCCAAAGTTAAAAGTCTCTTCAAAGATCTCGAACGAACTATCTGAGGACTCTATTAGCTTTCCAGATACAATACTTGTACGAACCACGCTCTCGTTTGATATTCGGCCTTAGGGGGTAATTGAGCTCTCATTTTCGGTACCTTTAAGTTCAGTTTCGTATTTAGTAGTGCTGTCAGATATTGCAGCTAAGCCTCTTCAAAGATTTCCAAAATGTTAGAGTAGCATCTGAGGACTTTATGAGATCTCCATATATAATACTTGTACGATTGAGCCTTTTATGTTAGGTCGGACCTTATACAGTAATTGAGCGATCACTTTTGATACTTCGAAAAATGTCATATCCAGTAGTTCAAAAGGGCCTGAGGAACGTAATTTTAACTTACTTTTCATTGTTATATACATATGAGAACCCCTTAAAGTCGACGAAGCGGCGTACCGATAAAAAATTCCTTATTGTATGCAATTACACTTTTCCACCCACTGTACGGCCTGTTGATTCTAAGTTCAAATCCACACTTTGATCAGGCAACGCGCTGAAAGTATGGTGGTGGTTCTGGAGATTCGATTAGCCCAGCAGCGCGCCTTAGTTCGTGAGCACTGATATGATACCGTCGTCGTTCGTTTCATCTGCCGACGTCACCGACGACTACAGACTACAGCGGTCTGTTGAGTGATGGTGGTGGTGGTAGCGCTGTTTTCTGACTAAGCGAGCGGCACTGCCTGTTCGCTTGCTTGCTAGCCAAACGGCTGACGCTGACTGAGTGGCTGTTGGGTTGGCTCGTTGGTCGGCTGTTTGGTTGGTTGCTTGGATGTTTGGCTGTTTCGAGCCCCTCTGAACTTCAGCGACCGCAGCAAATGCTTTTTCAGTTATATTATAAGTTTCGTCAAGTCAAGTCGCGTTGATTACGAGAGGGTCTCTGTTGTTGTTTTGTAGTGCGTCGCTGTCGCTGTCTCTGCCGATGAACGCATCTCGTTTACGATCGTACGTGTGTGTTGTAATGCGAAATTTGCAAAACAAAATAAAGTTAAATTATAAATAAATAAAAGCAAATAAAAACAAAAGCAAAAATAAATTATAGTAAGAAATCAGCTGTCGACGGCAAGAACAACAAGTTTGTACTATAACCAGCAAAGGTTCTCGACGTAAGTGATTAAAAATATGTTTAGCTTTTATCATTATATTTTCCGTCTTTCGCGTTTTTACGTTGTTATTTAACAGTAATTAGACACAGACAGGGTTAGAATAATTGCGAAAAATTAAAACACAAATTATTAATTAGTGAGATAAGTGAGAAAATGCTGAAAACGGTCGAAGAAATGTGTGAATGTGTTGGGTTTTAGGTTTGTGAATGAGCGCGCGCCACTTTGTGTGTTTGTATGAACGTTTGCTGCTATTTCGCTGTGTGTGTGTGTGCGTATGTGTGCGAATTGATTAGCATTTCTGTTTGAGCGCTCAACTGAACTTGCGCTGTGTTGTTTGTGTGTGTTTTGTTTTGTTTTTGTCCAGTCGACAACAAAGTGTCAAGTACAGCGATGATAAGCGCAACAGGTATTTACTTAGTTTGGAGGCAAAGCAAAGTCAAAAAGTGAAATCTACACCGCCCATCGGCGCCACCCTACAGGGCACGCGTTCGAATGACTTTCAGCATTTATTCACGCATTTTAAACGACCTGCGATGGTGCAACTACTTACGCACCCGTAACAACAACAACAACAATAACCACAACATATGCAGTAATAGTAGTAGCTACATTGACAACAACAATAATAAATAGTAAACAAAAAAGTCAAAAGCGCTAGTAAGCAGATAGTCCACCAAGCGCTAATCAAATGGATTATCACCCATAACAAGCGCAACGCGCGTTATTTGAAAACGCGAGTTCACATATAATACATATAAATGGATCTAACGTGGAAGAAAACGCATTTGCCTAGTTATTTGTATGCAAGCATGTATGTAGATTATAAAAAGTACGTACAGTGTGTGACATAAAAATGAAGACACTTAAGTTAGAGGAGATAAAATTGATGATTTTTTATGGCGATCAGCATCTACTGCATTCACAATACACCGAACTGCATTCAAATACAGTAAAATTCGCTTCAATGTGTCACAAAAAAGGCAAGCATTTTGAGGTATTTAGCCGGGTAGGGTACTTAAAAGAGCCCGCTTAAGTCCTTCGAAGCGAGTACTAAGTCCAAAAATGTTAGTTATTTAAGCGTGGAGTACTTATTTAGGCCGGTTTTGCGAAAGAACATTCTTTGGCATATATTTTTCGAAAATTATTTCTTTCAAATGTCGGCCGCTGTTACGTTTTAGATGGTCAATCCGTTAAGTTCAATTTTTGATGACTCGCTCGGGCTGGTAATTGGAGCACGACACGTATGATGTTTTGCTCCAAGGCCTGAATAGAAGCCGGATTGTCCGCATAGACTTTAGACTCTATATATCCCCACATGAAAAGGTCTAACAGTGTGATATCAAACGATCACACGAAATCATCAAAGTCTTCTCTAAATAAATCCACTGATTGTCGCCGAGATCACGAGCTTTAATTTCAGGTATCAAATAGTCGGTTATCATTGCGCGATCACGGTTGCCTTTGACTGTTACGTTTTCACCGGCATCATTCTTGAAAAAATATGGACCGATGTTTCCACTGACCCACAAACCACACCAAACCACTGTTTTTGCTGGATGAAATAGCAGCTCTTGAATCGCTTCAGATTGCTCTTTGTCCCAAATGCGGCAATTTTACTTGTTTACATACCCATTGAGTTAGAAATGGGCCTCATCGCTGAACAAAATTTGGCTCGAAAACGTCGGATCTTATTGGAATTTTTCAAGAGCCCATAGAGCGAAGCGATGTCGCTTGGGAAGATCGAGCGGCTTCAGTTCTTGCACAAGCTGTATTTTGCACGATTTTAATTAAGGATCTCAAATTAAAATGCGCCAAGTCGATACATGCATACAAAACTACAATAAAAAAGTTATTATTTTCCAAAAGGAAACTTTTTTTGACTTTTATTTCTGGTTTATTGGTAGACAATTTGAAGCTCTTATTTACATTGTTATTTTTTTAAATCTATTGTCTATTCAAACGATTGGAAAAAATGTCAAAAATAGGCAAAATGGCGACCAAATTTCGATTTTAGACAGTTGTCTCCGAGTTATCACTCAAGCAAACTTGGGAAACGTTGTTGAAACGTTGCGAAAAAAACGTTTTAAGATAAACTGATAGAGTTTATTTAACTCAGCAGCAGTTTTAATAGGTTGGAACCTAAAACCTCGAAATCGATTTTTTGTTCGTTTCATACTAGGTATGCTCCTCAAAAAGCACGATTACAATATTTTTTGTAATTTTCACGGTTAAAACCCACAGATTCTGCTGTAAATAAAAAGCTGTCAAACACACATTAAGTATCAGGTCTCACTCAATCTTCAGCTCAGCACCCAAGAGGATGAATCAATCCACAAGTTATTTTAAACCCAGTTCAGGCCACTATTTTCGGCTGCTATAGTTCAAAAAGTTTCAACTACTCATTGAGTGCTTATGAAACGTTGCTATTGCTACTATTATTGCGCTCGCATACTGTATTTACATTTGCAAACCATTGATTTCTCAAAATAAATGACATAAAATCAGCACACCTTCAAAATTTACGGTTTTGTCAATGCAACAAAAACAAAACAAGCATTGCGCGCATGCTGTCACCGCGCCCAGGTGCACGGCAGAAACGACGAGCCGAATATGCAGTTATTTAAATAGCAATGAGTACTTGACAGACAGCGTACTGACAGCGCCGTGGAAGCAGTACGATGCGGTTGACTGACTGCAATTATGACAACTTTTCATGGAAAACAATAACAAAGCTATAAAAAATAAATAAATATAAAGAGTATATAATAAAAAGCAGCGGCAGTAGTTGAAATCAAACCAATAGTAATAACAACAACAATAACGGCAATAACATATAATCTGCATATGACATACTGCATGTACATATGTATGTATGTTATTGTATTTGTTATTCTCTCTGTGTGTGAGCCAATTTTAATGGTGATTACCTTGGCGCTGGGCGATCGGTGGTTCACTGTTTGGACTATTACAAGCTCACACATAAGCTTTTCTGTATGTATGTATGTGCGTTTGTGTGCGCGTAGCTAGATATTCGCCTGTAACTAGACTTGTATGCCACTTGTCCGGTTTGCTGGAGTGTGATCTGTCGTCGCTCGATCGCTTGCTGCTTAATATGCATACCGAAGTGATTGTGCCAGTGTACGCGAGAATATTGGAGCGTAATCAAAACAACAACAATAATGTGTATATATACATATATATGCATATATAGAATAATAATGTAATAAGCGATGACCAAACCGACAATAAACGGTTTCCTATAGCTGTTCGTGTGCGTGTGTGTAATTATATGCATGGGCCGGAGCAGCCAAAAACGGTAGCCAACATGACATAACAAAAATACAAAAAAGAAAAATATACAAAAAAAAGAAAAAAAATACAAAAATAGAATTTAAATAATTATATTAGAATTTCCTTATTTATATGAATGTAGTATAAACTAGTTTCGGAATTCCATTCAATTCATTGCGACGCGCACGTCAAGCATTAATTTAGAATTTAATTTCTTCTAATAAATGGACATTTGAATATACAAATGAGATAATAGTTAGATGCTGCTACTTAAAAGCTTGCTCCGAGACAATAGCGGTGTAGATATGTATGTCACGATCGGTATAGACTATTAGCATAGACTTCTAGAGCATCCTTTGTTTATGATTAGTGGTGATGTGCCAGCGCTCACATAGTAGCTGAATATTTGCTACATACTTACATATAAGCATACATAGATATACATATGTACATACGTATGTAAGCAAAATGTATAATACTTTTACCAAGAGATAAGCAAGCGCCGACTTCTGGGGGCATGCGAACTTTTTCTGATTTTCAAGCGTATGCTAATTTTTCACTTAAAAACAAATTTGTGGCATTTATTTATGTGCATGTCTGTCTGTATGTATGTCTATGTAAATTGCCGTGCGCTTGATGAAAAAAGTCATGCGATTTTGCGAAATTTCAAACGGTTGCTGCGCAAATGTGGGACAGCATTTACATTTTGCAACGCGTAATTTATTCTATTTCCAAATTGAAACATTTTTATACCAAACGATATATTTACACACATGCGTATAATATATGGTTATATGTACCTTGATTTGGCATTCAATTTTTATGGCGCGCAATTTGTGCAATTTGGTGCGAGAAAATGCACAATTTTGATTTGAATTGCGCCAGGAAATATTAGGTTAACGTTTTTGGATTTTCGGGATCCCGAAATTTCTTTATCGTAATATAAAAAATAATGCATTATATATGAGTGGTGAAATTTGTATCTGCATTTAACTTAGAATTGCATCTTTTACGTTATGCTTCAACATTGCCCTGCTCGCATTGCCACTTGGCAAAATATTTCCGTACGAATTTTAATTTTGTTGTTGTTAGCTGATTCAAGAGAAGAAAACATGTCATCAAAGTGGTATTAACCCTTGTTGCTCTATATCTGCTGAATTATACCAGTTTAACTGATTTATACCAGTTGTTTTTCGATTGGTAAAACCGAAGAAATTGATATTTCTCCCCTTGTGTATTATTCTACAGACTTAGAAATCCACTTTTCAATTATACCATTTCATTTATTTATACCAGTTGTTTTTTCGATTCGTCAAATTTTAAAGATTGGTATCGCTGTCCTTGTTTATTAGTCTAGAGACTTAGAAATGCACTTTTTGATTATACCAGTTTAATTGATTTATACCAGCTGTCAAAAGATAAAGACTGGTATCCCTGCCCCTCTTTGTGTATCCTTCTACAGACTTAGAGATCACCTTTTCGTTGAAATAGTGATTAGTCCAGCACGCGGCACCATCTTTTCTCTAACGAGATTAAGCCACATCATATTCTGTCAATTTTAAGGCACACTTTTAGGCGGAAATAAATTATTGCATGTTCTTTTGTTTGTCCAAAACCGTATATAAAGTGTTCTTAAAATTATGATGAAAGATAAAATCGGCGTCTGTAAAATCTATTTTGAAAGACCAATATTTTCTAAAATCTCATCGTTAATAAATTATGGGGCGAATGCCAGAACTCGGCGACTCCAGAACGGAGTCTCTCTCCCACCACGAATCCCACACCGAGTTTGCGCTCCTTCATATAGCCATTGTAGTAAATGTCAAAGGGACCTATTCGTCTCAGTCCATCGCATTGTCAGCCTTTAATTTTACGAGGACATGAACCATCTCGGCAGCGGCATCTTCCCTATTAAGGGACCGGACATTCCAGGTGTATGCCCTCAAATCGTAATGCGTTGCCATGGTCGTCATCAAAAGGGGGGGTCTCTCGTCCGAGGCTGTTTTTAAAGTTTCCAATGGGGGCATTTTTTACGTGGCGGGTCCCAAACCCAGCGTACAACCCTATGTAGGAGATGTTTCGCCTTCTCGCGTTAGCTCGCCTTCAAACGGATGTTCTTAGACTACCCAGAGGATACTTGGTCAAAGACTGGAAGTCGTGAGCTGCTTGAGCCATATGTAAAATAATCGTTTCTGGCCACCCCCAAGTGAATGGCGATCAGAGAACTTTCCTTGCGTGAACTTCTACATATGACTACATCCTCCAGAATTGACAGCTCAAATAATGAATTATAGACTTGCTGCAATTTTATAACTAGTTGGTTTATATTTACTGATTTCGGAAACATTAACTTCAAAAGTAAGCAGACGTGCTCTTAGAGAGGAAAAACAAAAGATTAACCTCGATACTCAGTACTTAAAATGGCATTGAACTCATTTATTGAATCACTAAGAAAATGTATTAAAAAGCTTTCTTCTTTCTTCAAAAACCTATTTGCAGTGAATACGAATTTGCAGCAAACAAGCTTTGTCATAAATCTAAGTATTTTATTTTTATAATTTCTTTTATGTTTATTGTTTCGTTTGAATATTTGCCAAATACTCCTACAGTCACAATTTGGCTTGCTGCCAGCCATAAATTTCCAATGGCCACAGCTGACTGATAAGAGTGAAATGTAAATGAAAAGCTTTTTCGAATTTTTTAAGCACAAAATTTCACGTCACAGCGAAAACTAAAATAAATATAATAAATATTGTAAACACCGAAACTATTTGCTGGCTCGCATGATTTGAATGCCGGCGAGTTAGCGCTTGCTCGGAAAATTTATGTGCTGAGCGGATTTTTGCAAATTTATGAAATATCGAAAATCACCAGATGACTGACAATGGTCTTGATCTACATTTGAACTACATTTGTACTAAAGGCATATTCATACTGTATGCATATGTATGTGTAAATACCTGGATACGAACATGCATATCAGCGGATGTATGATGTGGTGTTGATGCTAGGGAAAATTATACTAAAATGTAGTAGTTTTTAGGAAAAATTTGGGTTTACTTTTGCTAATGAAGCTCTTAGTAAATTTTCGAATTTGCTTATAAATTGAGCGAAAGTAAGAATAAGAGTGAAATTATGAATCTTGATGCTAATTTCTTTTGACGATCCTTGGTACAAATATTTCAGTTAGCTTGCTGCTAAGTTCTAAGTACTCCTAAAACTTCATAGTAAACAATTACTCAAATTTGCATAATTTTTTTATATTTAATATTCAAAAGAGAAAATTATATGAAAGCTCATCTTCAAAGACATGCACCATATTCGGTGACCCTTTATTCATTGATCCATAAACGTGCAATGCAACATTGGCTGAGCCATAAAAATTTAAAAATAAAATATATATATTAAAAATTAGAATACATTAGCGGCTACATGTTCACAAATGTCAGACATGCATCCATACACACACATACAAGCATACATACATATATACATATCATATAGTGCATTTGCCGTGAAGGAAGCCCAATTAAGTTATTGAGCTGATAGATAGGTGCATGCGTGCATAATATTTTTCATTGTCTAGCGGATCAGAAACACTCATACAAATGCCATATTTTATTTACACACAAATGTATACTCGCCAGTGTAATTTTTTTTTGTTCTATATTTATTATTTTTATTTTGGTATGTGCGCCGCTAAAAATATGGGGCGTCTCGTTTGAGTAGCTGGCTATGTAACTACATATGTTTAAATACAGGCGGATATATGCATAAATATATTAACGTTTGGGAATTGTGAGCGCGAAGAAATTCTAGAGCGGAGAGCTTTCATTTTCGCGGCGCTTTCACTAGTTTGATGGTGTCGCTTGTTACTTACTGCGGTCTAGCGACACTGATTAACGAAAGCTTAATTAAGGAACTTTAATATACAGCAACAATAACTATTTTTGGCGCTTAAAATCAGTATCTAAAATATTAAATAAATTAGTTTAGTGAAAATAATAATTATAAATTTTTTTTTTTTTTATTTTAAATTTTTTTTTTTTTAAATTTAATTTATTTTTCAAATTTTTTTTTAGTTTTTAAACTTAATCTATTTTTCAATTTTTATTTATTTTTTTAATGAAATTTATTTTTCAAAACACTATACCTCTATGTAAACTTTCCTACAGGGCTCGAAATTGTATAAATAATTATGCAGATACATACATTGACTTTGCCGTTGCATCTGTTTTCCATCAATTAGACGCTTAAATTATGTACATATTGTTGTGGCTTTTAGATAACAATTACTTATCTGTACTCTCCAGCTTATAGCTGCATACATACATACATACATTTATGTACATATACATATACAAATATTAAAAATATAGCAAAAATATAGGGAAGCTACTTTATTTTTTATGTTTTCCACATAAATATATGCACATGTGTGATTGTATGTATGTGTGCCATATGGCTTTAATGTAGCGAATGCCCTCAAGCCTATATATAGTGCTGTGTGAAGTTCATTATTGACCATTAAACGCAAATATTGCACATGTAAACAGTTATACGTACGTGAAGTTGTAGACTTTGGGATTTCAGCATACAAGCATGCGATCTCCCTTACTTTTTACTGTAAAAGAACATGAAATTTTTAATGAACTTTACCGTTTGCTGCTTTTTCGTAAGCGAGTTGCAAACTCTTATAAAATCTTTCTGAAATTATTTAACTAGACTGGGTAAACCTCATCTGTCAAATATTGGGTAGTCGAAAAAGTCTTTTCGTATTTTATCATTTGCAGCGGGTTGTCCTATTATTACCTCTTTTAGCAGAATTTTTCTTGTGATAAGCACTCATTAGCATTAGAGCTTACAGCTAGTCTCACAATAGCGCCGTAAGACAGTTAAATATAAAAACCACCTTAATAATAATAAAATATTGTTGAAAGGAAAGTTAAAAACTAATTTTCTGCTCAATTTACAATTGCAATAATGCATTCACGTTTCACTCACGGTACATACATACATACTTATATACATTTTTGTGCTAAATTAAAAATAATTAAAAGGCCCATTGCATAATCACTCATACACATTCACCGCAGTGTGAGTAAAAATAATAAAAAATTGCTCGCCACTGGATTCCAAACAAATTAGTATTGTTTTTTCAACCTTTAACGAAAATAGCACAAATATGCCTACTTTCACAAAATATATACATACATATGTATATAGATACGTGAAATACTTATATAATATAATAGTAAAAACTTGTAGGTTACTAATAGAGGCTACAGCAATATTAGAGAGAGTGAAGCTAATAGTTCTTTTTATAGCTTAAATGAGCTTACTTAGGGTAAATGAATTTTCAACCAACTCATTTAATATTAACTTTAATTGATTTCAAAGAAATCTAGCCATTTCGTCTTCTCGAATTATTTTCTACGTTCCTTAAATACAACACAAAAGTCAACAGCCTTTTCCGAGTTTAGTGAAATCATGTTTATTAAAAAAATTTAAGCATATTTCGAGCATATTCAAATCACTGCAGGCTACTTCGGTTGAAATTTTCCAGAAACATTTTAATATGCTAAAATTGGCACCGAATCCGTTCAGAGCTTTCTTTACTTATTAAGAAGTTATGAATTTTTTCTTCTACCAAGATCCCTTCCAATTTCCAGTGTAGTATGAAACAGTCGAAGTTTTCTTAATACCATTTTATGCAAAAACTCCTAAATGTAGGCAATAACTTTTCTTTGTAGTAAAAAGATGTTGCATATATTCAAGCGCACTATCTCTCTATCTGTTGTTGTTGTGGCGACAGAAAACATTTCTGAAGCAATTTGGAAGAATGCTGCCGTTTTGACTATCCTTGCCCCTACAGCAATCCGGTTCCCTAATGTAAACCCGACTTTCGCTGCAACTCTCTCACTGTTAATCCTTCCGTCTGTCCGGCCACACTAGAAACTACGAAGAAATTGCTCAGATCAGACTACTATAGCATATAACTGTCATTCAAACTTACTGCTTAAAATCAAGCTCTTGCATGGAAAACCTTTTATTTGTCTCGATATCTTGAAGAAATTTCGCTTAGACAAGACAACGTTATAATCTGAACTAATTGTTCAGTTTAAACCATTGCAGATGCCATTCAAACTGACCGATCAAAATCATGATAAACGTTTTTTCCCAACTAAATATCCGTAATTCCACTTGATGGTTGTTCATATCGAAACATTCAGAATTATTTAAACTTATAGTTATATATACTACACCTGTGAAGGGTATTACAGTTTCGGTGCAGCCGCTTTTAACTTGTTACCTTCTTTTTTTCATAAATTTCATGAAATGCTATTATCTGCTGACAACTGTGGTTTTGCTTTGAGCTTTAGGGCAATTACTTTGCTGTTAATGGATAATTTATTACATTTGTATGAATTAGAAAATATTGCAGACAATAAATATAATTTCTATAATAAAATTTCGAACTATATTGAGTATATACAAACATATGTATACATACATTTATATAGTATATTTTATGCACGTTCTGCTGGTAATTGACGTGCAATTTTCTACGCTTATCAGCGCGAGCATGACAAATAAGCGTATTGATAAGCAATGGCAGTAAGTGTTTGTATACAAATACATACATACATATATTCAATATACATATGTATGTATGAATAACAGTACAGATACGCATGTGCACATATATTCTTTGTGCTTTTTCTGCGAAATAAATCAGCACATTACCTTTTGTATACACACACATATAAGTACATATATATTTTGACATACATACAAACATATGCCGATATAGCGCGCTTCCGCACAGCCGTTCTTCGGCTTCGCCACTTACACACTTCATTTTTGGCACATCACAAAATCACAACAATACAATGCCACCACGATTTCATTGTCATTTTGGAGCGGCTGATTGTTGTCACTCCGCCGCGCGGTCACGTTGTGGCGCAGCGCTGCGAAGACTCACCTGCGCGACAACGGCGCGAGCTCACACACAGCACTGCGCCAACTTAGCGAAGCAACCAAGTGCTGTACGAATAAGTGCTTCGAGTACTTTAATTGCAAATCGGCCGCAATGACGCCACACCCTTCGGCCCACTGCGCGTCGCAAGCGCCCTCTGGCTGCCGGTGTGGCGTTTGGCGTTTGGCGTTGATATACCGCGCACACGTTGTTCGGCCGTGTGTTACGGTGCCTTTTGTGCATTGTTGTTGCTATTTTTATTTTATTTTACAATTTTTTTGTATTCCATGTACCTTGTTGTTTTTATTTGTACTTTTTTGAATTTGATTTTGTTGTTTCTGTGGCGTTGAGTGGTTGTGTACGACGGTTGGCTGCGCGACCGCTCGTTAATTGATCACTCAAGTCGGTGCTCCCGGCGGCAGGCAGTAGGCAGCGCGGCACTGGGCTATCTGTGCGCGCAGGCCGACAAGGCACAGCATTGTGTCAGTCAGTGAGTAACAGAACTCCGTTCCTGGCGTACAAGTATTATACAGTTCGTTCGTTCGTTCATTCGTTTGTAGCGGTAGTGATTTTTCGCCTGTTTTACTTCTTCTTTGTTTCTTTGTTGTTAGGACCCACTAGCACGTTGCTGCGTCTAATTCTACTGGCTGCGCTTCTGTGTGTGCCTGAAGTGTGGTGTTAAGAGCCCTCTTAGACTATTGTTCACAGCAATTGCTAGTCTTTCGGTGCGGTATTGTTTAGCTAAGTGTTGTGGAGATCAAGTAGCAACAAACACACACACACGTACGCACACGCCGTCTTAATTATTTATTTGCATTTGCTTACGAAAAATTTCGGAAGTTGTGTGCGTGGGAAGTTGCGCACGCGGCTCTTGCCAAAAATAGCCATCTAGACAACAATAAAAAGCAACAAAAATCAACAAAACCAATAAAATCAAGTCAATAACTGTAAACAAGAAAACCGCGTATAGACATGTAGCTACAAGAATGTGAAGTCAGTTTTGTTTACACTTGAACACAAGCGCACGCGGTTAATAGTCATAATGAACGCGCCGATCATCTCCTGCCGTCAGCTGTTAAGGACTGCGCAAAGTGCTTAATTAATTTGCATAAAGCGGGCAGTGCATTTCGAAAAGGTGTAATGAGTTGCAATTAATATGAAAAATGCAGTGTTATTGAAGTGAAGTGATCGCGCAATACGGAAAAACACTCGAAGGCAAAAGTATGTTTCAATTATTTTGAGCGCGGTAGTGTCCTTAAGCGCGAGTTTAGTACTGACTTTTGTGCTTTCAATAAAATCAAGCGTGACTATATGTTCAAGTGAACAGTGATCGGTGAACATTTTATTTTATTTTTTAAGTGTAATTGTCATAAACCAAGTTAAAAGTCATTGTTCTGCTTAAAAAATTGGCTTAGAACTCCTGAGGAAGTCTTACAAATACTATCAAGACAATAAGGAAGCAATGACAAGCCAATGTTTGAATTAAAAATATTTGGCCAAAATAAAATTCAAGCATTTTTGCTATTTTTTAAAGGGAATGGCTGATATTTGCTTTAAAAAAGTTCTCAAAAAAGTGCTCGGGGAGTGGATTAACAGTGACAAACTAAGTGCTGTATCAATTAAAAGTTAAATGTGCTCAAAAAAAATAAAAAATTTAATTCCAAATTAAGTGCACAAAAACCAAAATAAAAAAAAAAATAATTAAAAATTAAATATACTACGAAAAACATTTTTAAAGAATTCAGAAGTTTGAATATCTAAAAATATATCAAAAAATATAAAAAAATTTTAAAAATTAAAAAAAAAATTAAATTAAATTTCTGCGCGTAAAAATCAAGTTTCTATGAAACATTTAATAACGAAAAGCACATTGAAGTCGTTAATTAACATTTTAATTAAATAAAGCTCTTGGCAAGCATAGCATGTCATAAAAACGCTTTGAGCGACTAAAAGCCATAAATGTTATAATTGTTAGACACACCTGCATACAAACATACATACATATGTCGTCATACGACTTTATTTAAAACCAAAACAGTGATCAATGCTGAAAATTATTATGAAAAAGTTTGCTCAATTAATCTGCCACACACGCTTTGTACAAGCAAACCACAGTGGCTTATGGCTATATACGCTTAATCTCTGAAAATGCTTTGCGTTACACACTTATGTACATACACATAGTTGAGAAATTAAATAAATTACGTTTGAATATGCTCAGGAGTACATTCAATTTGATTTAATAATGATAATAATAACATGGCAGTTATTGTTTGCGCAAATTGATATTCTCTTTTAAAAGCGTTAGACGTCATGATTTTTTTGTATATTTTTTTTTTGCTTTTTTTCCAAAGATCGCTATCTTGCAGTATAATAATTGACGCATGGGATTTTTTAGGCATTTCATGAGACACGGTTTATTGCAACAAATATCGGCAGTCAGTAGTGATTGCATACAATTTGTTTTTTTTTTATCTATTTAAATGTTTATATGCATACAGTGGCTGCTATCAAGGAGCACACCTAGTGTGACAGCCTTAAAATCGATTTTTGAAAATTTATAATATTTAAAACTACTGTATAACAGTTTTGAAGAAAAAATTAAATATTTTTCGAGTTGACATGATCTCCGGCGTCTCTAAAAAAGTGTCATCCATTTCTGTAGGAATTTCGGCCTTCACTGTTGATGCGACCTTTTTAAAAATTTACGTACTATAAAATATGATCTGTACAATGACCTAAGCATCAAAACTTAAACAAATGAGAGCGGTTTTAAAAAAAGTTCACTTTTACTCTTTAGAAGGCTGTAACTCGAAAACTATTCAATATTGAATTCGATTTAAAATTTTAGTGTTATTCTTTAAGCGATAAACTATCGAATGGTAAAAATTATAATGAGATTTTCGTATTTTAACAATTTGTTAATCACAGCGTTGCCACTTAGTTAAAGCTAAATTATAGTATTTCAAGATGGGCTAGTCTCGAATCTCAACCAGTTAAAAACATGTTTTCTACCCAAGTACATTAAAATACCCGTCTGATATGGGAAAAATATGACCTCGCAATCCGTCTTTCCATACTTTAAAATAGTGGTCCATTTCGAGATTCTCAATTTTTGTAAAAAAGAACCCAAAAACTTCAATGGGGAATGTTTATTATCATTTGAAACAACATTCTTTGGCATTAATTTTTTGAAAATTATGTCTTTCAAATGTTGGCCGCGACTACGCCTCAGATCGTCCATCCGTTGAATCCAATTTTCGATGACTCGTTCGAGTATTTCGACTGGTAACTGGCAAATGACAGCAGTGATGTTTTGCTCCAAGGCCTGAATGGAAGCGGGATTGTCCGCATGGGCTTTAGACTTCACATATTACTCCAGGAAAATGTCTAACGGTGTGATATCCCACGATTTTGGTTTCCAATAGACCGGTCCTTGCTCACCAAAGTGTTCTCCTAATAAATACATTCATTGATGCGACATTTGGGAAGTGCCGCCGCCTTGTTGAAACCAAATGTCGCCCAAATAACGAGGTTGAATTTCAAGTATCAAATAGTCAATTATCGTGTCGCGACAACGGTCGCCATTGACGGTTACGTTCTCACCGGTAACATTTTTGAAAAAATATAAACCAATGATTCCAACGGCTCGCTAACCACAATAAATCGTTGTTTTACTGGATGAAATGGCAGCTCTTAAATCACTTCAGTTTGCTCTTCGTCCCAAATTTGATGATTATGTTGACCATGAATTGAGCGAAGCGCGCAAAACACATTTTTTACAGAACGTGAATTTTCGAAATAAAGTTGAACGATTTGTAAACGTTGTTCAGGCGTAAGTCTTTCCATGCCAAACAATACTGAACAAAAATAACATGACAGCTTGACACGACTCACGCATGATCTGTCAAAAAAAGGCTATTGAGAAAAGTGCTTTTACTCGGATCACTAGTTCTTCTTCTTCAAGAGCTTAAACCCATTCTAGAAAAACGATTTAAGAGCAGCGATAAAGACATTTTGTTGGAACCTTTCCTTAAAAATTTTGTACTACAAACAAAAATATTAGAGACTTTAAAAATTATTAGCGTAAACTATTATTATTGCAACTAGCATATGCGGAACTTATTTTATGGACTCATTGAAAAGAATCCTGCGATTTGAAAACATTTATTCTAAATTTACGGTCTAATTTTATGGAAAAGGTATGGTTGCAGCAAGTCAGCTGATTTCGCCAGTTCTATCATAAACTCACTGTTTTTACCTTGCTATTATAATTCAATCAATTATTCGAAAAATAAAATTATTTCCAATGATTCACCTTAAATTAATAATGTTGAAACAGCACTGCTGGAGAACTCTTTTCCTTTTTCGATGATTCTATCTTTCTTTTCAAGCTTGCTCACCTTATTTACATAGGTCAATTAGCTGAGACCATTAAGATGTTAATTAGCTCATGGGTTTTGATATTAAAATATACTCATTTTAGCTTGAACATTAATATTTTGATTTTGTTGATGAGAAAATGTGCAATAAATGATTGACAACTAAAAGTAATAAATAATAATAAAATATTAAACGAAATCATCCTTTAATGTAATCCAGTTTTGCATTGTAAGCTGGCACTATGGTGGAAAAGTCTAAAACTACCTGCTAATAGTTCAAAAATTTAATAAAACGTTATTGTCATCTGCCATTACTTTTGATGACATTTTCTTTTCTCAGAAAATATACAGTCCTTCCCTTCATTGAACCCACTCATAACCACATAATGTCTTGTAAATCAATTTATTTCAAATTAATTGCTAATTGGACAATTGGTTAATAGTTCCATTGTATGGTAAATTGGCAACAATTATGAGTCAAATGGTTGAAATTATTTAAGAATTTTTGGAGTATTTTATGAATTTTGAGAAAATATTTGGCTCTTGCCGAATGCGCTCAGAGAATTTGATATTACATATAGACAGCCAAGACTACAAACCTAAACTCTAAAAATAACTGCTATGGATAGTCTTAAAGGGTTGCTTAGGGTTCCTCGAGAAAAAACCGCATTTTTCAAAAATTTTTTCTCATATAAAAATTTAAATATTTTATTAAAATTTCATTTCATGAAGATCGAGAAATCAATGTCAACTTCAATGTCAATGACTTCAAAACCACAGTTTTGAGCAAAACGCGTTTAAAGACGGCGCACTTAGCCTTGCTAGCCTCGAGCGCACAAGTTCTCAAGGCTGTATCTCCTAAACTATTACTCGGATCAACTTGAAAATTTAGAAGAATATTTTAGAGGTGTTTTAAAATTTAATAACACAATAAAAAATTTCATTTTTTGAAACCCGTGAATCCATGTAACCCCTTAAGGCCTTGCCTCACGATGTAATTATTATTTATTACCGTGACGGTTTTTGTTATGATAAAAAATATGCGAAAGAAGAAATGAAAAATTCAACACTTCGTCAATTTTACCAATGCAACAAACACTAAATTGATTATACCTTTTCCGGAAGTTAAAACATGAAAACTACCACCCCAACACAGAGGCGATAAAGGTGTCAGCAGTCAGCAGACCACGCCACTGCTCACCTGCCTTCGCACTGCTGAAAATGTTGCTCCGCACCCGGCGTGCCGTTACTTACAAAAGAGTGATGTGCGCTCACGTGTGGTTCGCCGACGCGGCAGCACTCTATTTGTGGCACTTGCGGCTTGTAAATTCGCTAATTCGCAAAAAACGTCTGGCCACAAAATTGTGCGGCAGCCGCAATACCGCTTGCAACAGCTAATGCGCTTTGCAGTTTCTTGCATTTTTACTTTATTTACATATACTGATGCTTATATGTCTATATACTTAGCTGATATATTTGTATATATGTTATATGTACTTATGTATGTGTGTGACGCAACTTGCAGCTTGGTGCGCGCTGGTGGACATTCACTCGCCGCTGGCGCTGTCTGTTGCCGGCAACTGACAGTATTTGCTTGACCGTCGCGCCGGCAATAGGGCAAGTTTCTAAAGGGACGCATCAGCCACTATTAAGAAATACATACATACATATGTATGTATGTACATGAGTGCAAGTGGATAGCTGGCGGGTGATCCCTCATTAAATTGGCTAAGCAAGAGTTTCGCATTCGTGTGTATGTTTGTGCGGGGCAGTGAAATAAACTGCAATAAACAGTAAATTGTGCTCGTGCGCCACAGCAACAATAATAAAAAACACTTACTAGGTACATGCGCAAAAAATAGCCATATGCTAATTATTAAAAAAATATTTGCAATGTGCAATTTGATTACAAACAAAAATAAAACACACTCACACACATGCACAACAGATACACACATATACAAATACGCAGGCGATTTTGATGAAACCCGCTTATATTTGTTAATTATTGAATGAGCGCATTCACACGGACACACACACATATATATCACATGTGAACACACACACACGCACAAGTGAATGCATTAACTTTTTTGTGCCAACTTGTTTATCGCGACAGCGATCGTCAGCGCAGTCGTCGCTATTCAGCCGCTAGCCGGTAACGCTACACACAGGTGACATCATCACCAATAGTAAACATACGAGTCCACCAAAAACAAGAGCGGCAACGAAAAGCCACACGAAACGCAAATCACAATAAACAAAGCGGTCACATTCAGTGAACTGTCGACGCGCTGACCAACCGATCACCGACGACCGACACATGCAATGCAGCGATCGCGGCGCGCCAAGTGCGGCGTGGCGGCTGTTGGGGGTGTGAGATCGAGCGCTTAGACAAAAGCTGTGCGCGCCTGCCGGTGTGTGTGCGTGCGTACGCGCAGCGAATGGTTTGAATAGAAACTAATTATTTCCAGCGCATTCGCATTAATTAGTGCTGCAAAAGTAGAGCAAAAGCCGAAGCTGCGCTCAGATTGATGATAATTGAAAAAATGCGAAATTAAAAAGAGCGTAAATGAAAAAAGTATGAAGGCGCGAAGGGGAAAACAAAAACCAACAATAGATATGACTGAAGAGTGAAGTTGGTTTTCACAGCAATCAATTTTAAAAGAAATCTCCATACTCGAGTGTCGTGCAAACGAAATAGCAAAGGCAAATAAAAAATAATAGCGAAAACACTTAGAATATTATAAAAAGCTTAAAAGCAGCGCTGACTAATCGGCCGGTTTTTAGAATGTTTATTTACCTAAGCTTAAATTTAGTTAATTATTTAAAGTGTGTTTGCTAGTCTTTGTAGATACATATACTACATAGATACTTTACATACAAACCCATGCATACGAAAAAGCACGATTTTAGTTTGGTTGTCAGTCAACTAAAAATACAACTAAGTGTTTAGATAATGCTTCGACGTAAGCAAATAGGGACGTAACAGTTCTTTAGTGGGCTAGACGTTGCTTTAGTTGAGGTTTTTTTGGGAATTTGTTAGAAAAAACTTTTATATTTTCCTCAAAAACAACAATAATAATACTCATAATTTGAAAAAAAAATTTAAAAATTTAAATTTAAAAATGTTTGCCAATTGTTTAAAAAATATTTAAATTTAAGTTATTAAAAATAAATTGTAGAGAGTTTGTTAGAAAAAAACTTTACAATTTCTAAAAAAAATTACAATAATAATACTCATAAGTTGAAAAAAAATTAAAATTTAAATTATTTAAAAAAATTTTAAGGGAATTTGTAAGAAAAAAACTTTAAAATTTTCTTGAAAAACTATAGCAATAATGCTCATAAGTTGTAAAAAATTTTAAATTTAAAATTAATGAAATTTTTGCCAATTGTTTAGAAAAATTTTAAATTTAAATTGTTTAAAAAAATTTTAAAATTTGATTTAATGAAAATTTTGGAAAAAAAAATATTTTTATTTAAATTTAATGAAATTTTTTTAATTAAGTGGCAACACTGCTTAGTAATATTTTAGATCAGATGCGAGCTTAAATCACTTGCGTTAGATGTCAAGCCTGGGTATTTTTGTAGAATAATTTTTTAATTTTAAATTGGAAACAAGTGGCAACGTTATAACTTTTTGTTGAAAAAAAATCGATTATTCGAGCAATTCAAACCAAATTACTCGAACCGGTTCCGCTTTTGTTACGACGTCTTGATAATGTGGGTGTGACGAAATTTCGTTGCGCAGCAAAATTTCGCTGCTATCTCTAAAATTTGTTGTGGTCACACTACTATTATAAAGGCGAAAGATTCATAAGCATTTGGTGTGTTTAGTTGCGAGAATTCGAAAGAAAAATCTTTACATCTTTTTCAAAAAGCTACAATAATAATGACGAAAAATTTAATCAAAAATTAAAAAGAAAATTATCAATACTGTGTGGCAACACTGCTCAGATGTATTTGCGTCCCGAAGCATGCTTAAAACTCTTCGGTTGGTTGCAGAACCTTTGGTAATATTTGATTTTATAATTATTTTGTAATTCAAAATTTAAACAGGTGGCAACATTTTTGTCTTTAAACGAATATAACATCACAATAAATAATTTAAATAACCGCAATTCAAAATTCTTTATTTTATAATTACTTTGTAATTCAAAATTTAAACAGGTGGCAACATTTTTTTCTTAAAAAAATATAATATCACAACGAACAATTTAAATAATCGCTATTCAAAATTCTTTATTTTATAATAATTTTTAGTTCAAAATTTAAACAGGTGGCAACATTTTTTTCTTAAAAAAAATATAATATCACAACAAATAAATTGAATAAACGCTCTTTAGTATTATTTATTTTAAAAAAATTTTGTAATTAAAACTTTCTAACAGGTGGCAACTTTCTTATTTTTTGTTAAAGAAAAAGGAGTACTACATCAAACAATACAAAAAATTTATACAAACCGCTTCCGTCCTTATAATGCTGACGTTCTGTATATTGTGGGTGTGACGAAATTTCGTTGCGTAATACAATTTCGTTGCTACGATCAATTTTGTTCTCATTATGAAAAATTTTCGCTTCAAAATTGTATAGGTATTATTGAATTTTGTTAAACACAATATATGATTTAATTAATTTTTGTCTCATAAGTCCCTTACCCAATTTTCAACAAACTCGAGCTATACCACTTTGAAATCAATTTTTGTTAGCATTCAGTTTTTAAATAAAAAAATTCTATTTTATTTTCTGAAAATGCATTCAACCATTTTAAAAAAAGTTTCATTATTGTGAATATTTTGGTTAATAAATAACACTTCAATCCAAATTCAACCATACAAAGTACCAAAGCCCTCACGCTTTACCCAAAAACACCATAAACCAAAACACTTCCCATTCAATGCTCGTACCGCTGCCACTATCCGCTACTCACCCTGTATGCGATATTGCCAAACCGAAAATGCCTGTTTAGTATATTTCTATAGAATTTTACTCGCACGCATACACACACAGCCAAACAACACACAAACACTAGAACCATTAATTTTGCCGCACAACTCGTGTACCGCCCCACATACCCCCCTACCCCACAAAAATTGTAAGCATGTGTGTGTGTGTATGGCAAAGCGACGCTCAAAAAGCCATTCAAATTTCACTCGCACTTCTATTTCCGTGGCGGGCTGCTCGCAGCGGCAGCGTACTCGCAGCGCGCCATATTCCTTCCACTTCGAACTTTGCTGCTTTTCCGCTCATTTTAGCACACCAAACCAAGCGAATGCCCAACAAGCATACCAAAATGTGTACTATTTAGCTACAAACAAAAGCCAGCAAATAATGTTAGAAAGCAAAACACAAAAAAACAGCAATAAATATTATTAATGTTGAGAGCGCTTCGGAAACATTGCGCGCACATAGAATTCAGTTTGATACAACGACTCTCCGTGACGTGCGAGCGTGCACGGGTGAGCTAACGAACGCGCGCTGTTGCCGCACAAGAGCAAACGAAGCGCGAAAAGTTTTCAAAAATCCGATTTTTTTTTCACTGCGCCTACTCGGTGGTTTTCGAAAACAAATCGAGTGAAAAATTTTGTAATTTCTCTACGCGTTATGTGAATTTTCAGTAGCGGCAGCGAACCGCTATTGCTCGTGCTGTTATGAAATCTGCTGCGATCTATGTATATGTATGTGTGTGTGCCGAATACCAAAAACAAATTGTAAAAGTTTTCTTAAGGCATATCCAAAATTCTGTTTTTCGAAACCTAAAAGGCAGCGCGCCAACATACAAACGCTGCTTCTGTGTGACATTTAGGGAAACAGTGCGCGTGCCCAATGTCTCTTGGGCCACCACCGTCCACCACGGCGAATAACCGTTGACGCTGTGCTCAGCGCTCGCCGATCGGTGCTACTTTGTTGAACATTTAGTGGGGATCACTCAGTATTTTCATAGACCTACAGTCGAACAGAATGAGTCGACGATTTTCGACAACCGAAACGAGTAGCAAAAAGAAGAAGAACAAGCAGCACATTCAGCAATAACTGCAAAAGCAGCAACAACAAACGAATTAGCGGAAATTTTGAAATACGCAATACGAATTTCAATTGATTGAGCAAACTTTTTCATACGCAACGAACAACTTTTCTTTAAACTGAACAAATATACATAACTGTATAGATACATTTTTTGTTTTTGTCTTTCCTGGTTACGCGACCTTAGTCACCACAAAAAGCGCTGAAAATCACCGCAAAGCAAAAACTAAAACAAAAACAATAACAAAAAGTAACGAGAACGTGCGCGGTTAACCTAATTATCATAGTAGTGGTAGAGTACGGAGACATTTGTAAGCACAAGGCATATACTTGAGTCACGGACCGCCTAGAACTAAGTAGACAATCAAAAGTGATCGATGAGCGATCGTGTTGAGTAAGGGACAACAAGTGCAATAAAAACTATCTAATTGAATTGGAGATAACATGCCAAATTATCGCCAGAAAAATAAGAGAAATAAGAATAAGAATCGACAGAAAAATCAACAACAGCAACAGCAGCAACAACAACAACAAAATAAAAACAAAAACCAAAACCTGCAAGAACCAGAAATTCAACAAACCGATCAAAACCGGCAGCCCACCAATAATCAAGACAATCAAAGTCAGGGTCAAAGCAGACGTGAGCAATCTAATCAACACCAACAACAACAACCCACAACATCGCCGCAATCACCAAAATCCCCCACACCAACTGCCACCCAAACCACACCGGCTGCTTCGGAAGACGAGCCGCGAACAGCTACTTCACCACAGCAGCAGCCGCCAAGCTCAGAAGATGCGCGGGAAGTGGACTCTGACGCCCCTGCTGCTGCGCTCAATCAGTGTCACAATTTAAATTCGAACGAACCCACAACCAGTCACCAAACGTTCACAACTGCAGTTGAACGTGAAGAGTGCAATCGTGTGGAAGATGCAGACGCACAACTTTCACAATTAGATAATAAGGTAGCGACACACAGTGACATAGTGCGCATTGAGGAGATAGTGGGTGCCGAGTGCGACAGTGCAGTGCAGGAATCCACGATGGGCAATAAAGACTCGAAATCATACATCACAAGCGATGATGACGCTGCAACAACAACGACAGCAGCGACGACCGCAACAGTGACAGCTTCGACTGATTTGTGCGGCATAAGTAGACCAGATCGCACCATAGCCGGTGCCAGAGAGTTGGACGAGCTGCACACGGCAGCGCCGAAAACGCAAATGGCAAAGGTGATTGTGCATAGAATAGTGCGCGAGACGACAAGTGAGGGGGGCGAGAATGAGCCGCGCATTGGAGACATTGACAAGGTCGAACAAGTGGCGAGTGTTGGTGAGCAATTGACAAGTGGGAAGACGGGTGAGCTTAAAGTGGAAGTGATGGATGAGCAGAAAACACAAGTGACGGCGACTGATGGACAAATTGAAGGGTTTGCACAGCAAAAGCAAGTGCAAAGTGCAGCAAAGGAGGTCGAGACAATGAGTGAGACACAACAACCTAAAGTGATTGTGCACAAGATCGAGCAGAAGCCGGAAGAAGTGCAGAAAGCAAATCACAAGAGTGATGAGCCGAAAGTTATAGTGCACGCAATACAGCATGAAGAAGACGATCTAACGGTTAAACAGCAAACAGAAGCATTTGCTACACAAATAACTAGCCAGATGCCTCAATCGAATGCCGCTGCAAAGGTGATCGTGCATAAGATCGCGCAGACATCGAACAATAATGCAGGTGCTAGCCAAATACAGCGTGATGAAGCCGATAATTCAAGAGCAACTCCAGCCGATGCGATTTGCGTTAGCCCCAAAGGTAGGCCGGAACAAATTGATGACTCAAAAGTCATTATACATCACATACAACTCGAATCTACATCACCCATAAACTATCGCGTTGACTCGCCTGACACTGACAGCCCCACATCGCAGTTGTACCGCAGCAAACAGGCACAGTTACTCAATAAAAGTATTGTGCAAATACAAGAGCTAAGCGACGAAAGCTCCAGCGAATATAATGACAATCCGCCTGTGATAAGCGAAGCCGAGTCTGAGACCGAGTCTACGGCTGGCGCTTGCGCTTTAGACTATGCTCAAGCTGTGCGCACACTCTCTCCTGACAGCGAGGTCAGCTACGAGGTTTCGCACAAACCACCAGCCATTCCAAGTCAGGAGCAACAAGACCTAAAACAGCGGCGCGCACAAAAGCGCGTGGCGCTCGAAACACATTTCCTGCCACAATTACTGAGTCCACGTTATCTGGATAGCATTATGGAAGAGAACAGTGACATGAGCGATGCGCGCAGCGATTGTTCCGAGAACCCACTGATGACAACACACTCCGGCGACGATTTGCATGATGCAACCGCGTCGAAAGTGCGTAAAGCCAATGAAGTATTCCCGCGCAGCAATTTGGATTTTACGCGACGACATGCGAAAAAACAGCTTGGCGCTCTGCCAAAGAAACCATTACCCATACGCGAAGAGCCTGTTGCCATGGTGGTTGCGGCCAAATTGATCGATAACGCAATAACGCCCGCACAGGAATGTTGTACGCGCTTGTCCAGCGAGCACACGCCCGAATCGGAAGCAGCTGAAGTGATATATTTGAGTAGTTCGGCATCGAGTAGCCTGTCCGATTTGATGGAGCTCGACGCGGAGGGTGACGGCGATGATGAGTGCGGCAACAGCAGTCGCTCCACAATCGATCTCGACACAGACGCAAGGGAAATCATAACACGACCGGGCAGCGAGGAGTGTGCGGCGACAGCAAGTGATAGTCGCGAGAGTACACCTGTTAATCAAGCATCAACAAGACTGTCAGAAAATAATGAAACGCAAAAAATTCACACAAATAACAATAACAATGCGAGTGGTTGGGTAGAACAAACAACGCCAGCGGCAGCCGCTGTTAATGGCACAAATATTGACACAGCCAAGATCACTAATCCCATTGAGCACAGAATATTTGAGAATTTGAAAAGTTTGCAATTGCTGGCGGAGCCAAGTGGAGAGCGCACACTCTCCAACGGCAGTGGCGAAACAAAAACAAGCACAACAACAACAAACATAAGTAAGCGCACAATAACCACACATAGCGAGTCGGAAACGGAGACGGAGACGAGTTCAGAGACAACAACGGAGAGGTGTGAATATTTGCGCAGCTCGAGCAGCAGCGGCAACGGCAGCGGCAGCAGCAGTCTCACTAGCAGTATTGATGCTAAGTATCCGCCAGCCATAATTGCGACTAGTGATAGTTTAAACGTTGACCCAGCAGTGCTGCTTGAAAATATTGAATTGGAAATGAATAGCGTGCGCGATATATTAAACTCGCATACGATCGAGACAACGGCGACAACGTGCGGGAATCAGCATGTCTCCGATACGCGTACTTCGTGTGAATTGAAAAATATTGATAAATTTAATAGTGCTAAGAATGTTTCGCCCTCACCACCACCCATACCACCACCACCCACCAATGCTAGTGCTAGTGATTTTCATAGTGATTTTACAGGTTTTCAAACACAGTCGGCACCACAACCACCACCACCAATACCCGCGCGCGCCCCACAAGACAACACATTCAACTCTGCATCGACATTTACAACAGAACAGAAGAGTCCACAAACGCAAACAACAAATACACTCTCCCCCAACACCCATAACGCTTTGACCACACTATCCTTGCTGTCGCGTCAAGAGTCCGCCGAGTCCCATTGCTCCGACAGCACACAACACAGTCAGTGCACAGCCATCAATGTTGGCTCGCGCCCCTCCACCGATCATGAGTTAACGCCACCACTGACTGCAATCTCACCCATTTCAGATGCGCAACAGCAACGTCAGCACACCGAATGGAAATATGGGGAAAATAGTGAAAGCGACGTCAACACACGCGGTCAGCAAAACGATTTAGAATTACCGAGCGCCGAACAAAAGGATGCCGCAATTAAAAAGTTACGTCTCTTATGTACCGAAACATTGGCTTCCATGCCATATGGCGAGCAGGTACTGGTAGAGTTGGCCACAGTAGCACAGAATATAGGTGAATTGCAAGCGAAGGCGCCAACACAAACGCCAGCGGAGAAGAGTTCTGCGCTGCCACAAGGAACAACACACGCAACGAACATGCCATACCCGTTACCCCAATTACCGCACATAAGCGAATTGCAATTGTCGATCGCTGCTGACGATCGTACGCCCACAACACTCAGTGAACCGAAGCGCGCACAGGCGTCACACAGCGCCACCTCCTCACATACGACTACTACCCACAATGTGGCGATCACACAGCGCAGCGATCCAGTAGGCGCATCGCGTGATCTCACCGCCGCCTCTGCAAAATTATTGCATTCGCCACCACCACCACCAGTGCCCGTGCCACCTGCGCGCTACAGTGATGCGCCTTGGCTGGGCGTGCCAACAGCAGCCGATCCCAATGTGCTGGTATGTCTATCGCCCGCGCAACAACAGCAATTGACAACCGGCACGCAATCCTCACAACAGGCTGGCGCCCAACAAACGCCACAACCCGATCAACTTTTGGATGCGCATCAAAAGTTTCTGGAGCGACGTGGCTACCACGAATACACCGACGAACAGGTGAAATCGCTCAATGCTGAATTGCAGCAGGAGGAGCAACAGATATTGAAGACGGCGGCGTACATGAAGAAATTACGTAAAAGCCTGACACCACCACCGCCGCCCGTGCCGCCACCACCAGTGCCAGCGAAGAATGCCGAAACGGCAGCGAAGGCACAAAATCAAGCCAGAATAGCCGCGTCGTCTTCGCATGTGAGCAGCGACCACAGCCAACGCGTTTATGACGTAATACAAGATAGAAATGCTAATGAGCAAATAGCAGCCACTTTTGCGAATGGAGAACAGCAGCGCCAGCAGATACAAGCGAACCAGTCAGAACAAAAGCGCTTGCTAACGCTAACACAGAAAGCTGACGCGTCAGCTGATGCTGTTGCTGTTTCGGTAGATGGCTCATCCTCAACAACATCTTCGGCACACCAACAGACATCATCACTTGAAAATAACTCAAGGCAAACGAGTGCCGCTGACGGTGCTGCCGCTACAGCTGCTGCACAGGGTGGCGCGCCAGCATTCGCAGGAAAACAGCCAACAGCCAGCGCCGATACACGCCAGTATTCAAACGCAAACGCGTCCGCATCAACCAGCATTAGTAGAGTGTCCGACTTGTACGCTGCTAATAATTACACAAAGAACAGTTTCCCAACAACAGCAACAACATCAACGTCCTCAGCCAATATGCAGGGTGTCGAGAGTGAATTGGCCAAAATGTTCCCAACCATGGGCTCCAGCGATATTTTCGACAGCAACCGTAAACGATTCTCCAACATTGAATCCTCCACTACATCGAAGGATGGCGCTTATTGCGCTCAACTGCAGAGCACGCTACCCAAACGGTACTCCAATATCGAGACGCACTCCTACGAGGCGAAAAAACGCATGGAAAATGGTCAGGTGGTCTATGACTATAGTGATTCACGCCACGAGCGTCAGTCGGATGGCGACAAGTCCTTGGAGAGTGCATCCACGACCTCTTTGTTGCAATTCCCCGTTAGAGAGCCATCCAAAGAATATCTGCAGTACCCGGTGGCTGGCGATGGCGTGTCAAGTAGAAGCGGAAATAGTGAAATTATGTCAGCAATAAAATTAAACACAACAGAAAATGCAAAAACAACTACGCAAGAAACTAACGTAGAAACAAAAGAGCAAACCAACGGCATAAACATGACAAATTTCGTACACCCTGCCGCCACTTCAAACGCCACCGCTACTTCTACCACAGCTACGACACAGCACAACCCCACCGATCGCACGTTCGGCACAACGGCTACAACGGAGACCACAATAAAAGAAGAACATATTAAAAATAGTCAAGAGTTTGGTAGTAGCACGGCACGGCCACAAGCCTCAAGTGGCGGTGGCGATAGCGGCAATGCTTATGAAGAATTTAGGCAACGTGCCAAAGCTGCGGCGGATGGCGGCGCGCTCGGTGCTTTCGGTGGTCAGACGCCAGCCACCGCGCCACCGCTTGGCCAAGGCAATAGTAAGCATTCCGCTTTCAATTTTCAACATGACAAACTGTTCAAGGACTTTGATGCGTTGTCGCAACAATTACATATGGAACTCGAAGAGGGTAAGGCGCAACGGCAGCAACGCGAGAAGTCTGCATCACTTTTCGATCTCAATCGTTCGCAGTGGAATTTCAAGGACCATTTCGATGAGCTGAAGCAACAACGGCATCAGCACATGCAAGAGTTAGAGCGTGAAATCGAGCGTTCGATGCGTTCGCGTCAATTGAAGGGGTGGGCTAATGGCGGTGCACAGAACACCACGAGTGCACCAACTGCTGGTCGTACTTATGAAATACCAATACAAATTGAACAAAATAACGGTGCTTACGACAGCGCACATTCAAATGGTTTTGCGCGCAAAAGTGATAGAAGTTCAGCGCCCAGAGAACTAACACAACCGCGCGCGTACAATATACCCATTGTAATGGAAAATGGTGACGCGCCAGTGCCACCACCACCACCGGCAGACTATGATACGGTGGATGATGCGTCACGTTTCAGACGTGCCGAGTCAATGTTTAATCTCTCCGAAAACACGAGACGCGCACAACCCCAAACACCACAAACGTATGCCACCTACGAACGTCCTAAATCAGCTGCTGCAGATGATTGGGCGCGTTATGCAAGTGACTTTGGCTCTTCGGAAAATATCACACGTCCTTTCGCACGTGAAGTAGAGATCTGCTATCAACGTCAGCGACCACGCACCATACGCGCGCCACGCCTTAGCGCCTCCACCAACGATCTCTCGTCATACACGCACAGCTATGACAATTATAACGCTTACAATGCACGTCGCTCGCATGCGCCTATGTTGCAACCAGTGGCACAACAACAACGACCACATCACGGCAGTTGCTACTCAGTGCTCGAACGTGACCCCAATCCCACTTATATTAGCACAACAACGCGACGCGGTGTATCGCCAGCACCTGTTTCACCTGCGCCACAAGCTACGGCACAGGAACCGCTCTACAGCCCACATGCGCCTGAGCGGCAGCGTCGCGCCTCACTACCACGTGAGATACAAGAGCAGCAACTGAAATATATTAGTAGCAAAGAGGAAGAGCTACGCATGGAATTCGAGCGTTTGCAAAACGAGCGACGCCGTCTGATGGAGGAACTAAATACGCCACCAGCTGCAACGCTGCAAATGCCGCAACATCCAATGCGTGACATATACCGACCAATGCCAAAGCTGCCCACACTCACGGAAGATGAAGTGTTCCGCCAGCAAATGGCTGAAGAGTGGCTGAGCAAAGTGGCGGAACGCGAAGAGCGTCGCCTACAGAAAATCATCAAAATCTCCAAGGTCAATGAAACACAGCAGGGACAACAACCGCCTGTGCCGCCACAACCCAAAACTGATATTAGCGATGAGTTCCTCAAGCGCGTCCAGGAGCGACGCACGAAACTGGCTATGCCAGCTGACAGCGATTGGGAGAGTGGCGCCGAGTCACAACCGGCTAGAGCAGGACACGCGAGCGAGAGTGATGCCGAAGTGCCGCCTGTGAAAGTGATCGAGGGCAAATCGGAGGCGGATTTGCGTCAATTACCGCGTCACCTACGCGAATTCGCGCGCTTCTCAAATCACAATGAAGAGAAAATCGATGGTGGGCATCGGGTGGTGCATCAGGAGGAGGAGCGTCGCCAAGAGGCGAATGGTAATTCTATGAGTAGTGCGTTAAAGAAATCGTCTGTGGTGAAAACTGTGAAAATTGCAAGACCGGAAATCGTAACAAACACTAGCCAACATGTGGCGCCACCGCCAGTAAGTGTGCAACAACACCAACAACCGCGTCAACAACCACAACAAGGGCATAGCCGTCCAGTAAGCGGCGGTGAAACGGGTGAGTGCATGCACAGTGTGAACGCTACTACATTACAAACTATTCGTAAAACATTTGCTTCAGCTTCTAGTACTACTACTACCAACTCCTCCACCATAACCAAGTCCAACTCAAATTCCTCGAACGCTACCGATACAATCGATACTACTACCACTACTGCTACTACAACAAGCGACAATGTTGTTGCAAACGGTAATTCAATCGACTCAAATGATTCCACTCCAACCTTACCCGCTTTAATTGGTGCTGGTAGCTTTTTGGGAACTGCGATCGTTGTCGGCATGTCGATTTGGAGCGCTTTTAACTAAATATGAATTCGATGAGTAAATTAGCAAGCGTGGCGTGTGTCATTTTGGTTTTGTAGAGTAAATAAAAATTTCGAAGAAATTAAATTGCAAAGAAAACGAAAGAAAAACATTAGTAGCACAGTATAACGGCAAAACAACAGTGACCTTGAGAAATGTCGCATGAGCTTTGATGCTTCTTATAAGTCATAAATTTTTGTTACGGCACCTTAAATTTGAGAGGGATATAATATTCAAAGAAAAACGATTTTAAATATTCTTTATCACTTTATAGCATTGGCTGTGGTGCCAAACGGCAGGAAAGGCATTGAAATATTTTTTTTTTTTTTTTTGATATCAGAAGATATTTGCTGGCGGTTTGAACATTTAGAGAAATTGGAATAATGAGAAATAGGATCAAGCAGCAACATATTTTATAGTAACAACAAAAAAAAATTCAAAATTTAAAGTTTTTTAAAATAAATAATGATAAGCAGTACTGTAGTAGGACCATTATTACAGCATATACGGTAGATTTATAAATAAAAAAATATATAAAAAATAGTTTATGCAAATTTGAACTAATTTTTAATTAATATTCGGCTGAAATAATAATTTACGAAATTAAGTTTCAAAATCTCACAATACCTACCCCAGTAAACTGTTTAAAATCGGCAGCGATCATCTGAGCGATAAATTTAAAAAATACCTCTAATAAAATTATGTCAAAAAAAATTAATTAATTAAAAAATAATAATGAACGTAACTGCTTAGACAAAAATAAAGAAATAAAATATATATTACAAAAAAACTAAAACTTATATAAAGAAAAAATAAAAAAAACATATTAAAAAAAAACAATAAATTTATCAAAAAAAAATATGTTTAAAGAAAAAAAATATAAAAATAATTACATATATTTTCTTTGCTTTCTCTATTATGTGATTAATTTAAAAAATATATCTGATAAAAAATAGGTCGAAAAATGAAAAAATAATAATAAACAACAAAAAAAAATTAAGAAATAATAATTAACAAAGCTTAGATAAACAAAACTTAAGACAAAAATATTTGGAAAAAAAATTTCAAAAAAAATCTAACAAAAAATTAGATAAATAATTATTTTTTTTTTTTGTTTTTATAGCATATAGTGATAAAAATTGACAAAAATGCCAAAAAAAAATAAATTAAATACATATACATGAAATATTATGTAAATAGAATTTTAAAATCATTAACTTTTAAAATCCCGAAATTTTCCAAAATTTTAATTTTGAAACACTTACGTGTTAAGCTGGGGAAAATAATTTTTAAATAGTGAACTTTAAAAAAAAAATCGAAATTTTTCAAAATTTTACTTTACAAAAGCAATTTCATGTTAAGCTGGAGCCTTTTAAGGAACTTTACTCTTATACTGTGCTACTTTTTGTGTCATATAACCAAAACTACTTTAAAGACAATACACACAACTTGAACGCGCGCCAAGCCCACATACGATCCGCAGTTGTGTTGCCTTCATTCTTCACCAAGTTTTCATCCAGACATACCAAAAACATAAAAATCACAAAGAGGCTAAAACATATATACAATATAATTGGTAATTAGGATAACTCATACTTTCGAGTACTTATATGTTTCATAAACATCTCTTCTTTCGACAAAAACAGAAATTCTGTCAACTATCTGCTTTATGTAACTACACACCCACCATATATGCATACGTGTATGTAAAATATACCAACAACCTACTTTCCTATCTAGCCACCACTGTAACTACTCCACGCATCAATAGCTCATCGGTAAACTGAAACATAACTACATCTGTGGTGCCTTGTAAATAATTGTGCTTCAAAATTTTTACTTAAAAATCCACTTCGACCATCAACCATCTGGGATTATTGTACCTATGTATACATACTCGTACATATGTAGTTTTGTCTACACAATTCACAAATTAGTTAATTTGTTCACTATAAATCGTTAATGTTTCTCTTCAATTGCTCGCTTTAGTCGACGCTGCTGAAACAGCGCCCTTTACAACAACACCACCATCACCACCAACCCATTCACCATTCTTTAGCAAGCTACCAGTATCGCCCTCCTTTGACGAGATGTTCGCCACGTCACCGTTCAAGAGCCGAATTTATGACGAATTCGAAAGATTTTGGCGTAGCTTTGACCATACCACATAGCCCAGCAGCTATCTACACACCTATGTACATTGCAACAACAAATAAAAAATAAATAAATGCAAACCGCAGCAATGTGTTATGTGATGTTGCAACAACATTTCGTGTGATTTGCCACTAGCAAGCCGAGTATTCCCGAACCCTGTGAATGAAACCCCGTATTGTGTAGCCTTATCTACTTACGTCTTATATACACTTACTACCACTACTACTACTATAAATTACAACAACAAAAAATTTATTAAACTATTTTTATTTTTTATGAAATATACTAAAATTTATTTGGATTATTATTTCTTTGAATTACTTCTATGCGATATACATACTCGAAAACGATATTAACGAAATTATAAAAAAAATATAAAAAATTAAAAAATGTATTTGTAAAAAGAAACAAAAATACTAATGAAATTAAACGTTATGCATATATTTATAAAAAATGCAACAACAAAAACTACTGTTACAAAACCAACCCGCTTGTATAGTTAGTAGATGAAAATTGTGTCTGTATGCTCTTAATTTAATAATCAATAATATGTATGTAATAAATATTAATGCAGTTCTTTGTTGAATAAAAAATACATATTTGTTGTTTTAACCAACCAAAAAAAGGAAAAAATAATATTGCTGTTTGTTTTTTGTCTTTCGATTGATATGTTTACCACAGTTTACGTTTGTATGTATTATATATTGTACTATATACTTACTATATATATTATTTTTTGATTTTCTCTTCGTTGGCTGCTCCGCTTTTGCATGTTTATCTTCCTTTTTACCGCCACTCTTTTGGCAATGACTAAATCCAAAAAAAATATTTTTAATAATTATTTAGTACTTATTTAATTGCGTAGTTTAAAAAACGATTTTTGAAATTATTGAAATTTTTTATCATACTTTTACAAATCCCACAACATAGATATATTTTCTTAATGTACAATATGTGTATGCATATGTTAAGTATGCTCAAATTTTTCTAAATTATTGTTATAATATTCTCTGAATCTTTTATAATTTTTTTTCTCGACTTCAAAATGTAGGCAACCTCAGTCAGTAATTGCTTATTGTATAATAAGTATGTAATATGTTGCCTACATTTGTGCGCTACATGTGACAGCAACGTTGAAGTTATTTGCTTGAATTCATTATCTTAGCGCCTTTGAAAAGTTCGTTCAAGTGGTATAACGGCTTACTTTGATACCGTTTTTTTCATTATGCCGGTATACATTTAAATAAGTGCCATTTGTTTGTTCGATTCGGCTTTCTTCAAGGTTTAGCAAACTGAAAAAATTGTTGGTAAAAGAATTGAATCTAGTTAAAAATTAATCTATTGGATAAAAAAATCTAAAACAAATTCTTTGTTGGTATAATAGAGAAAATTAAAACCCGTTAAATGAAATAGTTTTTTTGCCAGTGTTTATCCCACCCATCGCTTACCCTTGTTTTTGGTACATTATCAATATGAAAGATTATTCTGTCTAAGTTATTGGTTTTACTTAATAAACGGAATTTCGTTCAGCTTTGTCAAATTGTTTCGAAAATTTTGTTAATGTTTTCTAATATATGTATATATTTGTAGAAATTCGAAAATGGTTATAAATTATTCTCTATTTATTGTTCGTTTAACTTGTTTTTCAAAAACGTATGGTTATATCTTCACCTGTTTTTAAAGTCTCATCTAAGTAACTAATGACTAAACACTATTTTGAAAACAAGGTAATATTCGCATAATAACAATTTGGATAATATCCAAATTTGATGAAATACAGATACATATGACAATAGCTACTTCTTTGCAAGTCTCTAAGGAATACTAACAGGATCTACACCTCCGAAAAAGTACGTTTTCCGATTCTATCTCCGAAGAGTGTAATAACTTTTGTGCATTACATATTCTCTTCTGATTATCCTGCGTCCTCACAATCGGTTCTTATCTCTCATAAAGTAATACAACCGAAGCTAACCTTACTTTGTTTAACGAGTTACTTGGGTTTCCTCGGATAAAAAACAGCTTTTTTCAACATTTTTTCACTTATAAAAAATGAAATATTTTGTTAGAGTTTTTATTGTTACAAACATGCACTATTAACAAGGAAATTCTGAAATTTTTAGAAAAAATTATCTTAAACTCAGCCACTGCGACGCTATTTCCGGTGATCCCTCGGAAAGAGATATACCGCCGTTGGCAGGAAAACTCCTTACAGGATCATCTAAAGTTTAAAAAATACGTTTTTAGTTAAAACCTTAACTTAGAACATGGACGAAGTAAAAAAAACTGAAAATTAGATGTTTGGCAGACATTTTTACAAAAAAATTAAAATTTCAGTGAAAATTTCGTGACATTTTTTTTCAAATAGTTGTAATCGAAAAAAAAATTCTTCCTCCTAGGCTTGAAAAATAGTATCTCAAAGACCTGTGTTATATTTCATGCAGATCGGTTAAGTAGTTATCGTGAAATCTTGCCAACCGACTCAAAAAACACAGTTTCGAGAAAAACGATTTTAAAGACGGCGCACTTAGCCTAGCTAGCCTCATGCGTACAAGTTCTCAAGGCTGTAAGTCTGAAACTAATACTTGGATCAACTTGAAAATTTAGGGGAATATTTTAGAGGTATTCTAGAATTTAATGAGATAATAAAAATATTTAAAGAGATAATGTTTTAAAACGTGTAAGCCCATGAAACCCTTTAAGAATGAGTCATTAAAAAAAATTGGTAAAAACACAATGAAAGCTTCTGGTTTTTTATTCTCTTTTAGAGAAGTGTGAAAAAAAATATTTTCAAATTATGACGGCTTAATTAACATATTGAAATGAACCCACTTTGAGTATTTTGTACACTTACCTTTGTATGTATACACTCAGCTAACCTGTTTCGCTAATTATTGTTTTTCTGTTCAATACCAAAAAGCAAGAATGCTTTAGGGAGGTTTTTTATTTGCTTCAGAAATAAAAATTGACATATTTCAAACTTTGTAAGTTAGACAAAAATTTTGAAATTTGTTTTCTTCAGTATACTGGAGTAATGAATTGCGTAATTGTAATAGTTTTAATTAAAAAAAAATTAAATTGTAATTAAAAAAAAAATAAAAAAATATTTCATAATTAATTAATTTGAATTTATATGAAAAATTTTCAAATTGAATTATATGAAAAATGTCAAAAACCAAATTTCACGAAATTGAATCTTAATAAATTTTTAATCAATTTATTTATTTTTTTAATGGGAAAAAATACATAATAAATTTTTATATAGATATAATACATACAAATTTACATAAACCGCATTTACATGGAGACGTATGCATATGTATTTATGGGTTTTGAATATCTTAGTATTCGTAAAATATATCACCCACCCTAACGCGCATCCATACCTCATAAATTTCAAAACTCACATGTGTCCAAGCAAGTAATATAACAACAAGAAACGGAAATTGCCACGAAGTGAGGCGAACAATTAGCAGATCCGCTACTTAACATTCGACAGATAAAGAGCAAATAAAAAGTCTCACAAATAAAAGAAAAGTAGCAACGCGATTCAGCGGTAAAAAATATGAAAAATAAGAATCAATTCGTTACAACTTGGGCGACGAGCCGCGCTGGCATGCAATTACCGTTAAAGCGCGACCCGACGCTCAAAGCACGCGAGCATCTCAACCAGCAAACAAGCCACTTAAATTGAAGATCAACTCAAGAATCGAAATCGCAAAGAGCAAAAGTTGAGAACGAAAGAAGAAACTTAAATAAAGAATAAATACAAAAGATAAGATAGAAGCGCGCATGAAAAGGAAGTTTCAATTAGGTCGGCCAACAGATCAGCGACTTTTGTGGCACTTCTGGCACGCTAATTGGTTTGATGGGCGGACTAGCGGTCAAAGCGTTGAACCACGAATTCAATAATTATAAACGGCATGGAAAATAAATGAACATGTTTTTAAAATTGAACACATGCACACATACTTATATAGATATTTAAGGGAAATCGGCGAAAAATTGAAAAATAAAATATTGAAAACCCATATTTTTAGTATTTAAAGACGTTTAACGATGGCAAATAACACGAAATCAAAATTTACTGCTCATCAAAATTAAACGCGCCACAATAATGCTTGCCATTCACTCCATAAAGACTTCCAAGCTACTGTTGCACACTTTCAAGAAATCTGGCAAAATCAAAATTTCCAACCCAACACCAATGATTGGCACAAAATTCCGCACATCCTGCCATTGCCCGTCCTAAATTGAAGCATACATACAAACATTTGTTTTGTGGCTGTCAGTTGTTACTGTTAATGGTCAAGTTTCTTATGAGCTTTACCCTCTTCTCTCTCTCTCTATTTTTATTACTTTTCTCCTTCATATTTGTATCTCCAACCAAACAACCACTTAAGTCGTCACGCGTCGGAGCCACATTTCCACTGCCTCGTCTAGCACGCGCAGCAGCTACGAAACACACACCAAACTGCAGCAGAGCAGCATTTCGAGCACAGGTGGAGCTGCTGGTGGTGCTATGGGTGGTGCTAACCACCAACAGCAGCCGCACTCACACCTAAAGCACCACAACCACCAGCAGCAACATCAGCATCACCACCATCACCAGCACAGTCACAGCCACAAAGCGAGCAGCAGCAGCAGCCGACCACCGGCGCCACATGTGCGCACCTGCAAGAAGACGCGCTTCCTGCTGGAGCCGAATCGCCGCAGTTGGTCCGAAAGCGATCTGCTCAAGGAGATCGACAGCGAACTGAAGCTGGCGAAGGGCTTCCTCTATGCAAATGGTGGGTGAGTCAGTCATTCGGTCTGTGATTGTGTATGTATGCAATTTAGCGTATATGTGCATGCCACCCTCACCCCCTTAGCATTTTGGAGAGTACATGGAGTGCATATGTGGTTATTTAGTTATTCCTAAAAAGGTTTCACATATCCCTGCAAATTGTTATTGAGTTGCATTTGAAGTCGATGCATGCGTTTATAAATATATTGACGTAATTTTTCTATATAAATAGCTTTGGATTTGAAACATGAACATTTTTTCCAAATTATTCAGATATTCCATTATGTTTTTTCCAAATTTATTATTTTCCCAATTTTCGCATGAACTATTTTCAAAATAGGATTAGTTTTAAAAGTATGACCTTCACGTATGTTGTTGTAATAATTGAATACCTGAAACAATAATAAATTCAATACAGAGACTATTTTAAGTATCACATATTGTTCCTACCATATTTATGGAACTAAAATTACGAAGCTCATCTAGTGTGAAACATTACAAAAACAAAATGCCAAAATTTTAAATCGATGTCTCAAATAGTTTTTGAGTTCCAGTCTTTCAGAGCGCAACTGCTAAGTTCAATCAGCTCCATCAGTTTATATTTACCTAATTTTTCTTGGAGTTATCTAACCCAAATCTCGAACTTTAGCTTAGTTTAGATTAGGTGCGGTTAATCTGGTAGGCCAAAACACCACGCATAGATCAGTTTTGCTCCTTTGCGAGACCAGATGGAGTTCATTTGCTAGGTCAAAGAGAAGTAGTCATCCTTTGGGATTCCTGCGCTTGACATGAATTTTAACAGACTGCGGCATCACTATCGATACCTTCTCCAGTGTATCCGACCGTGGGGCCCCAGATGCTTACAGCATAGTCTTGCCAATGCGGGACAAGTGCGCAAGAGCTGCTTCATTTTTCTCAATGAACTCAGTAGAAGTGAAGTTGCTTACTTCTGGCAAAACTGCCTTGCTTCCCAAGACACTTCTGGCCGATATGCGATACGATGTTACTGCCTTGATTACTGCTTGGCTGTCTACGTAGACGTTGACTCTGGAATTGTCTGCATTTGCGAGCTGGCCTCACAATAGCCAAGACCTCAACTTGAAAAATAATGCAGTTGTCCGGCAATTCAAAAGGCTGTCTTATGCTTAACTCTGGACAGTATATTCCCGCACCAACTCCATCGTCCATTTTCGAGCCATCCGTATAGATGTTTGAAATAAATAAATATTTACATGCCATCTTCCAAGTTCAATATTCGGTTATACAGTCCTACCATACAGCATTATAAGCCTGAAAAGATTATCCGCTGTGGTGACAGAACCTCCCACACTTGTCCGGCATTAGTTGATGAGATAATGTGCTTCTGAGTTAAACGATCTGGGCTTCCAGTAAGTACTACATGGAACAATCTCTTTGATTTGCTAAAATTTCTTAAAAACTTCTGTTTGAAGAGTTACAGTCAGCGGCCTCAGCGATTCTATATCCTCAAAATCAGAAGTGAAGGGCAGTTGAATTAAAGATAACAGTTTGCATAAGCTTTCTTTAGAGCAGAAGCATTCGTTTCCTCAATTGGAGGATCAAATAATTCGAGTAACCTCGAAAGTAAGCACTTTGGTAACTTCGTTTTAAGATCCTCGGACAGGAAAGACAAATAGAATCCCAATATACGCGTTGAATAAGATTCTCTCTCAAGCAAGTCAACGTTTTATGGAAAGACACCTATCCAGACATTCTATAATCACGCCATGCTAAGTGCTTCACTAATAGTTGCTTGAATTCTAAGAAACACGCTGCATTTGACGATTATTCTTCACTTAATTTCATATTTATAGTGAACATGGGTTTTAATGACTGTGAACATTTTTCACACGTAATTAAGTCGTCCATTATCCAGATGTTTGTATTTCGAAATGGAAACTATTTTTATGCGACAGCTTGTTAACTTGATATTAGTGCCATTAGCGTTCATTTTTAGACAACACAATGCAATGAACAACTTGTTGGAATTTTCTATTTGAACTAAGAAAGTGTCAAACAGAGACACTCGAAGCACACAAATTGTCAACAACCTAGTATAAATACGAACCGACTGACACACAGACGCTAATGTGAGTGGATCTTTAAGTAAATTTACATATCTATCAGTCGTGACATGACACACAGCGAGAAGGCGACAATGCGACAGCCATCTAATGAAAGTGAGAACGGATGTTGTGTTGAAATTTTCCGAACGCCTCGCTAAATATGATCGATAGGCGGCGGCTGAGCTGAAGGTGAGCAGGGTGTGTGGTGAGGCATTGGGTGAATGAAAACTAAAAACATTTAATGAGTGCGTGCGGACTATTTATGTCGACATAAAATGTGTCTCTGGGTTAGGAAGCAATTGCTTTCCTCACCGAATGTTCCGTCCTTTGCAACGGTGACAGCTGCTGTTGCTTCGCTCGCAGTTGACGTTTCAGTGTCGCAGCTGAGTGTTTGCGCCAAACGCTGCTCTGAAAGTTTTCATCTCTCCCAAGCATAGGATATTAAGAGATTCTGCGCATAATCCATTTGAAAATTTGAAAAAGTCGAGCGATGTTCACACCTGATGATTTTTGCTCGGCAAATAGTCGTCATTTGAGTGAAATTCAACGCTTTCTATTCACTCATAAATCGAAATGAGCTGAGCAGGTGTCTAAAAGTAGGCATATGTAAAGAAGTAAATAATAATTTTATATACATATGTATGTGTAGTGTGTATATGTATGTACTGGTTATATCACACAATTACTAACGAATAATTTGAGTAGATCCGAAGCTTTGAAAATTTTTAGTATAGAATTTTGAGCGAATTTTGAGTTTATTTTTAAATACCCTAAGTTTATACAGTGAAAGATTCAAAAAATTTGAAAAGCTTTCTTGCTCATGCGATCTTACCATATACTTCAATACAGTACATAAATTATTTTTTGGAATATTCCAATATTCTTATACATACATATATATATGTATCTAAGAAAAAGCTTTCAATAATGCCTTAGTCGTAATGAATTTGCACTGCGCTTTGGTGACCAAGAAATGAAGAATGAAATTGGACATTTCTTGGAAGGAAATTATTAAAAAAAAAAAACAAGTAAAAACTATAAAATCCATCAGAAGTGCTTTGCTTATTAGTATAAAATTGTCTTTATATTGATTTTGCTCGGTCAGTTTGGATGACAGCTATATGCTAAAGTGGTCCGCGCACAATAATTTACTCGAAGAATGTAGCGTTGCCTTCTCTAATAGCCCTCAAATAATTTCGCTCCCTCTCTCCCCCTACTCTGGATCCGCCCCTGGATATAGTGGTTCGATATCGGCGATTCCGAAAACCTAGCACCGTTTTTGGTTGAAAAGGATGTCTACGAAATGATATATTATATATCTCAAAAACTGAGAGACTAGTTTAGACTAAATAGATATATAGTAAGGACATGCCCAAATCGACTCAGCTCATGATACTGATCATTTATGTACAAGTATATATACTTTATAGAGTCTGCAAAGTATCCTTTTGTGTTAGAAGGGGCGCTGAAAAAAATTCACGATTTGATAAGACCCAAACTCGATTATTTTATCCGAGTACAAGGACCTTGATTAAAAAATTGGTGTCTTAAGATGAAAGGTTGCAAGGGAAACCCTACAACTGCAGGCAACTTCGCCTCTAATTCTTTAACGAGACTGAAACTCGAAGAACTTTCTGGTATGTACGTTTCTTATACTTTGACCCTTGACGCAGAGTGTCACAATTTATGAAATCTAACATTCTTGGTATGTACCTTCCAAAAGAGCAGAATGTATGTCTTTGCCTCTGAGTTTCACTTGTTTCAAATGATGTCTTATTTTAGGATTTTCGTCATATTTTGGTGCCCACAAATTTTTTGTATGAAAGAGAGTAATCAATAGAAAGGATATTCAAAGGGAATTTTCTTTAGTTGGGAAGCTTTCATATATATGTATATTTTTTCCATTTCCATATTTCATTAGTTACTTTTTGCCATCACCCCACTGTATCCCAAATACACCCCTGCGTTAAACTGACTGCTGTCCATCCACCAAGCAATGCAGCGCGTTCGCCATATGCTTATTGTTTACGAAAGTTTTCCAATACTTTTTCTAGAGCTCATTTTATTCGTAAAAAACTTTTCTATGCTATATCATCAACTTTTCTGCCGCTTTTTCGAAAATACAAAATAAATAACGCGCATGAACAACAATACACACTTCGTTCTAACTGTAAGAAGCAATGCGAGCCCACAGCCGATCCGCCAATATGTGGTCCATTCGTTTTTCAGAACACTCACTCGTCCAACTAGCCGATCTGCACGATTCGAATATGCTTTTCGAAAGTAAAAAATAAAATCAAAATAAATTGAAAATTTCGTGCAAGTTGAGCGGCGGACGCAAAGGCGTACACACAACCCACCAAAAGGCGCGTTCGTTTTGTATTTTTACGGTTTTCAAAATTTTTTTTGGAGTTAAATTCATTTTCTGTTTTTTGTAAAGACGCGTCAGCGAAATGGGACAGGGTTAGTGGTTTGTAGAAAAAAAAATTAAATGAAATTTACTGTGTTTTTTAAGTGTGCCAAATGGAAAAAATAAAATAAAATTTAATTTGTGATTTTCTACAAATTTGTGAGAGCCTCAACTTAGTGAGTGCAATAAAAAAGCCATGAAAAAATGATTAGTGATGTAACGGTCATTTTTGTCAGTCAAGTGCAATTAAACGCTAGCAAAAATTAAAAAATCCAATTAAAGTGTCACATATCTCACACACAGCAGCTAGTTACATAGCTGTCAAGTGCTCATAAAAGCTCTGAGTAAGCCTCCCGCTACATCTTTTCCGTTAACTTGCAGAGCCAGCATCGAAAGGCAGCATGTTCGCACCGAAATTCAAAGCGACCGCACCAAGTGGCTCAGGTAATCAAAGCGCGTAGCAATGGTCACGCATAGCCATTATCAGCTCATACTTTCGTCTCACCATCATCAACATCACCATCATTGCAACCATCACAACCTCACATCTCATCAGACGCATCAGTGACTCGAAAGTCTTTCGTGCTTAGAACTTTGACTCGCATAATTGAAAGTCGGCGTGTGTTTTATGAGTTCATCTGCCCCAGTTCCGACTTGTGTCACCATTAGACAGCGCGCATATCGTCAAATCGCCATCTTTTGCGCTTTCACACGCATTCCTTTGCGCGCTCCAAGTGAACGAGCCGTCGTTGCAAGCAATTGTTCTTTGCTGACCGCTCAGTTGAGTCATCATGATCGTTATTTTTCACTGATTGCTTAATTTTTTTATTGTTGTTACTAGAAGTGGCTCATATTAGTGTTTCGGTTAGTCTAAGCATTCACACGCTGCCAACCAAGCTGATGTGCCTTCCGCCACCTGCTCCACACCCACTATGCTCGGCAAGTTCGCTCCATAAGTACTCCCTTTGTTGTGTCTCAAATTATTTTCAATTTTTTTGCTTTATTGTGCACTTCGGCAGTCGAATGTCTATTTGTTCGAAATTTATTACCGTTTATTTTTAGCGTTTTTCTAATTAATCGCGTTTGTAAGCGTTTTGTGCGCTTTTGTGGCTTTTACTTGTGTTTTGGTTGCTTCTGCCGTGGTTTCCATCACAATTCTCTTTCTCGAATTTTAAGTGGTCATTTTTGTTTTGAAAAATTATTATGTATTTTACGAAAATTATCCAGTTCGGCAGGCAAATGGCGAAAGAGTCACGAGTTCATTTCAAGTTTACGATTTTCCATTATTAGCGATTAGCAAATATTCCGTTACAAAAATGTGTTCGAAAGAAATATTTTTTTTGAAGTTCCCGTATTTTTTGTTTGTGCCGCAGCATCTATGCTGCCATCCGCTACGTTTATTAAATATAAACAAATTCTAAATTTATTGTATGACGCGCTGTTGGCTTTGCCGTGGGCGTGTGTAGCTCGCGATACAGTGTGTATTTTTACAAAAACAAAAAATTGTAATCGGCTTAATTTTTTTTGTTGTACCACTTCCTCAAATACTTATGAAAAAATATTTGGTACCCAATCGTTCAGGTCTTGTCACTCATCAAAGCGGAATTAGAATGGAGGCTCAAGAAGCACCTGTTCGATATGGGTATAGCCTGGAGTAGAAACGCCTTTTCAGCGACATGGACCAGGTAATTCCTGAGCATCTGATTCTAAATTACAAAGCAAACTGCAAATATGGCTCTTCGCTTTTGTTGTTGTTGTAGTGGCAGAATTCTGCCGAGTTGACTGGATAAAACTCCAAGTCTGTTCCGGTTACGTAGACCCGTCTGCACTGTAAACGGGTTGTTGTATATGCGTCGCGAATTACACCTCCTCTATATCGCCCAGCAGGTTCCTGGGTTCCTGCAATTTATAAGAGTTCTGGGTCTTTTTGATTATGAGTGATAGAGGGCGGGGCGCAATAGACCTTAGTTCGCAACGCAAGCCTCAATTCAGTTCTATTCTTTTATATTCTTATCAGAAGAAGAGTTTTCTCTGCATATTTACACATTTATCTGAAACTAAGAGAAACTATAATGTGGGTAACCCGAGTATATTTCGAAGTTGGATTACAATTTGTAGAGCCTTCTATTTGTGGGATAATATTAACGCATTCCATCAAAGAGAGTAGAATCTCGGAATATTAGGAGTCACTTGGACAAAGCATCATGATGACTAACCCTGAATCGTTATCATTATTTTGCTGCTGTTTGCAAAACACGATGATAGCTAGTCGAATCGACCAAGAAAACATGTCCAGGGTTAAAACAAAAACCTGTTGGTAACAAACCTTCGAGAACATAATACGAAATTAGCGCTATATTTTAAATATGTAAAAACTTTTAGGAATAAATATTTTGTACTTTTCTTTCCCATTCCACTGAGCAATTACGAAGGCCAAGTGATGAATTAACAGTTAGTTTGGATAAAAGATGAAAGATATTTACAACAAAACCTACTGAAAGTATACTTTCTTGTAGAATTTGGTCTTTGTTCGTCGGGAGAGGACTTCACTTCTCAATTTCCTACTCAATCCGAAGTAGCACCTGTTGGCAACAGTTATTCTGCGTTGGATTTCGAGACTGACGTTGTCGGATGTGACAATGCAGCTTCCAAGATATTCGAAATTATCTATGACTTTGAAGTTATGCCTGTCAAAAGTGACGTGTGAGTTAAGTGGCTAGTGCGACGACTGTTTGTTTGATGACAGGAGATATTTCGTCTCGCCCTCGTTCACTACCATACCCATTTGCTTTGCTGCCTTGTCCAATCTGGAAATGCAGAACTAATGACGCGGGTGTTAAGGCCAATGATATCAATATCATCGGCGAACGAAAGCAAAATACGGAGGAGTTTTTTGTACATAAACGACTACACTGAACTAAAAAATAGACTAGTTTGTGTTATTGTCAACATCCACTCCTTTATTTTACCGATTGTTCTTTCGCTTATTTACAGGAGAAGGTGAATGTTATAAATCTTAGAACCATGGCGGGCTTTAACACTTTTTTCTTAAGAAAACATACATATCGTCACCAAAAATGCAAACTAAAAAACTAAAAAAGCTTTATTACGAAGCTTAACAGCAACCACATCAAGGTTGTGTGCGCCAATATTTCTTTTGAATTTATTATTATTTTTTATAAACTTCATCAATTGTGTCATATTTTCACAATTAAGACCCACTGTGCGTCATCCTGTCACCATTTCCAACGCTACATATTGTCCAGCATTTGTGGTTTTGCTGTTGTCGGCCAACATACAGTTAAGCGCACACTTTTCTTTTTTCAGCATTTTCTTTGCTTTAATTTTGTGTGTTTTCAACACTTTTTTATTTTTTACTTTTAATTTCGTTTTTCAGCATTTTTTATTTTTTCTACTTTTTTCGAAACTGCCACCCGCTGGAAATGAACTGTCAGCATCTCGTTGTTTGCCCGCTCTTTTATGCCCCTTTTAAATCTTTCAACCAATCCATCAGCGCATAATTTTGTTAGTCGACTAAATCTATCATGTTTTTCGATACTTTTTTCCATTTTTTATTGTTTTTGTTTGCATTGGCGTCAACGTATTAAAGATTTTCTGGCAGTTTTACTGCTGCCACCGCTAAGTTTCCGAATGCGTGTTGTCGCTGGTAATCGTGTTTTTATTGGCAACGCCTGAATGGTGTGTGGGTTGTTTATTCCATACACCCACTCTCAAACATACACATGTGCGTCTATTACATATGCATCCTTTTTCTATGGCAAGTGTGCGTGCAACAATAACATCTAATTATATAGTCACTAATTTATGAACACATGTAAATGATTTATTTATGAGTCAATATCGCGCCGAATGTGTGTTACTTACAAATTTACATGTGTGTGTATATATTTTACGACTAACACGCGCGGGGTGAGCACTTTTGGCGCCCTTCTAACATCACATTCAAACATCTTCGGTCCAGGGCCATTGTCAGGTCGAAATGTGTGGGCGAAATCTCAACCGAGTCGTTAATTAAATTTTTGACAATAATTTTCACTCAAGTTCACGTAGCTAAATATCCATAAATATAAATGTGTTGTTATATAGAAGCTGAGAGTTTCGTCGTACAGATCGAAATTGAATCACTTCCGAGCAATCTGAATATTTTCAATTAACTAAGAATTTAAACCTTCAGGCTCAACTAACGCTATTTGCGCCATTGACGGTGTATCAATATCATCGTAAGACCGTTATAATCCTAGAACCTCGTTTCATTTATATCAGTTATACTTTTTGTAGATAATCATTCAAGGTCCAAACCTTAATGAGTTCCAAGAGTTCTATGTCAGGTTTATGATAGAGCTGAGAGTTTACAGTGAAAGTGTAAACCCGATTTTTTATTCTCCTCGAGCAACTACGGCAAATTTTGTTATAGAGCATCCCCATTTTTAATGCATGTTCTTCGAATGGCAAATGACACGTTATAGTAACTGAAAGCTCCATATACTGTTCCTGGATTATTTAGTAGGTTCTTAGTGCTTGTCTTGTCATATTGTGGGCAAAAATATTTCGCTATCTTCCATATTTTATAGATTTTCATCAGTTTTGATCCATAAGTTCTAACGAGTATGGGGTTCCCCTTGATCTTTCTTAGCGTACACGATATTATCTCTGCGACGGATTCGTCTAACGGAACTTGACTAACTGCTTTTTCGTTGCTGAAAATGTTCGTCTGGCCGGGAACTCAGGTTATGGACAAGTGGAGTTGACTGCGATGAAAGTAATCTTTTTGAACTCCTTCGCGGTTAGGTCAAAGCTTGGGGAGAAGGTTGTTGGAGAGGTCTAATGTTAGGAGTTCTCTATCAACACCAGTTTCAGATTACCAGGCTGAAGTTGCAGTCATTAAGATAGCGGAAAATTTACTGTTCCAGAGTGGAACTTCCTTCAGAGAAGTCTTGAACGTTCGAATTCGTTCTGACTGATCAAAGTGTGCCCAATCAAGAGCATCGAGTGCCTTAGTGATAAGACTGGTATGAGTGCCAAGCCACAGCAGAATCGCCGGAAACTACAAAGCTGATGAGCTAGCAAGAAAAGGGACCCTAGAACCTCTGTCGGTCGAATGGCAGCGGATCGGTGCTCCAGTATCCTCTTGTGTTCTACTACTAAATAACTGGGCTTCGCAGAAGCTTGGCCAGCGCTGGGCCATCATCGGTACATGCACTGTCGTCCTGTGTCCTTTTTTGCCAAAGATCAATCACAAGAGATCTAGTGATCTTCTTGCTATCAGTAAGGCTGGCATCTCCCTAGTTTTGGGGCTTTTAATGGGTCCTTGCCCTATTGACACCCAAGCAGTAAGGCAGAGAATTCTATCAGACGCCATCTGCAGAAGCTGTTTGGAAGAAGATGAGGTGAAAACAACTCAACACTTCCTTCTTGACTGTCCCGCATTTGGGAGGTCAAGACTTAAGCACTTGTTTTGCTAATTCATAGTTCGTACACAGGAGTTCTTCTTTTCTATGACTTCACAAAGGACTACATAATGTAGTCCACGTGCGATCTTTGCTCAGCCATCTAACCTAACCTAATATTTTGGCGACCGGAAGGCTGAGTATATGGCAGCTTCCTGAATTCTTCCTGAATCGTTCAGTAGAACTCCACAAGCCTTTGCTAGCTGAGTTTGGTAGACAAATATATATAGAGAGAGAGATATCAAGATCCTCGCGGTATACCTCCGTCCCCGTTCCGCAATCCATTTTGGACCCTTCGGTATAGATCGAGATAGTATACTCCTCCCGTACTAAATTTTAATTAATTATTATTTTATCAAAATCGCTGAACTCCGCCAAAATTTTCGAATTGTTAATTAAGACTGCGTTCTTTTGTCGTTCACTTACAAGATAATATTAAGGTGTACAAAAACTTGGTGTATACACCTTAAAAATATCACCTATTAAAATAGAATAGAGAGCGATAAAGAAGCAATAAAAGTAATTATAATTACGACCACCTATGTTCTCTTACCTGCCACACATTATTTTATAAGATCTGTGAGAATAACTTGATAATGATAATATCAAGCGATTTTTAAAGCATAACATTATTATTATAAGTATATTTTTTGTTCTTTTCCCTCTTTCTCTTTGTCGTAAATTAATTGATTTTTCGCTTACAACTCCATTACCAGAACAACACCTATAATTACACAAACTTTTCTTCTTAATTTCCAAATTAATGATTTCATTATATAATTACAACGCACGAACCTTGATCACTCCCATCAATCATCTCTTTTATTCTCCACTTGCTTATCTGCCGCGAATTGGGTCATCGTAAACAAATCTCGGAAAGCGTTAGAAAATTTCTATTTGCACGAATCTATGCTACGGAAAATCGATTTAAATCGCCGCACCTTATTAAGGGCCAAAAGCTGGTGAACAAAGGCATTAGTAGCATAAACAACATGAGATTCGCATAAAAAGCCGCAAAAGTGTACACAGTGTAGATAGAATACCTGCCACCCGGCGCGCGCGCGTCGACTAAGGCTAAGCGGATGAAGCGACTAATCCTAACGGCCGCTTTATTTCCCAATAAATTTCTATTTATTTTTATTACCATAGGGTTTTTGTAACTTTTTGTTATTTAGCTACGCGTTTCACTATGTCTCACTTTACGCTAAATAGTGCCCGTCGGCGCTTGCAGAAAATCAATAATAGTTTTAGTGATTTTTTACGATGAGCGCCTAACTGTAGCCCACAAAGCGCACCATGCCACAACTTGGTAGACAGGCGGGCATTGAACGCGTCAACAATCACACACAAATGTGCGCGTGTATGCGTGTGGTAAAGCATAAAAATGTGGCGCAGCGCTATTGAGGTGGCGACTGGAGTTGTATTCAAGGCAGATTGGGTCTCGTTAAACTCAATGCACCAACGGCGCTCCTTGTACGCGCCTAGTTTTGTTGTTGCGCGCTGAAATTTTTTCTTCTTTTTGTTTTGGTTTTGTTCCTTTTTTATTGTTCTGTACATACCTAGTTTATTCGTATGTTCTTTATTTCAAAAATACTTTTACTAGATGAAAAAGCGAGTAATGCAAAAAGAGCTAAATAAAAGCTTGTTTCCGATTGATTTGATTTGATTGACTGACTGCGACTGCCGTGCGCCGCTTGCCGCCTTCCACTTTACTACCAACGGCTCAGCGCTCAGCGCCTGAACGGGCGCGCGGCGTTACAAATAGTATCAACGGTGGTGCGGCGCGGTTGAGTGCCTTGGAGCGGTAGCTATCATTGTGAACTACTTGCTTTTATACACGTTTGTGTGTGTGTGTATGTCTTACTGTGTACGCGCCCGCACATATCGGAAGCGCGTTCGATTGCTTCATGGCCCGCGGCGGTGGCGCGCGACGTTCAAACAAACACCGCTAAACTATATAAAGCGCATAAGCGCACACCGCTGAAGCAAATATTTTAAAGAACCAATAATTAGACAATATGCGAATATGGTCTACAAATCGACAATAATGTGCTTTGTTATTGTTGTTGCCATTAGCTTAATTGTTGGCAGTTCATTATTATGTGTATGCATGCAGGCGCGTATGTGCGGTTGTTTGCGCCGCCACTGTAGGGTGCGTCAGGGAGTCACAAAAATGCTGTCAATACTCAAATTGTATTTGTGTACGCATATAGCGCGCACGGACGGACGAACAGACGGACGTGGACGCGCACGATTGACTGATGCTTGACTGATCAGGTATTGCTTTTTTATTGTTTTCCATTTTTTATTTAAATGGCGAATTAAAAAAGAAATGGATTGAAATAAATTCCCGCAAAACAACAACAACAACAACAACAACATAAAAATAATATTGAGAATAAAAAGTACGCTTGATTTGCATTGTTCGCCCCTGACGCGCTAATTCACTCAGCCGCTTAGTCAGTCAGTCACCGGTTGTCGCATTGCCATTTCGCTTTTGTAATTGATCGCCTTGTTCCTCAACTGGTACATGTAAGAGTTGTTGTCATTGCTGTTATTATTATTGTTATCGTTGTTGTTGCTGTTGTTGTTGCTGCACTCATTTAACGCCACTCGAACTGGGTGTGTGCTTGCGTCGCATTGGAATCTACCGCGACAGCCTAGCCTGACCTACGCCCGTCCAAACGTCTGTCTGCGCGTCCGTTCTGCCTTCCTGCCTTCATCCACCCGTACACACGTCCATCCGTCCATGCGACCATCAAGCCATAGTCTATTCAACAAGGTAGTGATTTTTGCAGTGCACTTATTCCGCCTGCGGTGGGCATTTAGCTGCCTCAGCACAACACCGCAGCAACAACAGAAGCAGCAGCAGCCGTCGCAGCCGCAACAACAACAATAGCGCTGATGTTTTTGCCTTCGCTTCGAAGCAGTCAGCAGTCAGCTTTTTGGAGTGTTTACTTATGCGATGTCACGCAACATTCAGTCGACTCCAAACGCGCGCGGAGTCAGCCAGCAAAAACGCGAATCGTCGAGCAAATCTCTGAGTTAAATATAAAAAAGCGACAATTTGCAAGTGAAAACGAAATCACAAAAAACGCTTCCTTTTTACAAAGGTCCTGTGCGCATACAGCCAAAGAACATTGCCGCTGCGTTAGCGGTGTAATTGAAGTTTGTTATTTCAAGTATGTTCGAACGTGTGTTAAGTCCTGATTTAGTGCTTTGTGTTTGCAAGTGTTTTTGTTGTTGTTAAGAGTGATTTGAAAGCGCAAAAGTGATTTGAAAGTGTGCATAAACCACTTGAAGGGCTGGCTGATTTTTTCAAAACAAGTTTTGTGTTGACTGTATTTTCAATTCAATAAGCTGTTGTGGGTGACTTTCAGACGTTGCAGTCAACTACTGCGTGTGTAAATAGAGCTTGAGTGGCGATGAGAGTTGTTGTAATTTAAAAAATCTTGGGAATAATATTTCGTTATGCAAATTTTGTAAGAAATGTAAATAAACTGTAAATAACAGTTTATTTATTTATTTAACGAAATTGATTTTTCTAAAATAAAAACATAATTTTATTCATAAACTTTTTCGAATGCAAATCATCATCTAACAACTTCTTAAAAAAAGGTTCTTCAATAGAGGAACTGTACTAATAATAAATAGCCAAAATTTCTTCGTTTTATATTTCATTTTTTGGAAAATTTGGTGTTCCCAGGAGAGCGCCTCGATGATATGTGTCATCACGGTCACATCAATATGTGTGCTTCATCCTTATTTTACGGGTCACCAATGCTTACTATGCAACTTAAAATTCTTTAGGTGAATGAGATCACGATGCATGTTTGAAATTGGTTATTTAATGGTATCCATATCAATGCCACTATGACAAACAAACTACAAGGAGTCTATATAAAAACATCGCTTAGCAATCAATAATGAAAAAATGTTTTCGTAAATTATTAAATTATTATTATTATTTTATTCATATGGAGATGTTTTCCTTCTCATTATGTGTGTTTTTTTTTATGTGAGGGATGTTCGCCTTCTCACTTTAGCTCGCCTTCAAATGGATGGCTTTTGGCTACCTAGAAGTTTTTTGGTCTGAGACCGGAAGTCGTGAGCTGCTTGAGCCATATGTAAAAGAATCGTTTTTGGCCAATCCCAAGTGAATGGCGCTCATAGAACTTTCCTCACTTGCGTGTTCTTCTACACATAGCTCTATCCTCCATATAACCGCGTAGTCGGTGTCTGCGCCAATAAAAAATCATATGGGGAAAATCAGATAGGATAAGTTTTTCACAAAAAAGTTTCTCATACTACTTCAGAATTTTTTTTATAATATTTGTTTTTTAAATATAGGCTCGGAAAATATTTGTTTTGCAAATTCGTTTCGTAGTGCTTTCAGTAGGTGGAGAAGCTATTCATACATACGTATACATGCTACTGTTTCATAGCCGTTATTTGTACACCACATTACGCTTTTGCGTCGTGAGATCAGCGATTCTGATTACAATGTTTGCTAGTAAGCTCGAAAGAGTTAGTGCCTAGTAAATGTAAATCAATTACTTTTCTAAAAAATTTGAGGTTTCACTAAGCATATTTAGAATTATCAGATTCAGGGTAAATATGCACCATTTTGTATATTAACTTGCTACTATAATTTGAGATTAATTTTACATTGCCACTCTCATAGAAACCCTCGGTCCTATTGTCAAAAAACTGGGGCAGTCGCAAATAAAATTTATTCGCCATAGACATGAACAGGCAGCAATCAATTGATGTCAGATTCAAAGATAATTATGAGATGGACGCACTCCAACCAAGCTCCTGAAGCTTCTGGAGATTCACTTCCGATATGTGTCCTGATGGAAATGAATTCCTCCCCAATTGGCCAAAGTTGACTGCATCTGGCCGATTGGTTATTTCAGATGATCCATTTACAGATCCGAAATAAATTTGTCAGTTAGGGGAGGAGATTATTCCCTGCTGGTTCCACCAAATACACAGCAAGCCTTTCCTACAGCCAATCCTGTCTTTGTTGCGTTAGCTCGTGTGCCACCCATCCATCGAATTTCTTTCTATATTCAGCCTTATTTTAATACGGCTAAAAGGGTCTTTGTGACACGCCAAGCTCTTGGGCAATCGAAATTTACCTTATATGACTACCGAACTTGATGTTTTCCATTATTTTATTCATAGTTTCGTTTGGCCTTCCAGCGCTTGGTGGATTATTCCCGTAAAAATTATCGGAACGATGCCAACGAAACCGAATACTACTAGCATTTAGAGCCGCTTAATTCACGTTTTCTTCTCTATGAAATAAAAACTGTAAAATGTGCCGTATATTCTCTTTGCTGTTCTCCGCCTTTGAACCATATTCAAACAATATTGACTAAAGCAGTCACAAAACTGTGAAAATATTTTTTTTAGTACGAAATGTGATCTTTTTATTGCCATATTGCTTAACTCGATTGCTGTGTAACAAAAGCGAGATACAGATTCTAAAAACCATCTACCTACGACCTACCCATCCTACCTAATATAAATGAGGATATATTAATATTTAAATACCTGTCCCCGGCTGAATCTATGTTTAATTTGTCATTGCGAGAAGTCCAAGATTAAAACAAAAACAATTCGCGGTATTTTGTAGTTTTTTGTTTAGCATTAAGTTGAACGGATATATAAAGACCATTATGAACTACAAACTCAGTATGGTCTTGAAGTAAATGTACGGAAGAGCAAAGGTTTTTGTTTTCCAAACGTTTCATAGGATATAAGATTGGAACGTTTACTGTATTTCCATTTATATTTTATTGTAAATTGCAACTTATTCTGCTTAGAGGTCAAAAGAACTAATTCTCATAAAAGAGTATTAAAAAGATCTTCGTCTTCATTTCGATCGATTAGTTTGAAAGACAGTTATATATATACGATAGTGGTTCGACCTGAGCAATATGTTTGAGATTGTGACGTTGTCTTAGATAACAACTCATACCCATGTCGTGATGTCAAATAAAAATATTTTTTCTTATAAGAACTTCAGTTCGATAGATCAATTTGTGTGGTAGCTATGAACTATAGTGATCTGATATCGACGATTCTGACAATAAGCAGCCTTTTGGGAAGAAAATAACGTGTTTAATATTTCAGATCGATATCTCAAAAACCAAGACTCAGTTCGCATATATACAGACAACGGACAAGGAGGCCGTTATGGCGAAATCGACTTAGCTTGTCACGCTGACCATCTTTATATTTGTATAGTATACCATCTTTATATTCGTATAGTGTAGGTTCTCCGATATTTCCGTGTTACAAACTTCGTGACAAACTTACACTACTATTATCTAATTCAAGGTTTAAAATTGAGAAAGAATCTAACAAGGTTTATCCAATAAAATACCAGATAATGTAGCTAATTTCAATCAATTAGTTTTTGTCAAACTATGCTATCTTACCAGTTTATTCTTCTTTACTTTTCTACTTACAAAAAGCCAAATTCAAATCGAAATTTGTTGAAACAAATTCCGGAAATGAAAAATAAGAAATGTCTATCCTCAGTAGTCTCCATCCAAATTTCAAACATTCAGCTTCCTATCCATCGATTTTATCAACTCACACGTCAAAATTAATTGTATTCAAAATATCAACGGAATATGCATATATCACTGTTATTTATTGCTACAATGTTTTTATGTTTCCTAAAAATAAAGAAAGTCCTCTTTTATTGATTGAAAAAAAAAAATACAAAAAAGAAACATAAACCACAAATAAAATGTACCATATCGCATCTGCGCTGAGTCAACGTTGATGTGATGCTGATGAGAAATGAAGTGTCGCCACTTCCCTTGAGACAGTTTCTTTTTTATGCTTGTAGCCAAGAAACCCGCGGTGCCGCTGGTGGCAGCCACCTTCACCGCGTTCGTTCACTTACAGGTGGCCGATAAATTGAGGAAAGCAAAAACCAAAAACAAAAAACCATTTATGAAGGCGTCGAAATTTTATTAGATTCACTGCCGTTAAATGGACATGTACACAGACGCACACCCTCAAATGTACGTATAAATATCAGCGAGAACGCGGTGATTTTAAAGCTTTGTGCGTAGTTTTCAGGCAAAAAATAATTAAAAAACAACAAAAATTATATTGCGTTCGGCGTTGGCTTTGAGACTGCAAATGATGTTGTACACTTCACTGTCTACGTTCGTGTTCTTTTTGCCGTTATTTTGCCCGGTGCTTTGGTAGCTGCCCCGAGTAGCGACGTGCGCCAAAACGGATGATTCATCCAACGCCGTTGGCCACTACTATTGGCCATCCATTTCTTGACTGCCTGCCAAATGTGATGCTTTGGCGTTGCATACATGTTGTTGTTGCATGATTACCTCAGTGTTGCACGCAAATACTGAATTACCCTGTAAACAAAAGCGTGTCGAATGCAAAGAAGAAATGCCAAAAACAATTTTTTTTCAATTGTTTGTTCTTTTTTTAATCAATTTACTTTATTTCCGTTCGAAATCCTATGATATTGAATTTTTTTCGATATTTGGTTGTTAATCATCATCTCTAGCGAATGTTTTCTTTTCGGACATACATAAATAACTTGAAAGAATTTCGCTTTGCAGAAATTTCTGTTCCCATCTGCGGGTGATTTCAATTTAGCAGCATACCTTAACGGTTTACGTATGTAATTAAGTGTTTTTATAATCATTTAAGTGTAGGCAAAGTAAGAATTCCAGTCTGCAAACGTCACGCATCCGTCTATTTCGCTGCTGCTATGGAAATATTCATTCTTAGCTCTATATAAATACAATACTTATATACTATATACATACATACATACATACATATATATAGATATATTCAGCTAAAAATAGAGTCTTCGTTTACGCTTTGCGTTAAATTTAGCTTCACATTGTTTATAAAAATAATTCATTAAAGTTGATGCGGTATTTCAAGGAAAAAAAGTAAGCTTTGCAATACTTCAGCGAAACTGAACTGAAATTGAAATTGATAAAAATAATAGCAGTGACCTAAGCATGTAAAAATATTATATTTACTTGACTATATGGATGTTTCAATAAGTTTATTCTGGAATATGAATCACAAAAATCTTTACTTGTCAGTATTTCACAACGGGAATCTTTAATAAGTGAAAATATTAATTTTTAAGGCACCTTGAGCAGTATACACTACGAGGTTTGAGAGTGCCTGACGAGGTACAAATATTGTTAGAAAATATTCTCTCCATAACATTTTACTTCTCACGATGCGAGAGTAACTCACTAGACTGAGCAGTCTGAGAACCCTGTTTTAATTGTCTCTATTGGTTGTCATCTTCCCGACTGCAGCACCCCATGAACAACCTTCGCACAATTTCTTTCCAGTGTGCATTCTCTTGAGATCCAAAAGAAAAGAAGAGAAAAAGTCGAAAGAAAAGTTCGTAGGAGAATATGGAACATGCGTACAAAACTTTGAGCTAAATTTATGCAAGTTTTTCTTTGATTCTTGACAGGAAGCATTGTTTTGATAAAATATTGTCTATATATTCACTTATGCAATCCCAAACGATCCATTGTTTTTCATGTTTTCTAGCATAAAAGTCACACTTGGAAGTCTACTATGTTGATCGCCTTTAAAGTATTGTCTGTTGACAAAGTTCAATGCTTATAGCCAAGATTTCTGCCGTCTTCTTCTTGTGGTTTTCAAAACTCTGTGTAGTTAAAAAGACGATAGTGATCGAGAGGCCCAGGAAACCTGCCGTTCCGACGAGGTCCGTTTATAGCGAAAGAAGTGTTAGAGGAGGGGGATTCGTTGGACGTGCGGGGATTCATGGCACATGGACCCTATATTTAATATGTCGGGGTAAATTCTAAATACCTAGGAGTTTAACATTATCTAGGATGAAGTTCCACAAAGCTCAAAGTTCATGGCACATGGACCATATATTTGGTATGTGGGGGAATGAAGTTCCGTAAGGTAACTTGAGCCCTTCGGTTCGACGACTTTCGCGAACTTTACTACTCCGTTGGTATTAGGAAATCCTGAAATTATATTAGTCAATTAAGAAAATGCTGCAAAAAGTAATTGCCAAAACTTCTCCAAAAATTGCAATAATTTTAAAGTTTCTACATTGAACTTGTGGTTTTTTTCGCTTTTCACTTGTCCTTTATTTTTGTAACCTCGTTATTTTCCGCTCGTTCCACCACCGCCAACACCGTCTTTGTTATTCGTACTTTACGAGTCGTTTCCGTGATCGTCGTTATCAAACTCATCAGCCTCATCTTTATCAGTGTCACACACATTTTGTTCAAACTCAAATTACATGCGATTTCAATCAAACGTTTTCTCTTCACTTTCCTCATACTGCTTATGGACATACGAATGTACATGCATTTGTGTTTATTTGGACTATATGCACATTTAGGCATCTGGACACCCGGCACGCAAACACCCAACACATCATTCACCAATTTGAACGACATACATCCGAAGGTCAGCACACCCACACCACCGCCACCACCACTTCCAGCACAAGGCAGCGGGCAAACCGTTTGGACGCCACAGCCATCGCCGACCAGCGGTCGTAAAGAATTTCGTCCTGTGCGTTTCGAATCGCCAACACTGCCACGTCGTTACGTCGTTACGCCGCAATCGAACGACGGTACAGCTCAAATATCGCCACCGTGGCGTCAAAGCGCCACAACCACTGACGGTGATAGCTCCTATGCAGCGCCCTCACCACGCTCCGCCTACAGTTATACGAATCTCAGTACGCCTACAACTACGATCGGCTCGGCTGGCAGCACGAACTACTGCGACTCCATACCGTCTGAGTCCTCATTGCTGAATCACGTGGGCACCGGACCCAGTCACAGTGTGGCGGATAAAATCAAAAGTATGGGTGGTTAAAATGTATCGCTATCACTTATCGGTTTTTGTCGTTGTGCTGTTTTTGTGTGATTTCATTTCATATTTTGAGCATAAATAGTGAATTGTGCCTGCGAAATCGTCTCAATCACGAACATCATACATAGAAGAGTGTTGTTTTTTTTGTCTTCGGTTGCATGAGCGAAACTGTGAAGTTTAGACAATTTGCATAAACAATATACATACATACATACATTTGCTCAACTTTGAGGCTGGGCAACGTCTCGTCCAAAGTTGTTTTGGTTAATTTGTATTTGTTGCAAATATTGTCTCGGGCACATTATAATAAATTCTCTCATCTCTAACCACATAACATTTTCTCACACCCTCTACAGCGTTCGAAAGATCAGCCTCCACATCGGCATTATACTCGCCGGCGGCGCGACGCCGACACGACACCGCTCAGCCATTTTACAAACCCAATGAAGTCAGTAAGTATAGCCATTGTAGTATGAAGGTCCAAAGACACGGCGAACTCCGTTACGTGCTTATGGTTTTCGACTGTGTACGTATTTTATACTAACGATCACTTTCACGACGACACTTACGCACTTTCCGTTGGCAAAGCAACTCTGTGTTTTACCGTTTTATGATTTCTATTATTTTTTGTGGGAACTTGTGGGATTTGAAAAGCTTACCGAGAAACAGTGTTAGATCGAGTGTAAAAAGAGCGTAATTTTCGAAGTGTAAGAATATTATATTTTCCTTTCAATATCAGAGAATTGTTTAAAAATATACGTAGGGTGTGTACGTTGTGTTTTTGCATGTAACCTTACTTTTGTTATTGTAATTAAATGTGGTAACTTTTTTCAATATCCATGTTGCCTAGTAAACTTACCAAATCTTATATGTTTTTTGAGAACTTTTTGTTGTGAACCAAAATACATACAAACCTTTAAAATATGAACAAATAGAAACTACAACAACAACTCCTCACTCTATAATACTGAATTGCAGTTTTTAAAGTTAAACATGAGTACATGAGCGAACCGGAAACGGAGCACGATCGTCCAAGAAAAATGGCACAATTGGGTCGACGGCAGGTCGACGGCATCGGACCGGTTACCAACGATGGAATGCCCATCATATTGAGATCGGTAAAAAGCGCAAAATCATATACACATTACAAACAAATTTAATTTAAGACAAGAAGAAATTTATCGTATTGAAAAATTTCATATTTTAACACTTCACCACAAATACGAAACGTTCCGAAACGAAACGATCGTGCTTTTTCGATGTCTATCGGCGTTAATGATGTGTTATTCTTTGGTCACGCGTCGCAGGAGGTGAAGGAGCCACATCAGCATGAATGGTATAAACGACTCTATCAAACGATACACAAGCAGAAGAGCGGCGGTAATGAATACAAATTATTTAATGATTCTAAAATATTTAATTTTACTCTTAGTAGAATTATTCTTCTTATTAGGTAAATGAGGTTTTAACGGACGAGGGATGGTTTGTAAAGAAAAATATTAAGAGAAATTAAGGGGTTATATGGGTTTCCTCGGGTAAAACCAGACATTTTTCAACATTTTTTTTCTCTTTAAAAAATTAAATATTTTATTCGAATTTTTTATTGTTACAAACACACACTATTGACAAAGAAATTCTGAAATTTTTGGAAATAATATTTTAAACTCGTCCATTTCCGGTGACCTCTCGGAAAAAAGATACGCCCGTGTTGGCTGAATAACTCCTTACAGGATCATCTAAAGTGAAAAATACGTGTTTTAGTTAAAATCTTAATTTAGAAGTTGGACGAAGGAAAAAAACTGAAAATTGGACTTTTGGCAAACATTTTTACAAAAAAAATTTAAATTTCGGAAATTTTTTTTTAAATAGTTGAATCGAAAAAAATCCTTAGTCCAAAGTCTTTAAAAATTGTATCTCAAAAACCTGTGTAAAATTCCATGAAGATCGGTTGAGTCATTCATGCGATATCTTGCCAACTAGCTTCAAAGACATGGTTTCGAGAAAAACGCTTTTAAAGACGGGGAGTTTACCAAGATAGCCTCGAGTTCTCATGGCTGTATCTCCGAAACTATTACTCGGATCAACTTGAAAATTTAGGATAATATTCTAGAGGTAGTATTGTAGAGTTTAATAAGATAATAATCGATTTTTGAAGCCCGTAAGCCCATGTAACCCCTTATGGAATGAGTAGTTTTATGTCGTTGTCAGTTAGGTATATGTAGAGAAGTGAAGAGAGGGGGTAAATTGGTTGTTATTTTTCTCCGGTCCGCAGTTCTCAGGAGGGCTCGTTGCCCTACAACAATGTTTCGCAGATGTTTTTATTCAAAAATTCACTACAATCATCTCCGGTACGCGGGTTTCTTTCGATATAGATGAAATAACTTCAAAAATAAATTCAAAAGTATGGATTCTGAATTAATTGGAAAATTTTAGGAGTATAAATTTATAAAAAAAGATTGTAAAAACTGCAAAAGTACAGATCTGAAGACATATTCCCAATATCCATATGTACCTATAGTATATGTACACATGTATACATATTTTTTTTTTTTGGCTTGTGGAAAAAAGACTGGAGCCTACGTTCAAAATTATCCAGATTTATCTATAATAAGATCTTGTGAATGATCTATGGGATGTTATGCTTACAAGCTAGTTAAACGCTCTTAATAATACAGACAAATTTTGTCTCAGTTCACCAGAATCATTTTCATAGCAACCAACAGTTCCAGAGGAAGGTATTTCCGTGTTTTGAGAACAGTTGTATGACTGTAATTTTCTTGCCATATTTCAACAAGGAATATTAGGGTGGTTCAACATACAAAAATTTTATGTTTTATTTGGTAAATCAAAGCTACCGAAAAATTGATTTTGATTCAAAATGGTCTTCACTCTGCCAATACATATACTCACACTTTTTTTCCTCCAACATTTATACAGTTATTGAGCTCTATGTGACGAATTTCATGTTGTGCTGTCACAAACCCAATTTTTTTAATTAATCGAGTGGCACTAATTTATAGTGAATGTAGGAATTGTGCAAAAAATTTATTGGCGCGCCATATTTAGTAGCATTTCCGCTCGTTAAACGGAAATTAAAATAACTAGCGTACATACATGCTCACATACCATATGAAAACGTTTGTTTGTACAAAGAAAAGATTTAGTGCAGCGCGTGGCAGAACCGACAATAGCCATATAAATAAGGCAATCAGTGATAGAAATTAGAGAAATCTTAATTGTCATTGAAGAAAATCGACGGTTTTTTTTGGGTTTTTGACAAAATAAAAAGAAATAGGAAATTTATTTAATTTTATTTTATTTTTATTATTTTTTCCTTTTTTTTGCCTTAAGCTCTTGAATAATTGGTAACATGAAATAAGTTATATAAGCACCTAAGCCAAATTAAAGAATAATTCCAGCCTTTTAACCATTACTTATTAAGTTATAATATTTACTATCCCTTCTTTATCGAATTCCGACTCGCTCATTATACGCGTTACGCTTTTCGGCTTTCAAAATGCTTTGCCGCGTTTATACCATTCCCCGTTTTAATGCTCACGCCACACTACGTCGGCAATGCCGCTCCGCAACGCAACGCATCGCAACTGCAACGCGCCTCTACTCGCCCCTACAACTACAACACTCACAGATGATTACGTGATTCGCTACAAATGTCAAAGAGGTGATGATTTTTACATTTACTTTTTAACAAGAAAATTAAAACAACAAGAAAAAATAGTAAAATGTAGAAATAGTTGTAGAAATTGCAAACGCGTCCATTGGACTATATGCTTCATTAGATATTTATAAAGCCTTAGACGTACATTAATAGAACGCGTGTCTTGGAATGCTTGAAATGCTTTATTAGAACCTGAGCACATTTGTTATGCCTCATTGTCTAATTGTATGTATATATGAGAATCATAAACAGAGTAAGCGGGTTAACATTATTACCCTTGAACTCCTAAACTAAAATAAAAATCTAGAACAAATACTAGCATGCCTGATTTCTTGGGAAATGTTATGGGGATATTATTTGGAAACAATCTGCCACACCTAGCAATAAGCATCAGCACTGCATATGATATACCATTAACAACAATAACAATTCTAACAACAAACACTTTATATTATAAGTATAACACCGCACTAAATGACCCTTTACTAAGTGGAGGTCTTGGGTTCTCACTGGTATTTGTTACGCCGCTAATGCACCAAAATTTTACTAAAAACTCGCTATACAAATAATAACAGAAAATTAAACTAATAATATAATAATGAAAAAAAATGTAGTTATTAAACAAAATATATATCACAATTTGATTCCACATTTTATTGAATAATATTTTCGCATCTTGCAACAGCTCGTCCACAATTGAAAGCGACTGGCTATCAATCAGAGCCCGAGCCCAATTACGATTCCGACTACTCCACAGTAAAGTATCGAACATTAGATCGCCGACGTTTGCAATCGGTCTCATCGGCCACGAACGTTGCGAATCGCCACACAAATACATACCAGGACGATAAGTGAGTAATGTAGAATTAAGTTAATACATAATTGAAAATTAATAGATGATAGGTAGATAAAAAAAGAATAAAATAGCAAATGGAAAGTGAAATATATTCTAAATTTCCTCAGATCCCGCGACTCCTGCTGCGCTGCTTTTGTGACTTATCTTGTATCTGTATCTTGTATTCTCGTTGAAGTTGACTTCGCATAACTAGCCCCTTGGTTTTCAGAACATCGATCTAAATTTTCCACATGCCCTTTTATCCCCAAAAAACTGCTTGTTTGTCCAAATTGCCGATATAGGATCTCTATAGCATTTAGCTACCACAAAAACCATCCAATCAAAATCAATAATCATGTATAGAAAACGTTTTTTTTACTTTTTCATGAAATTCGGGATATATTATAGTCTAAGACAAGGCTGTAATCTCCGAAAATATTGTTCGAATAAGACTAATATGCCATAGTTTATACCTGCCTAACAAGCTAACCGGTCAAAGTCAAGCTCTTGTATAGAAAAATTTTTCATTTGACAAGATATCTTCATGAAATTTGGCTTAAATTATTATAAAAGGCAGAACAAGGTAAGGTTAGGTAAATAGGCGATATTTGCAAGGCCTCAAATAATTCCACTTGAACAATTAGAACTCTTAGTTCTAAATCAGTAAGACCCTGCCATTATTTATTGAGGCGGCTAATATCAATTCCAGCCGATTGGCAGGGTTTTTACAAAGTATGACAACCCAGATACTTCAACTTTAGTCTGGCGCAAGCTGGACAGTGAAGGAGAAAGGGTCTTGCTGTTTCCACCTCATCTTATGCCTTGTAGTCAACAGGAAATGGTCCAGTTAGGACTTGCGGCGCTGTGAACCCTACTTAGAAGTAGCAATTCAATGAATCTTTTCTTTTTATTCTTCTTTATTGACGTAGACAACGCTTACGCGGTTATAGCCGCGCCAATCGTAATTCCTCTTCGCTGTTTGGCGTCAATTAGAGAGTCCAAGTTCTACTCTTGGTCGTTCCAACGAAATGGAGGTCTTCCTCTTCTTCGGCGGGTAATGTGCCGAATATTTTCAGAGCTGGAGCGTTTTCAACCATTCGGACATGACCTAGCCAGCGAAGCCGCTGTATCAAACGGGGATCTCTCATTCGAGGATGTTTTCTTCTTTTCATTCGTAGCCAAACCAAACCTAGCGCCCAACCTTGGGGAGGGAATGTTTCGCCATCTCGCATTAGGTTTTTTCTAACATATGTTTTTTTGGCTACCCGGAGGATACTGGTCTAAGACCGGAAGTGGTGAGCTGCTTGAGCCAATTAAATGGTGCTGAAAGAATTTTCCTCCATTGCTCAATGAATCTTTTACGTACTAGAATACTGGCTTAATCAAGGGTTTCGTAAAACCAAAAAACTCAACGTTTGTTGATAGGCCCCGCCGCTTCTCAATAGCTCTTTTACAATAATATAAGACATGCAATTGTTTACTATCCTCTCAACTACATTGCGCTTCTATGATAGTCTTCTATCAAGAATGAACCCAAGAACTTCAGCTTTTCGACAGAGTAAAGTCGAGAGCCCCCTATTGAGAGAAAGAGTACATCTGTGAGTTAAATCTCTTGGTAAATAAAACCAGTCCAGTTTTATTTGGAGTGGCAACTAAGCCGCTTCTTTCCATCCAGTTGGCTACTACATTCAGGTACCCTTTGGTAAATTTGTATCTAGGAATTTTCATTCAACCCTTGAGAGCAGCAACATCTCATACGCTATCACATTACAGCCACGTCGTTCAAGTCCAATCCAGAGTAAAGGAGACAGAACCCCATATGCAGGGTGCAACTGTTGACCTTTTCTATGTTAGTGCACGCGCCCTGTTCCACACCGCTAAGTATACTGCAGTTCTGCCTCAGAGAAGACAATATATGAGGTGCGTGAGAATTGGTTTCGACCTCAGACCTTTCCAGAGTACTAATGACCGCTTCCGGCTGTAAAATTAGGCAGCGCTCAGTCCTTGAATGAATTTTTCAGATCAGGTCACTATATCATATAGCTGTCATACAAACTGACCCATCAAAATCAAGATCCTATGACAAATTTAACTGTGAAGGGTACTACAGCTTCGGTGCAGACGAAGTTAACGTTTTTCCTTGTTTTGATTTCTAAATTATGAATATAAATTTTTTCAATTCTTCAATGTGCCTTTCATATATATTTCGTGTTGTTATAACATTTTCAGATTATATGGTACTATGCCAAATCCGATTAAATCGGAACAAAACCAGTACAAAAATCAACCTGGACGCATTGAAGACTACGTAACAGGACGTTCATCGGTCTCAGAGAAGGAACGCAAAGAGGTATAAATATAAAAAGCAAACAACTCGAATGCAAAGTTGCAAAGAAACAAATTCAAACTCATTGAAATTCAAAAAAAAATAAATAAATAAGCATATTCAACAGCAATTATCAATTCAGCCAGGTTAATGCAAAGTAATGCAATCTAATTGCTGCGAGTAATCATACGTTCCACTTTAAAGTCACACACACACACACAGTACACTACGTACTTACATTTGCATTCTACGCTATTCACTTTCACTTGCCGTTAGCACTCGAACACCTACGCGAATATCAAACGATTACGCACACATTCACACCACACCTACGCTCAGTTATTAACTCTTTGAACCACATACATACATACATACCATTAAACGTGTTTCTATTTGCATAACAGTTATTTATAACGTTAATATTATTTACCTTGTCCGTGAATTTCGATTACGTCGCCGTACAATACTCGTACGTGTACAACGGTGCTTATCACGTTTCCAGCTGATTATCGTCAAGGTTTCTGCAGTCGAAAACAGCCACAACAAATCTACATACATAGTCTTATATAGCATACTTATAAACTTTTGTATTCTTATGCAGCTATTTTTGTGTTTTTGATTTTTTATTTATTATTTCATTTAACTGAATCTATTTTATTCCACGTTTTCTAGTGGTGGGACGAAGTGATGGACATCTTTAATGGGGTATGCATCACCTTTTTGATTAAACTTTAACTATTATTTGATACGAGTATAAAGATTGATAAATATGAGTTATGATGATATGACTGAAAAGCCATAAATTGATATGAATACAGTTTAGTTTAGTGTTAATATGGTTGTGGGAATAATTCTTAATTGGTTACGAGGCCATCGGAAGCTGAACACAGGGTGGTTTATTACAATCGATTATATAGTAAAATCTAAAAATATGTCTGATTTGCAGTAATGGTACTGCATGCATAAGGTCCAGTGAAGAGAAATCCATTAGAGTTAATAGATTTAGCTGATATGTGCACCCTTTTATTCTATTATTAGTGTAAAGGTTGTTTGTTAATTCCACTCTCATAGAAAATCTCGTCCGTGAAAGCAAAAAAACTGTGCAATCGATTCTCATAAACTTTTCTTTAAGCCAATTTTTTCATAAGCAAAATCATTCACTTTATTCAGGAACAGCTTAATAACAGGTAGAGATCACTCGAAAACAAGTTCACACTATAAGATGAATGCATAAGAACATCTCTACCAAGCTTCCGGAGCTGCTGGCGAGTCACTAGCGCTATGTGTGCCTTGGCATTGTGCTGATGGAAAACATTTCCTCTCCATTTGAGCAAATACGGTCGCTTCTGGGCAATTGTTAGCTTCAGATGGTTTAATTATTGACAGTACAGGTCCGAATTAAGACTTTGGCTGTAGGTGAGCAGCTCATAGTAGAAGCCCATCTCTCGAATTACACAATAAATCTTCCTGCCTGCCGTTTGCTCACCGCGTTTCGACCAAGAACGTTTTCACTTCAGGTTGTAGTAAGTGATCCACTTTTCATCGCCAGTAACCATCGATTTCAGAAATGTATCGATTTTGCTGGAAATTCAGTCCATGAGGTTTTTTGCACCCTTCAATCGAGCTCCTTGCTATACCCAGTCTTAATTAAAGAGTCGGCCTTTTTGCTTAGAACTTGGACGAAGGAAAATAGTTCTCAAATAGTTGTAATCGAAAAAAATTCTTCGTCGAAGAATTGTATTCCAAGGACCTGTATACAATTTCATAAAGATCGGTTGAGTAGTTCCCAAGAAATCTTGCCAACCGACTTCAAAAACATAGCCTAGCTAGCCTCAAGGCTGTATCTCCGAAACTATTACTCAGATCAACTTGAAAATTTAGGAAACTATTCCGGAGGTGTTGTAGAATTTAATAAGATAAAAAAATAATCGGTTTTTTGAAACCAAGCCAATCACAATTTTTGTGTTACAGGTTAGGTTAGGTTAGGTTATGTTAGATGGCTATGTGTCTTTTGTGAGACCATAGAAAAGAAGAACTCCTGTGTTCGAACTTATAAATTAGCAAAACGCTTAGGAGCCAATATAAATTTGCACAGTCATTTTCATTCCCGCCAGCTGGGTGGGAAGTCTGAAGGTATGCGTTCCCAAGTGTTTAAGTCTTGATCTCCCAAACGACAATCTGATAGGATGCTTTAGTACGAAATCTTATGTTTCTAACGCCATGTTGAATAACCCATTCGAATTTATTTAAAGCGAGGTACCTATTACTAAAGCCATATATGTATTTGAAAACCCATAATATTATCAATTATTTAGGTAATTACTTTCCCTTTTATAGAGAGAAATGTACTTTTACAGACTTTTTTGCCGAACAATTTCTCAAATATAGCCTTCGCTCTGAAAACGTCGTATTACATTACATAGACTTTCTAGTATAATTAAGCTGCGTATAGCTGTCTTTTAAACGGTAAAATTTTGCAGAGGAAAATCGAACAATCAAATTAAATAGAACGAGGCAATCAAGAAAAAAGTTCGGTTTTTATTAAGGTCTTGAGAATGCTTGTTGTTTGAAGACTACAATTTTCACAAATGAAATATTACCCTGAGTAATACTATGCTCTATAGAGCCGTTTATTAAAATAGAACTGGAGTTCTAGAAATTTTTGAAACAATCAAACTATCAAAGTCTGTTTGAGATCAGAATAGAAAATGGTTACTTAAAACAGCATACATGTGTGTCGACTTGATTTCTAATTCAAATGACAACCCCTTACCCACCAACATTCACTTTTTTATTTAATATGTAGGTGGAACTTTTCAAGATTCTAAAAACATTCCCGTTTAGTAATTAAGTGCAATATATGTAGGTATATTTCTTTCTACTGAAATCATCTTTTCACAATAAATCTTGCTTCACTAATATTTTCTGTTTCGAAATAATTCTATATCTGGAATTCACTAACTTGTTAAGTGGTTAAGGGAGCATCGTGTAATTCCGCGTATACTCGTCGAATTCGCCGATGATGTAAACGTAAGTTCACAACAATTTCATGAGCACTCAAATAACTTACTATGCGAGTCGCGTGTGCATTATATATGGAGCACCCAGAAACTCGTATTACTTAGCGTAGAAAGCACTGCACAGAATGCACACTTAATAGGTGGTTAATAAAAATGTATCCCACCAAAATATTTTTTCGGGTAGTGGACAAGGCACCTGCACTTTATCGCATTGAAACTGCATACTATATTTTAATGACTTCTTGAAACGAATTTTACGAGAGAAATAATCAACCCCACTATTTCGTTTATTATGATTTTAAGCAACTTTTTAGTTTCGCTTTAGTTTATTTTCACTTTTTTATTATTTATTTTTATTTATTATTATTTTTAAGTTATGTTTTTGAACTATATTATTACGAAGAAAAGCTTTTTAAGTTTGTGGAGTGATTTTTGAATTAATTATACTATATTCACTAAAATTCTTTAAAGATCACATTCAAAAATGTAAGACGCATAACAAAAATGAAATCAGGTTTGGACACTTTTTCTTTATCGAACAAAGTCTACAGCCTAAATGATAGCCCGATAGTCCAACCCATGATCCAAACCAGCCCGCGTGATTTTTTTTTTTCAAATTCTGTTGTTGTCATTCCATCACTCAAACTTAAAAAGCTTGAACATATTTTTTTTTATAAACATATTTATACGCATATTCTTGTTAATAAAAATTATTATTTTTTAATGCAATCGACGCATTTAAAACTTCACCTCGACAATATGATAACATGTGTATTCTCTTCTCACTTTTTAACACACTCCGTTAACTAACAGCACTTGGAACAAACAAAGCTCTCGCCACACTATACTGAAGGAAATCTTTCCAGGTAAACCTCACTAGCATCCATATGAAGTACATTTAAATTGATCTCACTTTTCACAATACTTTTATAGAGCCCTAGCCAAAGAGTCTGGTTACGCGAGTGATTCAAATTTGGTATTCCGCAAGCGTGACGTGCCACAAGCCAGCCCACTTAGCCCGGTCGAACAAAAGCAAGCTTATAAGAGCGTGCAAGCGGGTGGCGAACCGCCTTTATTTGGGTTTAGGAAACCAGCACCGGAAAGACCAAAAGGTGAGCACCCAAAACAATCATTTTGCCTACGTAAAAGCACAAAGATTTTGTTATCGAAAGCATATAGTATTTTGTAGATTTCGTTTTTCAAAGTATTAATATTTTATAACTGTTGATGCTAACACTGGGTACGAGAAAAAGGTTACGTGCATACTAAAATCGTTTTTAAATGTTTACAATTACTTTATCATATGGTTCTAGAAACACACAATACCAAACACCACAACAAAATACACGAAAAGCAATTTGCTTAACTCCTAGGTTAAAACCGGTGTGGTCTCAAGTGTAACTGATCCCAAATAAAGTCTGAAAAACTATTAACCGTAATTAAGTACAATTAGCATTAAGTTAAACTGTAAATTAGATATAATTCACAAATACAAACGCTCAACAAGCGCGTTGAAAAAAGTTCGCGCACAAAAAGTAATTTCTTTACCACGGAAACGCACCGCACCGTTTGGAAAGCAACTCACAAAGTATTGCCACACTAACGACTACCGCAACAAATTCTAATATATACATTTAAATTATTCCATTTTTGAAAACGTCAAAAGAAATCTTCGACTATACACAAATCTCGCCAACATTGACGAGAATTCGCGTGATCTCCACAGCACCAGCGTGCGATAATACTGCCAGCAACCAATTGAAATCTAGCCAAGTCACACACCAACAAGCGACTCCACCACAATTGACGCACCTTAAAGTTCACCACCAAGCGAAAATGTTCACGCCATCATTCATACCGCTCGGCGGTAAGCGTGCAGCCAGTACGGGCGGTGCTTCACCACCGCAACCGCCGAATCGTAAATCGTCGTGTCAAAAAGCGACTGTAAAGACGTCCCCAGCGCGTCCACCGAAGTCGACACCGGTCATACCGAAACGTCATGAACAATGTTTTCAAAGTCCCGAAGAAACTGTATTGGGCGCCAACAAGTATGCAACAATTACTCTGCGCAAACACGGGCGCGTTAATGGCGCCATTTGTCGCTCAAAATCTGCCGGCGCAGTTTCAACGCTGTTGGCGGCTACGAAAACTAGCACTGAAACGCCAGCAGCACCGAGAGCGCTCAGCATTTGTCGCGATGTTACAAACGGTCCGGATGGCGTAAAGCTTAAACGTGTACAACAACATATGCGCTTTCGTTCGATTAGTCCCACACGTTCGCAAAGTCGCGTGACGACGTTACGGCAATCGAGTCGTAGTCCGGTTGCTTTCGGACGTTCGATATCGAAAGAGCGTACATTTGCCGAAGAAAAGAAGCGTTTGGAGAATACTCTGCCTACTGCGTTGACAAATTTTGAAGCCAGTACTAATATTTTACGCGATCCTTCACTCAAATCACCGCAAGAGGTGAAACAAGCTGTGCGCTCATATGCCACATGTGTGGCGCATCTGCGTAGTAAGTCACTGCCACGCCTTAGAGAAGAAGTAAAGAAGACGGAGAACTCTAGTGTTAGCACCACGGTACGTCATTCAATGTGTTTTCCACAGGCCAAAATATTTGATTGTGCCAAAGCAATGCGTAAATCATTGACACGTTCAAAGAGTCCACGCCCGAAAACAATCTCTACGGTCAGTCTAGCACGCACCGACTCCACCTTCTCCATAGAGTCCACAACACCTAAGAACGTGAGTAGAACTAATTTAGTGGTTACGAAACGTGTTGCGCCGCCCAAATCTAAGCCTGAAAGCAAACCCGTTAAAACAAAATCTGTAACACAACAAAATGGTAAACGAGTTCCGGCTTCGGCAAAAGGAAACACAATACCCAAGGCGGTGAAAACGCGTAGCTCATTAAAGACGCAAACTTCGCCTACACCTACCACTTATAAGCGCGCGGAAGACTCGCATACCATACCACGTAGCGGCTATCAATCAATAACGCTACATCAATCACGTAGTCTCAGTCCAAAGCGTTACTATCACCTGGAAGAGTATAACGCCAGATTAGACGATTACGATGTAGTGGATCGTAGTTATATAGATGATTTGCTTTGGCAATACGAACGCAGTACTGCCAAACGCTACCCAGCACAGACTTTGCCAGTTGAGTCAACTGCAAGAGATATCGCACGTCCTGAATCCCCCACACCGAGTTTGAAACATAGAAAGTTTTCCCCTACTCGTGAAGTACGTGTACCACAAGAGCTCAGAAGTTTGCAAGTTTCGTACAGCAAAACTGAGTCACCGAGAGGGGACCCAGATGTGGCTCAAACTGTCAAACGCACCAGTAGATTTTCTCCAACACGGGAAGTGCGTATGCCAAACTTGCCTCCGAGCTTGCAACCCATAATTCCACGTTCGAAATCTGCACGAACAGTGCGTGATATCGCACGACCGGAGTCACCGGCTATTGCAGATAATACACGACGATTCTCACCCACACGCGAGGTACGTGTGCCGCAGCCCCCACAAAGTTTACCACCTCCATTGCCGCCAGTTTCTTCGGCACACGCAGTACGCGTACAATCTCCTTCGAGAGACGCGAGCTCCACTTCGCGAAAGTTTTCGCCCACACGAGAGATTCGCGTACCTCAACAACAAAATACACGCAGCGTACGTTCGCCCTCGAGACGTCGCATAGACACTTATCGTGCCAGCACAACAAAATCTACAGACAAATACGATGGTGGTAAAGTGCTGAGAGCCAGCAGTTTGAGTAGCGCCGATGATCGCACTAAACGGGGTCTCTATCTATGTGGTGAGTTGGCGCATAGCGCTACTTCGCTCGAACATTATGAGCGGCACAGTCCCACATGTCGCTATCGTAATAATTCCGAACGTTTTACGGAGTTGAATCGATTCTACAGCACTCTAGAGCGGGTCGGTCAACTAGAGCGTGCTACTTCGTTATCTTCGTTTAAGCCGATACGCCGAGAAGGCGAGCCTTTAGATTTTGATGAGTGGCGTAAGATAAGACATCATGAACGAGCTGAGAAGGAGCTAAACTATTTGGTAGGTAAGCTTAAGCACGAACAACGTACAAAGGATTTTGTGTTTCGCCCAAAAGACGTGGAGGATGTGAAGTGGCGTCAAGATACCGACTTTGGCTTGCACTCAAAAGATAAATCCGTGGAGGACTTACGATATTCTTTCGAACAAAAGAATATTTTCGCAGATTATGAACAAAAAATGCTTCAAGAGTTTGATGGATCACGTGATATTGTGCGACCTTACTGGCGTCGAAACACTGTAGCAGATTTGGCTTCCAGCTTGGAAGGCAAAATCCAGCCATATAGTGCAGTCGATCACATGACAGCAACAGTAGAGCCTGAAGAGCTCGCAAAATGTCAGTTAAGCAGTCGTCTCGTAAGCACGCTCTCTAAAGATCAGATATTGAAGATTACGCAGCAATTAAACGAAATATATTCGAACAACACGCTTGCCTCTTCGGAAGATTATGTGATCACTGTGGATGAGGATGCTAAGAGACGGGCTGCCCTACCGGGTGCACTCAAAGTGCGCTGTAACTCTACATTGACGAAAGAAGAACTTTTGAAACCAACGATTAGCAAAAAATTGGCGAAGGAAACTACAATTAGCAAAGAGTATAACAATTGTAAGCCCACAAACGAATCTACTTCGAAAGAACTCACCGTTAAAAGCGCACGTAGCAGCTCGCCAGTATATCTGGCACGCGAAACACGTGGTGCCGTTGCCGCAAAAAACGCTGAAGTTTTTATGCCCAAACCACCGCCAATACCAGAGCAACCCCAATCTGTAAAACTCGATAGGAAAACCACGGAACATCGCGGACATACAAAGGTGGCAACTGAAGAAACCAGACCATTTAGGAGCCATGTGCACTATGAACAACCCGAGAAGGATATTGAAAGCGAGCAACATAAGCAAGGTGAACCTTCGCCGAGTGGAAAGGAACCGAAAGAAAAAATCACACAGAAGATACAATATTTTGAAGAGCGTCAATATGATGAACCACCAAAGACAATTTATCATGCACGCGAAGACTCCTCCCCGGACGAAGCCGAAGTAATGAAAGTAATTGAGGAAAATATGAAATCGCGCGCACGCAAAGGAACTCCAACACCAGCACTGCATCATCATAAGGAGCTTAGTCACTCTTTAACCGATCTAAAGGAGATTTTTGGCGAACGCCACACGGCACGTGTAAATTTTCACATGCATTCACCCCCCGAGCGGCCGCCCGACGTCGGCAGCGTCTCTCAGCCCATGAGTCCAGTGCGTGATTGTATGGACGTGACAGAAGACGCTTGGTATGATTTAGGCGAGTTGACGCCAAACAGTAGCGCCGAGCAGTTGGATGTACACTATCGCTCGCGTAGCATTTCGCCCGTCTCACAGGCCTCATCCTCTTATCTATGTCGCGTGCATACTGGCGATGTACGTAAAATGAAGGAGCGCTTCGAAAGTTTTGGTGCACACGATGATAGTCGGTGTCATTTTTTTGGGGTTAGTACGCTGAGAAAGGTGCGCAGCGATCCTGAATTGAAGCAATTCAATGCAGTTTCAAAAGACGCCTTAAAGATGGAGACCACAAATGAGGAATACGGTGATGTACAAGCGCTGGCGCACAAATTTGAACAACGCAGCCAAAGCATGCGCGTACGCAACGGAAGTGGACGTGGACGTACAACATACCGACGCGTAATCTCGCCGATAGGTGTGAGAGATCGACTTATGCCGCATATCGATATAATAAGTAAAACAGCGGCTCTAAAGGAGAACAAGCATGCGACTGCACAGCAGCGTCTAGTAAAAGCGGCACCCGAACGTAGCTTTGTCGTTGAGAAAATACGCAGTCAATACGAATGTAGCTTATCACCGCCAATAGACGTGTTCAAATCGCGCTCAAGTCCAGACATACCACAAGCAGCAGCTATTTCACCGCATCTCTCGGCAGACTGGACTGCACACAAGTATCCAAGTCCCACACAAAATGCATTTAGAGGAAATGGAAGTGCAAAACCGTTAAATAGAGAACGCACTTCGGTACGTATAGCGAAAATTTTACGAAGGCTGCCGCCACGGTCGAGTTCGGCTTCGCCGCCGAGACCACCGAAAGCCCAGCAACATACTCGTGACACTTCGCTACGGAGAATGCATCGTAGCGATATTTTTGCAAACCAACAATTCGATCCGAAGAAGCATCAGCCGAAAGCACGCTATGTGCCAGACGGCGCCGAGGCAAGTGAACGGAAGCGTGCCTCTTCGCATCCACGTTGCGGCGGCAGTTGTGAGATACTCAAGAGTGCGATGGCGGTATCATTTCAAGGTTTTTAAAATATCAATTTACCGAATATGCACAAATTTATGATGATTCTTACAAAGCGCACAATAACTAAAGTGATTTACAGAACTATTGACCTATACAACGATTCCCCAATAGTCATGATGAGAGTTGAAGAAGCATATGTTTCTTCATAGTCTTTAATACTGAAACCCCAAGGTTTGGGCTCATACCATTCTCCCCGCCTATTTGTACATTTTTTATGGACTTGCATGCGTACTTATAAGAAATAAGTTCCCTAAAAATAATTTTTGTATTTAAGATCATATTTTCTCGATACCTCGTGCCATTATTACAAATCCATTATCTCAGTAGTTAGCGGCTCTTTATCTTTTACTTACAAAATATTCGTATACGCTTTGGTATTTGTGTAAGAGTCATTACATAATGGTTGACTGATTCGCTGGGTTATACCGTTTTTTGCTGCTTTGGCTTCATAGCTTACGAGTTTTCACGCCCTCTCCTTATCTCTATTTCTAATAACATCTTCAACTTTTAAATGTCCTTTTTCATGTCCGTTTGGTACGTTCTAAACACGTTATCGCAGATGACGGTAACGATCCACCAGTACCACCAAAACCCAGTGGATATCGCGCAGGTGAGTTCTTACATATAACTGATATTCATACAAGATTTAAGGGATGACGAGTATCCCCGTTACTTAATATGTACTATATGTTAAACCACTTTCATTTCCCTAAACATTGAAGTGTGGCTAATCGAACAGACAACTGATATAAATCGGATACGTAGACTCTAATAGAATATAGATAAAATAGTAAGGGGTTTTATGCTTTACTATATTTTTTGAATTTACTTAGATAATTTTATTTTTGTTTTTGCCTGTCAAATGTTCAACAAGATAGCAGAACTCAAACGTAGCGTACTCTGGTACGACGAATCGAACACAATATACTCATAGACTAAAATGTTGTTTAAAATAGAACGATAATCGATATTTCAAATAGAATGTAAAAATTAGATTAATTATATAGAAAAAGAAAGGGCATACAAATTTAATGTCACAAATCAAAAATTAATTTCACCCCAAGATCTTTTTGTTCGAATGATTATTCATTTCTGAGAAGAATAGACTTGTAAAGCTGGTGGTCATTTCTACCTCTGTCACCATAGTCCGTAAGCATGATAGTAAGATTTTGTTCCAGACGCAAGTCTAAATCTTTATGAAGAATACGATTATGTTATCTCATTTTAGTCGTCCATCCACCTTTGTTAATGACGAGAACATCGAAAAAGTTAAATAAACCGTCTTTAAAGTCATTGTGATGGTATCAGAGAGATAGCAGGAAATATCAACAACTGTTTTGGATCAACTCAACACATTCTGATTAATGTTTTGGTTATGAAACATGTCAATCTACCTTATCTCATATTCGTCAGCTTTGACCCTCTGCGATTTTATTCTGTTTTCGTATCTGAAAAATCTATTTCGTAAAGCGCCATGAGTTCATTGACCCAATAATACTAAATTCCTTGTATACACTAGATTTACTCGTATAGTGATAGACGAGGCCTTTACTATAGTGCTATACTGCGCATAATTGATCTCAGTACATTCGACATTGACTTAAACGATTCGAAAATAGTCGTTTAATCTATTTAAGCGGTAATTGATTTCAAAGTTTGAAATTTTTACTTTTTCTGCTACAGTGACATAGAAGACTATATTTTACAGGAGTGATTACTCTCGATAGTAGAGTCGTTTATGACCCAAATAATGCTAACTATAGTTACAAGAATAACATGTTTTCCAACCAGACACTTCTTTTTGTTTATTGGACGTAGTCACCGTTTACGCGGCTATAGCCGAGCTTACAACAGCGCGCTAGTCGTTCTTCATTCTCGTTGTTTGGCGCCAATTGGAGATTCCAAGTGTCCTTCTCCACTTGGTCTTTCCAACGGAGTAGAGGTTATCCTTTTCCTCTGCTTCCCCGGGCAAATACTGCGTCGAACACTCTCAAAGCTGGAGTGTTTTCATCGTTCCATCGTCTGCCAATGCGCAAAGGAGCATATATCTTCAGCAGAACCTTACTCTCGAATACTCGTAACGCCGACCCATCAGATGTTTTCATCGTCGATGCCTCTGCACCATATAGCAGGACGGGAATAATAAGTGACTTGTAGAGTTTGGTCTTTGTTCGTCGAGAGAGGTTTTTACTGCTCAATTGCCTACTCAGTGCGAAATAGCACCTGTTGTGAAGAGATATTCTGCGTTAGATTTCGAAGCCAACGTTATTGTTGGTGTTAATGCTGGTTCCAAAATAGACGAAATTATCTACGAACTGTCAACAGCGACGACTAATTATTTGATGACAGGAGATATTTCGTCTTGTCCTCGTTCACAACCAGATCCATACGCTCCGCTTCCTCATTCTTCTGGAGAAAGCAGAACTAACGGCGCGCTTGTTGAGGCCAATGATATCAATATTATCGGCGTAAGCCAGTAGCTGTACACTATTATTGAAGATTGTACCTTCTCTATTCAGCTCTTCAGCTCGCATTATTTTCTCCAGCAATAGATTGAAGAAGTCACACGATAGGTAGTCTCCTTGTCTAATTTCTCCTTTGGTATCGAACGGCTCGAAGAAGTCCTTTCGGATCCTGATGGAGCTTTTGTGTTGCTCAACGTCAGCTTACACAGCCCTTTTAGCTTCGCGAGAATACCAAGCTCTGACGGCATTGAGGCAGTTTCTTTTCGTGCTACCGAAGGCGGCTTTAAAATCAACGAAGAGGTGATGTATGTCATTCTTCTTTTCACGTGCCTTTTCCAAGATTTGGCGCATGGTGAAAATACAACCAGACACAATAACCATAAAGAATTTCGAATGCTGCTGATAAGCGTCTTAAACACTGTTCCAATATAAAATAAGACACAACATTTGCTTTAATTTTCTCTCACCTCCCACTGCAGTTTTTCGTTACAAAAAAAGAATAACAACAAATAATCATTTGTTTACATTTCTTATGCGTACACGGCACTTACAAAGTCCGCTGCTCTTTCTACCGCAGACAAACTACAAGCTCAATAGGCCATTGACACACCCAACGAAGTGCGCGTAACCTTTAAGAAACACGCTGTCGTCATTAAGATTATGAAAAGTAAAGTGAAAACAAAAAGAAACTAATAATAAAAGGAATATTTCCTTTTGACCGCAAAAAAGATAATTCGCGCACACGAAGGCGAAGGCAAGTGCGAAGCTCAAGCAAAACAAACAACAAATCGAAGACGCTTAACGCTAAAAGCCGTTTCCGTCGCCGGTCCACAACTGCGCACTACTTAGCAAGTACAGGCTGAGAAGGTTAGCGAATTGCTAGGTGCAGCACCGTCAAAAGACTCATTTCCTTCATTTCGTTTAGTTTTTCTTAGCATTTTCATGTTCTTTTTTCCACTTGCGCACCGTTACACCTGTTCGGTGGTGTGGTTGTTGTGGCTCAAGACTTAAAATCAATACTACCAATAGTGCTTTGTGACCTCCTTAGCTTGGCCAGTGGTGCGCTGCAGTACGCACACTATTAGTTAGTTAGCCAAGTTAGTACGTAATTGGTGGCAGAAAACCTCGCAACGTCAAAGCCAGTGTGGTGGCGTTGGTAATTAGAGTGATGGCGGTGGTGGTTTTCGGGGGGTTGCGCTCACACAAATGTGCAAAGCGTTGCCATGGCCAGCGCTAACAACAGTCATAACAAAACAACAACTACAACAACAACAATGGGCAGAGCAATCATGCAGCGCTCAATGTTAGTATCGAGCGCCCTTCCACAAGGCAATCAAGTTAGCCAGCCAGCGGCAAAAGACCACCAGACTAAGAGGCTAGTAGTAAACAGGCTTAGCTGGCGCATTGGACACTCACGTTGTACCACCAAGGCAGACAAGTTGGTCAGTCGGCGTTGAGCCGCTGCTTTTTCCGCAAGTCTATCAGAAATTAGACGCGTGCTCCGCGTGCACCACCGTGTCCAATCGGCGCAAGAAATACAAATCGATTTTTTATAAATAGAGTGTAGATAATAAGTGAGCAGCAAATAGTGAGCTAATAATAAAATCAAAAATGAAAGTGAATAGTGAATTGTGAGTGAATTGAAGTGGATTAGTGCGTGGGACAGTCCGCCACCTCACATGCAGTGCCATAACGAAACTACGCGTCCGCTAACGCAGTACACGCGCATCGGTAAATTTTCCTATCAGGCGACGCAAAATGGTTTCCCCTTGCCGCCCAGCACGGTGGCCACAAACCGCAGATACCATTTGAATGCGGAACAACCGCAGCATTATGGTCGCGCCACCAACTTGAACAACCACATCATCAGCAGCAGCAACATCACACCCGCCATACCAACCTCAACAACTCCGAGCCGCTTGCATCAGAGTTGTCATGATTTACGTGCATTACAAGAGCCGCTGACTGCTGCGCCGCGTGCGTTAGCCGGTAAAGTGCCCGCGTTTCAACGCGTTGAGACACCTGTCGGCGCCAGCAACAATGCAACAACTGATGGCAGCGCAACGCTGGCAACACACCGCTGGTCGCGCCAACGCTCCAGCGACTCCTGCAATATTGCCAATTGCGGTAAAATACTGTGGGTGAGTCGCGAGACAGTCGGCGTGCCAGTGGACAATGACTATGAGGCAGCGCGCACGTTTGCCGCTAGTAAAGGTTATTACTACGATCGCGAGCAGAACGTGCGTATACGCACCAATGCCAAGGGGCTGCCTTATACACCGTTGCCGGAGCGCAAACAGGACTTCCTCGCCAACCAGCGCGCCATTGAGGCGGTGGTGCCGTTGGTGTTCAACAGGCGCCGTCAGTCGAGTTAGTATCCTAGTGTCCTATTTGCATTAGTATATGTGAGCATATGTGTGTGGAGGGAGAGAAATTTGCATAGGGGAATATTTTTACATGAAAAGTATGTCAATGCAGTTAAGGCGGGTTCAAATTTATAGCTACAGCAGTGACTAAAATAGATTTAGTTTGCTGAAAATCTAGGCCAAAAGGTTTTAGACCTTCTGTATATACGGAAGAAGTTTATTAATAGACACAAAAAAGTAACGGGTAAACTAAAAAAAAGTAGTGGTCGTTTACAATTAGGTTGCAAGAAACACTATTCATTTTGGTTGTACCGAAACTATAATACCCTTCATATATAAAAGTGGTTTTCCATACAAGAAATTAATTTTGATTGGTCAGTTTGAATAATAACTAAGTGGCATAGTGATCCAAAGTGAAAAATGGTATAGGTTGTAGTGTTATAAATGCTACAGTGGTTCCATATCGGCGGTTCGGTAAAATAAAACAGCTTCTTGGAGATAAGAGGAAATGTGAAAGATTTCAGATCGGTATCTCAAACTCTGAGAACCTAGTGCGTGTATAGTATATATAGACAGACAGACAGACAGACAGACTTGGCTAAATCTACTCAGCTCGTCACTCAGACTCATTTATGAATATAAATTACAGCGTCTCCGAAAACTGCTTCTGGATGCCACAAACTTCGTTGCAAATTAATTATTCTTTATTTAGGGTATAAAAAACCTTTGAATTGGTTCAATTAATTATTTTTGAAATAGTAAAAAAAAACTATTAAATTAGGTCAGATTGAATTATTCATCAATATATTTTGTCGCCTTCAAAGTAATCCCCACCAGATATAATTCACTTAGCAATGATTTTTCCATTCCACGAAACACTTTTCATACGTACTTCTTGGAATGGCCTTCAGCTCCTTTAGCGAATTTTGTTTTATCTCTTCACTCGACTAACAACGGGTTCCACGGAGCAGCAAATTCAGTTATAATGTTCGCACGATCAAGCATATCCAAAAGAGACCTATTTACGGTACTCTTTTTGAAAAAAAAATCAGTTTTATCGAGACGAGTCGAGCAAGAACGCATTCCATATCCAAAATGTTGCCATCGCATGCCTGACGATTTTCAAGCACCAAGCACTTCCCTTTTTAATATTTTCACCAGTTGAAGAGGTCGATGGTCGTCCAGAACAAGGCATCCCTTCAACGATCTCTCGACCGTCTTTAAACGCTTTGTACCACTCTTAGGCTTTTGTTTTGAATCACCATAATTTCCAACATTTGCAATGATTCGGTACACGAACTTTGGTTAAAAATACGAAATTTGAGACAAACTCTTTGTTCGGTACTTTTATCCATTGTAAAAATCGCAAACTGGTTGACAGATCGCGCTCATATTTAGCCTAGTAACTAAAGTCCTACCAATTTAGAAATATAAATTTTTTTTGAAATATCATTTACGCGGAAAATTTAGTAACAATTTTCGGGTATTTTTTTGTCCCAATGTACATAAACAGAACTTATAAACTCTTTCTGTTTTTAGTATCTTTATATAGAACCGATATCGTTCTAACTAATTTAAATGTTCAAATTTACGCTGATTAAAAAATTCAAAATTTTATTGATATGGAATAATATTTTTGTGCAATAATTTGATTGCAGTTTTGAGCATGAAATTAGAAACTATTGAGCCCTAGTTTCCAGAAAGTTGTGTTCGATTAAAGATTTCACAGAAAACATCAGCCAAATTATGGTAAAAGGAAGACCAACTTTTTAATTATTAAATATGAATAGCCCATCAGGACTCGAGGACACTTTAAAACCCACAATTATTGTTATCATTAATGTTAATAATAAGATACTAATGAGAAAATCTTCTAAAAAATCTGCAGGCTACATGAGTTTTACTTCACATTCGTATTTTTCTTTAAATAAAATGTGACTCGAATTTAAAGAACTGCTTTTGAGGTCATTATGTACAGCATACATCCATACACATTTTATTTCTGCAGACTACGAAGCCATTTCTCTAAAATAGGGCAATTTTCAGAAATTTGCATATAATTATATTTGGCACATATGAAATTGAAATCCTTCCGAATATGCCTATGCCTTAGAGAAATAATAATTTTAGCTATTAAATGCAATTTAAAGTAATTTACACTGCAAAGCCTTGGCATAAATGCCATGTGGCGAACACCTTCACCCAAAGGCTAGAATTTAACCGCCAAAAAACGGAACAAAAGAAGGTCATTTCCTTAGAAAAAGTTCTTTTAATAAATGACACGAGTCACAATGCAGTGAATGCAGGAGACTGCAAAAAACACACATACATACATACATATATAATACATATGTATGTATATGTATGTATGTATGTAAAATAAAAGTGGCCCTCAGAAGTGAAGTGGACTGTGTAGAATGATGTTTGCAAGTACAAAAACATATATTGTACATATTTATGGGTATATATGTACATATGTATGTATATATAATTTTATAGCAATGTAATTAGTTGCAACTGAAGCGTAGCAAAAGGCAATTAAGAGAATAGAGAGATTTAAATTACAAAGAATTAAAAAAAAATATAACTGAATTTATTTGACAAACATTTTATAAGCAAATTTTTCAAACGAGTGCTATACTCAACAAACCACAAAGATATTGGAACTTTATATTATATTTTACTTTCGGAGCCTGAGCAAGAATATTAGTCTCTCTTAGAATCTTAGTCCGAGCAGAATTCGGACACCCTGGAGCCTTAATCGGAGATTGGTCTCAGTTTTATCATTAACAGTGATAAGCCTCTTTTTGGAATCAATTAATAGAGATTTAGTTTTCAAACAAGTGCAACTTTGCTCAAAAATATCGTCTAAAGAAAGCATTTACAAAAACAAGGTTTCATAAACCTTTTTAGTTTTTTAAGCATGTATGTATGTAGTATTAATTCATTATTTGTATTAATTTAATGGAACACAAAATTAAAGCAGGTGGCAACATTTTTACATTTTTTTTTTAATTGAAAACTTTGTTAACTCTTTAGACACTTCTTTTTATGTTTTATTTAGGTTACCCATTTTATTTTGAAAAGGTGGCAACCCCAAAATTTTTTTACAGCTTTCAGTTTCTTACCTTAAACTAGTTTATTACTCCCTTGGTAAATTAAATTAAAATTAATTTTATTATGTAACCAAATTTATTTTGATTAGGTGGCAACCTTAAAATTTTTTGACAGCTTTTAGTTTCTTGCTTTAAAGCAGTTTATTACCCCGACAGTAATATTTTATTAAAATTATTAATTTAAATAAGCGTTAAACAGGTGGCCACACTTTTCCAGAATTTTTTCAACTTTAAAACTATGCGAACTCCTTTAGTATATTAAATTAAAATAAATTTATTTTATTACAAATTTTATTTTGAACAGGTGGCAACCTCAAAATTTTTTACAGCTTTTAGTTTCTTGCTTTAAAGCAGTTTATTACCCACACAGTAATATTTCACTAATTTTAGTAAATTAAATAAGCATTAAATTTAAACAGGTGGTAATCCTTTTTCATAATTTTTTGAAAACTATGCAAACTCCTTTGATAAATTGAATTAAAAATAACTTTTTTTATACGTTAAACATTTTATTAAATTGTAAAGAGGTGGAAACTCGTCTAGAAAACTACTTACTAATTTATAGTTTCACCAAACTCTTAAATTTTTTACCCATATAATAGTATTTCCATATCTCACAAAATCTTACAGTTTTCGTAGAGGTAACAAACTAAAAAATTTTAGTAGTTGGTAACCCTTTCGAAAGAAATTTTTAGCTGTAAACTTTTTTAACCTTTGCAGTTTGTAATATTTTTCTCTAACTTTGCGGATAATTCCAATCAGTTGGCAACCTTTTACACATTTTTTTATAATTTATATTTCTCGTATAATTATAATCAGTGGTGTCACATACTGCTGCGCTGACGTGATTTCGTTACCTCTCACAAATTCGTTGTAGTAAAAAGTAAGTTCAGTTTGAACTTTATTCACTACATAACGCTCCTTTCTCTTTTCCCACACTAACACAAAACCTTAATTTAATTAAGCATTTAATTGAATACACTAATTTGACTGAATTTAACAAAGAGAGAAGCAAAAAAAGTTAACTTCGGTTGCACCAAGCTAGAATACCCTTCACAAATCAAAAAGTTTTCATATAAGAACTTGTCTTTGGTCGAAGAGTTTGTATGCTTTAGTGATCCGTTATCGACTCTATCGGTTCCGACATACTTACATATGAGCAGCTTCTCAGGGAGGAAAGGACATGTACGAAATTGCAAAATTATCTTAAAAAATAAGGGACCAATTTGCAAAGCAGTTACACAGTTACACAGTCACACAGTTTATTATATTTTATGGAATTTCCGATGTTTTCCTCTGGTTGTTAGAATTTCGTGGCAAACTTAGTGCACTCTGCTCAGGGTATAAAAAAGATAACTTCTTTAATATAATTTCTCTCAGCACTCCACAAAGAACAATTACAATGGCAATTATCACAATAAGTAGATGGTGAAACTGATTACACACCAAAACGTATTTTTCGCGTACCTAAATACTTAACGTAAAATAGCACATGCTATACTTAAATGAGCCCTAACAAAAATAACGAATAGCGAAAAAACGAAGCAGACAGACTAGAAATTGAACTATCGTACTCAGACCTTCCATGAAAAATAAACAAACGGCAAAAAGGTAAACATATCGCAACTTTAAAGCACCATAAGATGACAAAAAAAAATTGTTATCACGTAAAGTTGTTGTAAATCAACAAAACAAATTGCTGCTCAGTATTTGCGGAGAAGCATCGAGCGCTGAGTATGAGAGTGAACAATCTAACCGCATTGTTGAGATATTAATTACAACTACAAGTGAATTAACTACAAATTACCCTCGTGGCACATATGAAAATCGTAATCACAGTGCAAATATTAGTATGAAAACACCAAATGGAGAGTCTGTCGTTACGGTAGTGCGTCAAATGAGAGTAACGAGCAATTTCGCGTGCGCTCCATAAGTCAGTAAGTCAAATACATAGCATATGATTACAGTGACACAAGATGAATGGAATCGAAAAAAAAATTTAATTATAAATTTTAGTAATTGTAAGTTAGTTCTATATTTTATATTTGGGGGAATAGTAAAATATCTTTATGGGTCATTTTAACGGAGATATATAACAACAACAGTCTGATATTAGTAGGAGAAATTGTTTTTAAGGTCAACAGGGGAACATTATTTTTTGAATACGTAACATATGCTCAAAATTGACCCGGACTGAAGGCACTCTCACATATTTTAATATAAGTATTAAAATAGGCTCTTGAGCCAACGATCAAATCAATTTTCCATACATTTGTTATAATGCCTTCGGGGTCTTCAGCGTACTTTTCTTTCGTTTCGTCTCATTTTTGGAAGATCATTCCCTATATTGTTGGATAAGTTTCGACTTAATATTCATAAGCTCACGCAAAATAAAAAGTAATGATGCGCTTGATGAATGTAGGGTCCTCAGCTACGTTGTCAAGCACCTATTTTGCGACCTCTACTCGACGTTGTTTTTTGGTGTCTTAGTACAAGTCTTGTATTGATACATTCATACCTAAAACATTAACCAAAATGTCTTAAGCCCAGCCGTTAGAAATATTGAGATCCTCTGCTATCTCTTTGGCGTCAGCAGGATAATTTTCAAGCGCTGTTTCCCTAACTTTTTTGGTTTACAGCAGCGGATGGACGACCTACATGAGACAAGTTTTTGATAACTTCGCGCTTTTTTATAAAATTGATGTAACTTTTCAAAAATAAGGAAAAACTATAAATTTTTTTCGAATTTTTTTTTCCAGCCTGTCAATTATTATCCTTCTTCGAAAAAACTATCTCCCACTTTCACTCGATTGTGAGTCCCAGAGATAATATTTGCCCCACAAATGTTCTAAATGCGCCACAGTGCGTACAAACCAGTCACTCTAATAAAAGACCGTTGCAAATCTAAATGAAAGTACGTGAGCACACCCGAGTACTTGGCGACTGAGACTCATCGCGAAATCTGCGCCAGAAGCATGCACGGTCGTACTAACTGGGAGTAGCGCAGCCGGCAGTGGAGCAACTGGCTGAGTGCCCCAATCGAACGGCGCCACAAACAGTTGAACGATGCGCGCCCGCCAGTAATGTGCACACGCTAACGGTTAACGGTTGAATTGTGTCGAATTTTTCATTTCAAGTGAGTTCAAGTAGACTTTCGCGAAGGCGCAGCAGCTGAGCCAAATAGAAAATCAAATTGAAGAACAAAACGACGCTATAAGCACGTTCACTGGATATAATAGAATTATACGCGAGTAAGTGTTAGCACAGACGAGCGGCAGTGGCGTGCCGCCGCACGCAAAGATAACATTAGCGACTGCGGCAACGAACTGCATATTTTGCATTATTGTAGTTGTTATTTGTGAACTGTTCTAATTAGCAAACAATTGATACGCGCGTAATTCGAAGCGCGCGTCTCAGCTTGCCGCACTCCAATCGCCACACGCCGCGCTGATTGCATTGTTCGTTGAATAGCGGTTGAAAAAAGTGGAAAACACTTAATTTTGCATGCGGCCATAAAGTTCAATTCAGTTCAGTTTACAGTTTAGTGTCTACAAGTTGTCTTATCTGACGACGTTGCTGGTCGCCGCGCCGCGCACCGCCGCACACCGTCAAATGCCGGGCGCTAGACAGTGCAACGCTTTGCGAGGTATTTTATGTGCAATTTTATACATGCTTAGGTAGTTAACCCGCCAAGCAGCGCTTTTGTTGAAGTCACTATGAAAAAGCAGCAACAAAACGATACGAAAAAGTTAAGCACACAATAAAAAAGTTGTGGGAAAAGTGTTGTGGAAAAGTTGTTGCCCGCTTGCGCAGTAGTGAAAGTGTAAATTAAACGCGCCGCAAAAATAACCGGCATCACAAGGCAAAGCTCGTCCGACAGCTGGTGCGGCCGCTGCGACGCGCACAGACCGCAGACAAGCGCTAAGTGACAAGCTGGTCTGACTGGCGCGCAATCAATTTACCGCATCAATGTAGTAATTTGTATTTTTTTATTTTTGTTGCTTTAGTCTTTTGGTCTGTAATTATTTTTCAGTTTTTGGCAAGTTTTTGTCTATTATTATTCTTTTTGTATGTTTTTTTTATTTAACACTTTAGTGTAACGCTTTTTTGGAGGAAGGCGAAGCAATAGTTGAAGCTGTTAAAGCGAATCTCTTTCTGGGTCAAACGAAATTGGTTTGTTCTACATTTGATTAGCTCCACTCAGCCAATTTAATTTTTCTTTCCATCAATTTTTTGCTATTACTCGATTACTTTTCTCTTTCTTTATTGCATATGCGGAACAACTTTAAATTGAACGTATGAGTGTATGAAATTAGCGCATTTCTCTCAAAAGCGTTAATTTTATACATCTCGAGAGACTCCAAGCGATTTCGGGTGTCTTCTTTTTATAGCTGAGCATTTTGTTTAGTATAAGTGGTCCAACATACCATATAATGTCGATAGATTTTCTTTTACCATTCACTGTAAGATCATTTATTAGTGCATCGAATCTTAAGATTATTTTTTTCCTTCTTCTTTCTAACAACAGAACAGAGAATATTTCCACATAATTTTGGGGAGTGTTGTTGATTTAACTTATAAAATTATTATAGTTATATAGATCCGATTCCCATCGGCATGGTACAGTGATCTGTAACCATATTTAGGCAAGTGTATCATAGAGCCATTTTTAAATATGTCGAATACATTCAAATATTTCCTAATTACAACTGCATCTATTATAATTACTATATTGAGGTGATCAGTGAACTTGTGAAACGTTCTTACTGTCTTAACAGAACTCAATTCATTTTGCCTGAATTTTTGAGATCTCGACCTGAAACATTTCTCACATACTTTTTTCTTCACGAATCTGCTGATTTATCGGAAACTATGAAATTGGACCCCTATAGCAAGCTCTTGTATGAAAAACTTTTTTATTTAACGATAAATCTTCACGAAATTTTTCATGACAACAGTACAATCTTCAAACCAATTTTACAGATCGGCCTACTATAGCGTTTAGCTGTCATATAAACAGACCAATCAAAATCAAGCCCTTGTATATTTGGCATAGGTTATTTTTCAAGGCAGCACTATAATCTTTGAACGAATTGTTCAGATTGGACAATCAAATATAGTTGACATACAAAGCGACCTATCAAAATGAAGATGAAGATAGCATTTGTCATGGATTTCCTGGGGTAAAAAATAGCCTTTTGCAACCGGTTTTTCTCATATAAAAAATTAAATATTTTATTGTTACAAACATACACCATTAACAAAGAAATTCTGAAATTTTTGGAAAAAAATATTTTAAACTCGGCCATTGCGTCGCCGTTTCCGGTGACCCCCCGGAAAAAAGATGCGCCCGCGTTGGCGGAACAAATCCTTACAGGATCATTTAAAATATAAACAAAAAAAAAATACGCTTTTTAGTTAAATCCTTAACATAGAACTTCGAAGAAGGGAAAAAAATTGAAAACTGGATTTTTGGCTGACATTTGTAGAAAATAATTAAAATTCTGCGACATTTTTGTTTTCAAATAGTTGTAATCGAAAAAATCCTTCGGCCAAGTCTTAAAGACCAGAGTAAAATTTCATGAAGATGGTTGAGTAGTTCTCGAGAAATTTTGTCAACCGACTTCAAAAACACAGTTTCGGGAAAAACGCGTTAAAAGACGGCACACTTAGCCTAGGCAGCCTCGAGCGCATAAGTTCTCAAAACTGTATCTCCGAAACTATTACTCGGATCAATTTTTTTTAAATTTAGGACAATATTCTAGAGGTGTTGAAGAATTTATTAAGACAATAAAAAATTTCATTGTTTGAAACCCGTAAAGCCATATTATCTTCTTTGCAACCGAAATTAACGTGTTAACGTTTCATCTTTTTTGAACAATTCTGTGAACTCGAAAAAATAATCGAGTCAAAGTAGCTAGTTTTAGCGAGTGTTTTTTTCTGCTCGCTTACAAGAAAACAGACTAAATATTACACAACAAAATCTCCACTTTAACATATTTCCTGCTTTTATTTGCATTATTTCCCCATACGATCTTTCATTATTATTTACGCTACGAAAATGTGTACATATTTACATATACATATACATATGTACGTATGTGTTTATGCATGCAATTACTAGCTGTGCATGCAATTAATACTTTTTACCGTCAATCACAGCAAACCAAGCAAGTTATGCATACGGCAATCAAAATAATTAAACAATTTCCAGCTGCTCATGCGGAAAATGCCACGCCAGACGTACAAATTAAATTTCTTTAAAAAAGCTTATCTGCAGATAAAGTCAGGAAATTAGATAAAAATGTGTTGTTTTTCATATTCAATAACAAATTGCCACACACATACATATGTACATACTTTTTGTTTTCTTGTTTTATTTTTGTTTATCTAACTGTTTGTTTACCTAACTTTTGTAACTGAAGGCGAGGCAGTCAGCTTGAGACGTCAGTCGTGTCAGCCACCAGCCACCAACCACCCAAACGCACGTTCACTCGCCGCTTTGACGCACACAAACACACACATGCTTGTAATCATAGTGCGCCCATTTGAATTGAATTCATTCGAACCACCCAACGAAGGTCTTACAGCAGATACGACGGCCCTTACTTACTAGTAACTGGTGCTGTGTCGATCCGCTTGCCGCCCCACTCTTTCGCCTGCACGACAGCACGCCAGCGAGCACGCGCTTTGCGGCGGCGACCTACTAATTGTTATTTGACAATTATTACTTGCTGTTAGTCGACAATTGCTTGATTCAATAAATTTGCGGCGACGCAAATACTTTTTGTACATAAATTTTTTAATAAATATATATTTGCGTGTGTATGTGTGCGCGTTAAGCGCTGCGCCGCAGAAGATTCCCGCGTTTCGGCTTTTCTTTGTCGGCCATCACTAAGTTCTTTATGTCAAGGCAAAAGTGTATCTACAGACAATTGAAAAACATTGAGGCGATCAGCGTGCGACAATCAAGTTTCCACTGAACGATCAATGATTTGTATGACAGCAATCAGTGACAGTCTATTTTCTCTAGTCGCATTGTTAAGGCTGGGTTTTCGTAGCTAATTATATAGAAATATTTTTTTTGTAACGTGTGCGCTGGCGTCGGTATGTAGAGAGACATCATATATACATATATGCAGCAATAATATATAAGTATGCTATTGAAAGCCTCTTTTTCTAAGCTTGAAAACAAGCTGCACTTTCAATGGTTTCGAATTTCACTAGACCAAATAAGTCGCAAGTACAAAACACAACAAAAAAGTTTAGCGCTCGCACCTGCCGCGGAGAGAGCGTCATCATACATTTATCCATTCATTGAGACTTAACTCGCATTGTTCACCGGTTGGCTTTCGGCGCGTGACAATCGCTATACATTTTCTAATTGTGTTTTTAGCGCAATTAAACATAAATCTAATTAAATGTGGACAAATACAAAGAGCGCAAATGAACGACATATGTATAGTACATGTACAGATTAAGCTGGTACTGCGACACAGATTTCGTGATTTCAGATTTCCAGTTTGAAAAAATAATCGACAGTAAACTTTACTATCTCACATGGCAGCACTATCGCACAGAGCCGGCAATCAGTCCTCAGACATTCATATGAAAAGTAGCAATAAAAAGCACTATTAATTCGAAAAAGTATCATCTCCCGATTGTGTTAATTTGGCGCTAGTTTTGAACTAGTCCTACGCTACTAGTATGCAAGAATTTTATATGAATAAACACAGATATATTTATACATACATATGTTGATTTCGTGTCAATATGCCAGTGAAGTGTCTCCCCCCCCCAGCGCGACAATAAAAATGTTAATTAATGAATAGCTAGCTACTCATAAATTATTCGTGGAATTTTGCATTACGTATATTATAAAACAACAACAATAAAAATAGTTAGTAATGTCATTGTAATGTTTGTGATATAAAATATACAAGTTGTTTATCAAGACGATTGTGCAATAATTCATGAGCATTGAACCGGCGATTCGCTAAGCAGATAAAAGTAAATCGATTTACATATAATAACAAGAAACATTGACATTGATTACAAAGAAACTATAATGCGCTTGACAGATCTTTGTGATATAAAATATTATGAAAAAAATCTGGATTTTGATCGGTTAATTTGTATGGCAGCTATATGCTATAGTGGTCCGATCTGAACAATTCGTTCAGAGATTGTAGCGCTACTTTGGAGAATAATCCGTGCCATTGGCAGCTTTATACTATACCGGTTCGATTACGGTGGTTTCGACAAATAATCATCTTCTTGGTGAGAAAAATACGTGTGCTAAATTTCAGATCAATAACTCAAAAACTGAGCGAACTTCGTCGCAAACTTAATATACCCTGATAGATCGAGAAGAGGAGAGGAAGAGGAAGACCTCCACTCCGTTGGAAGGACCAAGTGGAGAAGGACCTGGCTTCGCTTGGAATATCCAATTGGCGCCACGTAGCGAAAAGAAGAAACGACTGGCGCGCTGTTGTTAACTCGGCTATAATCGCCTAAGCAGTGTCTACGCCAATTAAAAAGAAGAAGAAGAAGATCGAGAAGACTGCAGGAAATGTTTAGAGTGGACACCAGGGAAACAATGGAGCATCTCTTGTGCACTTGTTCTGCATTGGCAAGACTACACTGTTAGAGTCTGTTAAAATTTCTAAAGGATGACTACTTTGTTTGGACCTAGGAAATGAACTTCACTTGATATCGCAAAGGACCTAAACTGGTCTTCCAACTTAACCAAATGTAGCCTGTTCATGATCAATCATCCTAGAGGAAGACTATTTCTCTTGGACTTAGGCTGAACTCTATTACTAAAACTGTTCATGATATGATTTGGATGACAGGGTACGAACGTTTCAATGTTCATGGTATAAAAAAACTGTTGCCTAACAATTTTCATTACATTCGATTAGATGAAATGAACTATTTTTGATAATATGCTGACTATGTTCACACGAATTTATGAAAAAAGCGATTGAAATATTTCATAAAAGACAGTTAATTAAATATTAAGTTAAATTGAAACTCACAAAAAGGTTACAAGTTTCGGTCAAATTAGATTAATGTTTCAGCTCTGATCCAAAGTGGGAACCGTCTTGCTCTCTTCGTGAGAATCAAATTAAATAAGAGTTAATAAAAACGAAATACTAAAACTGTTTGGCAAAAAAATTACCTTCTCCATCCATGGATTTAATTGATTAGTCTTGTCTCCCCATAACTCTTAAAACCTTTTCAAATCAACTTTGCTGATTCTAGTGATTTCTAGAAGTGATCCAATTTCATTATTGAAGTCAAATAGTACCTGTAGTGTGCATTGACTTTACATCTCCACCAAGCTTAGGTTGGATCCCAATTTCTGACCAAAACAGTTTTTTGCTAATAAGAGTTATCTTTCTTTATCGTATTATAAGTAACATCAAACGTTCAATTAAATCACGTCATGAAAAAGATATTCACCAAATTAATATATTTTTTCAAAAGCGGACTTGAATAATGAGCATCATCTTGGTTGATTATCATCAGAACGTTTAACACAAATAGAAAGATAAGTTTGGGATTAAGGTATAATTACTTATTATATGCATTTGCGATCGGTTACAAGTAAATAAAAGTCAAACCCCAGCGATAAATTTCATCAAGCAAACAGATCATCATCAACTCAAAAACCAATTTCCATTTATATGGTAACTACTACACAGAACTACCTCAATACTTATAACTGGGATCTGTTAGAGCTTTTTTCAAAGATTATTCAAAACCAGAAATATCTGAATAGTAATAATTAAAGATCTACTGTTAAGGATCTACAAGTTCCCCTAAGCCATTTGCTTTTAATATTGAGTTTGTAATACCAAAAACAAATATAATTCAAGTAACACGCTATCTGTAAAACAATCAGCGTTAAACGTTAAAACCCTTGAACAACGGAGCGTTAGTTGTGCATTAAAAACGATGATATTTGTATGATCTTTCCGACACCCAAACTCAATATAAACCCCAAATTCTTATGCACTTTAATTATATACCAAAAACAAACCGTTAATAACCTTCCCGCTGCCTTTATTTCTCCTCCATAGAATCTCCAAATCGTTATCTTGAATCGGATGTAAATATCCATTTCAAGACACCAATACGTCATGAATACAAACAGGCCATGTCGGATGAGGATTTAGCACAACGGCAAGCCGAACAAATGCAAAAGCTTTATCAGGAGGAACGGCGTCGCAAGTACTTACAGGAGTTGCAGGATATGAATGCACGCCGTCACACCGATAACTTTACACCTACACAGAAGTCACCAATACCGTTAAATCGCTATGATGACTTCCAATCGGACTTGGCGCCCAAATCGCCGAATGCGATAACAACACGAACGGCAGCGCGTGCGCTATACAACTTCCAAGGACAAAATGCAAGGTAAATTGGAAATACTTGCTTAAAGGTTTGTTAAATTGTAAATTATATGTTTTCTAATTTTTTTGCAGAGAGCTCACATTCAAGAAGGGCGACATCATTTACATACGCCGCCAGATTGATCGCAATTGGTACGAAGGCGAATTTAATGCCATGATTGGTCTGCTGCCCGTGAGCTATGTGGAGGTGAGTGTTGCCAGTTTTTAGAAAATAATAACGAGTGAAGAAAAGGCGTAAGATAGCGAATGAACTCTTGAACAAACAAATTTGAGTGATTTAAGGAAATTATAGGGCTATCTTAAGGGGTTACGTGGGTTTCCTCGGGTAAAAAACAGCCTTTTTTTCAAATATTTGTAATCGAAAAAAATCCTTCGTCCAAGTCTTTAAGAATTGTATTTTAAAGACATGTGTAAAATTTCATGATGATCGGTTGAGTAGTTCTCGAGCAATCTTTGCCAACCGACTTCATAAATACAGTATCGAGACGAAAGACGACGCACTTAGCCTATGATCCGAAACTATGACTAGGATCAACTTGAAAATTTAGGACAATATTCTAGAGATGTTGTAGAATTTAATAAGGCAAATGGATTTTTGGGAAACCCCATTCCCCAAATGGATTTTTGAAAACCCGTAAACCCATGTATGCCCTTAACAAAATAAATATTTAATTAAAATTTAATTTGGTCTAACTTTATTTCTCACAGGTCGTCAACAAAGAAACTGCTCGTCAACAACCAAAGAAACCATCAGAGGGACAGGCGCGTGCCAAATATAACTTCCAAGCGCAATCCGGCATCGAATTGTCGCTGAACAAAGGCGAACTGGTCACACTCACACGACGTGTGGATGACAATTGGTTTGAGGGCAAAATAGCCAATCGAAAGGGCATCTTCCCAGTGTCATATGTTGAGGTGAGTAACCGAGCATAACCAAAAAATCAATATTATCGTTATTCAAATATTAATTAACCAACAGGTACTCACTGATATTGGCGCCGAAGATATTGCCGCTCGCACCGTTATCACCGAACAGGCGAGCGTCACGAATTTACGCCCCTCACTCGACACACTACGCACAAATATTAATAACGAGTTCAATTTAATAACCAAAAATGGCCATCAGCCACCAAATGGCATACTCAAGGAAACCAAACATCACAACAACAAAATTGATGCACTGCACGTGGACACGCATTCAGAGCCTCTAGTGTAAGTTGCAACAAACACAAAATTTAATTCAAAATTTCGCTAATTTTGCTCTTAACATTGCCGCAGTTATCGCGCACTCTACAAGTACCGGCCGCAGAACTCCGACGAGATGGAGCTGCTGGAGGGCGACATCGTCCACGTGCTGGAGATATGCGACGACGGTTGGTTCGTGGGCACGTCGCAGCGTACGGGCTGCTTCGGCACCTTCCCCGGCAATTATGTGGAACGGGTACGCTGAGCGCCTCCGTGAATGGGTGGCGCCAGTAGAACTGGTCAATGCGTTCTATTAAACACACTCACACACAATCACAAACAAAGAGAAAGAAAAACAAAAAAGAGATGAACACTTTAGTTGAATGAACAAATTTAATGAAAAGCAATCAAAGAAATTAAATATTAATGAAAGAAAAACAAAAACAAATACCAGCAGCTGCAATAGTAAAAGTCGCTTAATATAAATTACATTAAATTTTTGTTGTTATTATATACATACATACATATATTATTTTATTTTGCAGACTTGTGTAATGGTTAAACTTAAAACAAAAACACAAAAAAACATATTTATTTACACATATTAATGTTGAAGAATATAACTCTATATATTACATACATACATACATATGTACATACATATATGTATTATTAACCACAAAGTTAGCGTTGGAAAATAATAATTTGTATTTAATTTGCTAAAAAACACAATGTGAGGTTCTTGCAACAACAACAACAAGAGCAGCCAGCACAAATGCGGCGGCGTGGCAAGCCTCCAAATGGTTTACTAATAAAACTAGTCAAAGCTATTTCCAAAAAAACATTATTAATTGATTAATTAAACATTTGCACAAGCAGTACGAAATTAACTTAAATAAAGGGGCAATAAATTACATAAAAATCTCAGTGTATCACAAATATTTAATTTGAAAAAAAATATTAGTAATAAACAAATTTTAATATTCAAAAAGATATTCAACCGATATTAGTGTCACTGCACAGCTTAGTAAAACAAACCGACATACCTAAATCTGTGCTGTATCAAATTTTATTTTTGTATACCCTTTACATACATACTTAAAAAAATGAACCGAAATGTGCCTTTACCCGTGTCCACCATCCATCCATGTTGCCTTATATTAAAAAATATATATATTAATAATTCTGTAACCGCGTTGCATTGTAATTGTAAAAATATAAAACGTTAATTAAACATAAATATTTGCCTGCTGGTTTGTAGTTGACACAATTTAGTTTTAATTTGCATACATATTAATGTATTTGTTGTTATTAGAATAAAAAAAACAAAAAATAATAAAAAGCATTAAACACCAAAAAAAAATTATTTGTTTCAATATTAATAAAACTTTCCAAAACTTTGGTAAAATCATAATATTTAATAAAATGTATGTCAGACTCGTATTATTTGTTTCAATTTTAATAAAACTTTCCAAAATTTTGGAAAAATCATATTTTTTAATAAAATTTATGTCAGACTCGCACAGAGTGTGCAGAAAATTTAGTTCATGTTAACTGTGCCATAAATCAAAATTTAAAAAAAAAATATTTTTATATTAGTCACTTATGATTTAAAAAATTTTTACACTTTATTTTTCTGTCTTTCTCTACTATGTTTAAATTAAATTAAACCTTGAAGGAAATAAGTTAAAACCAAAAACCAATTTCCCTTTACCTAGACTAATAACTCTCTCTCTCTAAAGGAAGCTAATTTCAATTATATACACTTATGTTTTAACAATATTAACTCAATTCAAAACTCAAAAATTAACGCTAAGTACTACAATAAAATTAAGTATTGTGCAATAAATTACACTTGTCATGTCAAAATTTATTTTTGATATAATGACTAACTGAAAGTAGAACAATAATAAATGTTAAATATCACATTACTTACTAATTATTAATTATTATAAATAATGATTTTATTAATTTTAACTCATTTATATGTGTAATATTTTTGTTACTAATTTCATTTTCAAAAACACAGTGCAAGCACATTTCTTTATTATTCGCATCACCCTGTGGCAGCTCACATGCTCATTTAACCACCAGCTGTCAAACTGTATTTGATAAAAACGTAAACAAATTGAAAACAAAGATGGACTGTAGTAAAAAGTGAGTATTTGTTTTCCTCGATAAACATTAATTAAAAAGTACAAATCTTACAGCACTGAACCGCTGGAGAGCCTTAAGCGAATCGAAATATACTTGCAGTCACCAACGTTGGATGACACAAATGCGCCACATTATGTAGAGCAATTGAAAGCGCTGCGAAATCTTTGTGCCATAGATCCGGCGCATCAGAATACAATTGCTGAGCACGAAAATTTCAACGAACAGTTGCATCAGCTACTATTTGATAACAGCATAACGCCTAGACCGCCACAAAATCTACAACTAATGGCGCTGCAGTTACTCGCGAATGCAATTGTGCAAAATCCAAATTCACAACGCAACATTTGGCAACGTCATGGCGCTGCTATCGTAGAGTGTGGATTGGTGGCGCCACTAGGTCGTCATACCAATATACTGCTTATGATAGTGTACAATGTATTGAAAGGTGCTGCAGTGTCGAATATGGAACAACAGGCGTTGTGTGCTGCAGTGCGCGCATGGCAAAAAATTGTGGATGAACGCAGCGAGGATAACTATGAATTTCTACATTTTCTCTTTGAACATTTCATTGTACATGGCGGGCACAATACCGTACGCTATTATGCGCACTTGAAGCCGGCGGAACGCATTTCGTTTCTAGAATATTTAGTGCATTATCTGCGTCAAGACAGTCCAAATGGTCACATACATCAATTCCTGTTGAAATACATAACCAAAGAGTTTAATATAAAGTCTGATCGTATATTAATCTGCAAACCGGATAGCGCACAGATGCCTGCCACTGATCCAATGCCCGCCCGCGAAGCTTATGCGCTATTGCGAGTAATTGCCAGCGCAACTGGTAGTGAATTCTATGCAGATAAATATGTGGGCGAACAGTCACTATTTTTGAATGTGAGTAGCCTGTTACGTTGCCTGGCGCAAGTGGGTAAAGAGTCGCAAAATATCTTTACGCCCATGAATAAATTGGAAGAAGTGGCGCTCACATCGAATATATCGCGTGATTTCGAAACAGAGTTGTCATTTGAGCTGAAAACCTTATTGGTGCGTTGCATTGCGAATTTGCTTTACAAAAATCCAGCCAATCAAGGCTACTGCATAGACACACAATTGCTGCCCACTTTGCTGGAATGTACCAATATGGATGCACGAAATCCACGTTAGTATTATAATTCTTTAATATTATTAATTTATTGTGGTTTTTAACTGTATTGGTTGTCTTTGCAGTGCTGAAAGAGTGGAGCATATTGGCTATTCGCAATGCTTGTTACGGCTGTCCAGAGATTCAGGCAATGATAGCGAATATGACGAATAGAGGCGCGGCGCAAAATGACATCATTGACGAATATGATATGGGTGCTCTGCGCATTAAGCCTAGTCGATAAATTTGGCCACTTGTAAAAAATCCGTTTTTCTATTTCTTTGTTTAATTAGTTTGGACGTTTTATACAATAATAATCTATAGTTTTATACAAACTGAACGATCAAAATTAAGTTTTTGTACGAAAAACTTTTTTAATTGTGAAGAGTATTATAGCTTCGGTCCAAACGAACTTAACGGTTCTTTGATACTTTTAAGTTAATAAGGATTCAAATAAAAAAACATAAATTTTAAATCAATAGTAATATTGTTTTTGCTAAAGAGAAAGTATTCCTAAACACATAAATAAATCATTAAAATGGTTTTCAATTAAGGTGAATATTGGATGTTATCTATGTATGAACATTCTTTCATTGAAATATGCTTCGCTGCATTGATAATATAGATTTATGAACTTAACGCAGGCAATGAAAACGTGACACAATACTTCCGCGTTTGGCATTCGGTATAAATGAATACGACACTCACATGTGCTTTTGATCACAAAAAGTATTCAACTACTTTCAGTGTCAGAGAACACACCCACACACATGGAAAAAGTGTTTTTAAGAAGGATAGTTTCTTTGAGGTATAACTATTTTTCTGGAACGTAATTCCCCGCAAAAAATATAAGTAAATTTAACAGTTACGTGATGCCTTACAAAACGACTGACTGTTTTCCTTTCAATCAATTGGGGATCCCAAACTTATATGTACGCGACATCAGCAGTATGACAGCAAGCTGAGCTCAAATCGCGTATAAAACCGAGCTGAGACACTGAATTGAACATCAAACTATCTCTAGCGCCTACTGCAGCAGCAACTATTTGCAGGGAAACCAATTCAACTAAATCTTAAATCCGTCAATATGAAGACAATCGTGCTTTTCGCTGCTTTCCTTTGCGTTTTCTGCCTGTTCCAAGGCATCAATGCAGCTCCCGCTGATGCAGCTGCTCTGGAGGCCGATGACGCACAATTGGCAGTGCTAAAGGAAGAGCTTGCAGTGCAGTCGATTCGTCAAAAACGCGCCACTTGTGATCTGTTGAGCGGAACCGGTGTTAATCACAGCGCTTGTGCGGCCCACTGCATACTCCGTGGCAACCGTGGCGGTTATTGTAATGGTAGCGCTGTCTGCGTCTGCCGCAACTGAGTGGATTCACAACAGAAGCAAACGGATATTGTTAAAAAATTTAACTAATATTTTATTTTTTAAAAATGTATTTTCCCGATTCATTAAAATTTCGTCAAGATTAAAAAATAACTATCTTTGAAATCATACATACATAGGTGTTGATAGAGAGTGGTTTTAAGATGAATAACTGGTTTTTTTACAGGTAGGTTATAGCTTTATCGATTTAACCAATAGTTTTTGAAATAGAGCTTCTGAAGTTTACCCGCTTAGTTCGATCGACCGACCTACCAGATTTTAGGTAAAATTCAACTGCCAAAATTTTATTGTTCTATAAATATAAATATTTATAAAGTAAAATGAAAAACAGACAATGAGAATGTTCCTCCCATGTACTGATATTGTTCAAAACTTGATATAAAGACGATAAAGAAGAATGCTGGAAATGTACTATAATTCGAAATCCGAAGAATTATTCATAGCTTTATTCCGGTTATCAGTTTCGAGATGCCTTGAATTTTTTCTCCAATTTTAGATTGTCAACGCTTCAAACTTTTAACGGTTCACGTTTTTAACATGGCAATATACACCTGAAAGGCTTAGACTCTTGATAGGAAAGGTGACTCTGTCATCGGGAACTCAACCTTACATTACTGCCTTCCAAGAGATACGATAAGCGAGGTAAGTCAAAAGGTAATTGGACTTTGCGATATCTACTACCGCGTTTGTTCAAAGGTAAACGGCTGTCACTCCGACCTTTCTCGCTTCTTCCATGAGACATCAGGAGGCATCCTGTCGTAATTGGGAGTGCTGTCTTCTGACAAGTCTAGAGCTTCCTCGTCTGCTTTTCACTGCATCCAAGCATACCTGTATTAAGGTAATGTCGGTACTTCTTCGTCCAGTTAGTGATATGGTCGCTGGGGTTTTAGTGGGGGAGAGTGTTAAGTTCCGTGCAGCGAGGAAGTGAGAAAGGTCAAAGAGATAGCTGTTTACGTTACAATTCCACAACTGCCGGTTCTATGTTAACGGAATTGACTTGGATATTATCCAGCCAAGGGTTGTACTTTCGGAGATCTAACCTTGTTTGGGTCGGTAAGTTTGACTTTGACCCGTCGATTTGTATGGTAATCAGTGACCGAGAGAGGGTGGAAGATTGGAGGCAATTCCTCCCAGAATCCTCTGAGCGACCCGGGGACGTACATATAAACACGATAAGCTGCTCATATGTGTTAAAGTTGTCATAAAAGCTGTTCGATCGAAAACATGTCTTTGTATGGAAACTTTTTTACATGGCAAGGTACCTTCACGAAGTGTGCTTTATCATCTAAAATGGATGAGATCAGTAGACGTCTACACCTAACACAATATATTACATAAGAAATATTTAGGCTTATGATAATCTTCGTACCACTTATAAGTTTGAGTGAAGCATTAATAAAAATATTTGAGATATATCGCCGATCAATTATCAATTTCGGTTCTCACCTTGGTATTTTTTGTTAATATTTTTACCCCATAGCTTTAGTATGAGTCTAATAAAAATATTAAAATATATAAATTACTTACAAACAAGTTGGCTTTCAATACATAAACGAACCATTATATTTAAAAACTAAAAAACAAAATTGAAATAAGGTAAAAGTATACAAGTATGAAGAACTGGGTCGTGAAATTATCTACTGAGGTACATACCTCTACTGAAGTACGCAAAAGTGCATCCCCTTAGCAAGAGTACCTTATGCACACACAGAATATTGATAATGCTAATTTAAACTTTTCACGAACAAAGAAAAAATGACAAAAAACTTCCGCCGATGTCTTTAGGTGCGAGCAAAAAGTCTTACTACAAACATGCTCACACATAATCAGATCAGAACGATTCAATTACTTTCAAGATTTCAATGCGACGTCGCTACATACATACATATATACATATGTACATACATATATAGGCAGTGATGTGGTTATTTCCAAGAATACTTAATATTCGCGACTTATCAATAACATACATATACCTTTAAAGCATATATGTACATCCCATCGACCGCCAGCAGATTCTACCAATACCAACTTTGTGAGTCCCCTCTTATGTGGGTGGAGATTCCAAACCGTGTACGACATCAGCAATATGACACCAAGCTAGGCGCAAGCTGCGTATAAAACCGAGCTGAGACACTGAATTGAACATCAAACTATCTCTAGCGTCTACAGCAGCAGCAACTATTTGCGGCGAAACCAATTCAACTAAACCTTAAATCCGTCAATATGAAGACAATCGTGCTTTTCGCTGCTTTTCTTTGCGTTTTCTGCCTGTTCCAAGGCATCAAAGCAGCTCCTGCTGATGCAGCTGCTCTGGAGGCCGTTGACGCTGAGTTGGCTGTGCTGAAGGCAGATCCTGCAGTGGAGTTGAGTCGTCAAAAGCGCGCCACTTGTGATCTGTTGAGCGGAACCGGTGTTAATCACAGCGCTTGTGCGGCCCACTGCTTACTTCGTGGCAACCGCGGTGGATATTGCAATAGCCGTGCTGTTTGCGTTTGCCGCAAATGAGTGAAATTAAGCTTTATTCATATTTACTATTATAATGGACATATACTAATGTTACAAAAAACAAACGATTAAAAAAAATAATAAAATTATTAAAAACATACTTTTCGTTAAACTTATATGTGGGGTTATATGTGATACTTTAATAATATACATATTTATATGTATAGTACATAGTGAATTTTGAAAGTATATACGTTTTATTTCAAATACCTGCAATTTAATTTTATTACATCTACGTCTATATCGGAACACCTAATCCATGCAACATGTTATGGGGGTATAATAATTCGAAGTTTTTATGGCAGCACTTCCAAGACCTACAAAATATATTCCGTTGTTAAGTTTATGTGCGAGTCGTGCTTATATTCGTTTATACCTAAGTCAAACTAACAAAAAGTGTGACGAATTCAATATTGAACGGGCGTAGATTTCCCAGTATTCGAAAAATATTTTTTAAGTTCCCATATGACGATCTTAACTTAATAATGCTCAATGAAATATTGCAAAACTACCTGATTGAGTCCGCACGACAAAGTTATGCACACATTTGTTATTATTAGGAAAATCATATACATACATACGATCACCGCCTTTTCAGAACAACTGAGCCGAGGCATATATAATAGAGACCAATACCTGAATTTCATGTCAGAGTGCAATAAACTATAACACTGCAACATTATACACAGCTCAGTAAACTTTTTAAAATTAAAAAAGTTTTTCAAATATTCAACATGAAGACGCTCGTACTTTTCGCCGGTCTCATTTGTGTTTTGTGCCGCTTCCAGACGATCAATGCAGCGCCTGATGGAGCAGATGTTGGAGAATCAGAGGAAGCACAATTGCCTGAACTGAAGCAAGTTGTACCGATTGGTCAAAATCTCCGTTTAATTTTATGTCATCTTTTGTGCAGACGTATTTGTTCATTCCAAACGAAGGTTGAAGGTTACTGTAATGAACAATATGATTGTTTTTGCCCCAATTAAAAGATATCTACATGTGAACGCGCATACGAAAATGAACAAGCATACGGAAATACAATATGTATTATAATAATGTATATATACATACTATAAATATAAAATTATTGTTAACCTCAAAATGATTAAAAAATTCAAAGCAAAATAAATACAATTTAAATAAATAATCTACTATTTTTGTTAGATGTCTATGTTGTCTATATGGGTTAAATAAACCCATAAACCCATTGGACGCACCAGCAAAGACTAAAACACCAACTAATTTTAAAAGAAATTTTGGGCAATCGCCTAACAGTGCGCCACCAAAGTCTGAGCTCAGCGTTCAGAAAAAAGCAAGCTCTTGTTATATCGTGTTCCCAAGTAACTTTTGAGTCTACATAAAATCGAAAGCGACTAAGATTGGCAATACTGCCACAACTCGTAATATCGCAAGCGCGCAATAACAGGTCAATGGAAAAGTTCGCGGTCTTCCATAGTAAAAGCAATATTTGTTTTCTTATTCCATATAATTCCCTTCAAGCTCTTCAACATATCCTACGCCCCAACGGAAGAAAAGAACGATAAGAGCTGCCCTCGCCACGATTTTAAATCGTGTTTGTTAACGTCAGCGTGAGCAAGGAAGGTATATTTAGCAGAACAGTTGGTAAATTCAACACCCACGAGGAAACATCCCCAATTGGGTTGAGACTGATAGACTTCGCCGGGGGGCCGAAATATGGTTATCTATAATACTAGATTCCAGCATAGAAAAATTCATCAAGCTACCTGGCTGTTCCTTGATCGAAAAGCTACCAACCAGATCGATCATGCTGTGATAGACGGAAGACACGTCTCCAGTGTTGGATTGCCGGCCGAGCTATTCAAACTGAAGAACTGATAAGGAGCACGCATCAGCTTCTTTGTTAAATATGGTCGGACGAAAACATGTCCAACAGTTAGAATTCAAGGGTGATCTGGCGACCTCACAAAAAGGGAGATAAATCTTCTAAACATCGCACATAAGATTCTATCGAGCGTATTGTGTGAAAGATTAAAGTCCACCGTAAACAAACTGATTGCATTATCAGTGTGGCTTTAGACCTAGAAAATGAGCAAGCGACCAGATATTCACCATGCGCCAAATATTGGAAAAGACCCGTGAAAGAAGAATCGACACACACCACCTCTTCGTCGATTTTAAAACTGCTTTTGACAGCACGAAAAGGTGCTGCCTTTATGCCGCAGTGTCTGAATTTGGTATCCCAGAAAAACTATTACGGCTGTGTAAACTGACGTTGAGCAATACCAAAAGCTCCGTCAGGATCGGGAAGGACCACTCCGAGCCGTTCGATACCAAGGCGACTCTCTATCGTGCAACTTCTTCAATCTGCTGCAGGAGAAAATAATTCGAGCTGCAGAACTTAATAGAGCAGGTACAATCTTCTATAAGAATGTACAGCTGCTGGCGTATGCCGATGATATTGATATCATTGGCCTCAACACCCGGGCCGTTAGTTCTGCTTTCCCCAGCCTGGATAAGGAAGCAAAGCAAATGCTTGGGCTACGTAAATCAAGGTTAGATAAAAGATACCTACATCACGTAGTGCTAAACAAAAGCCCACAATATATTTTTTGGATATCTGTGCAAAACTAACAAAAGTTGAGAGGAATCCAATATTGCCCTAAAGTTGATTTCCCAGAATGCCAAAATATTTTCGAAGTCCCCAACTATGATCACAATTCAATAAATCATAATAAATTACAACAAAACCAACTGAGTGAGTCCCCTAGACAACGCTAAACCAATATTTGTTATTATTGGGAAAACCACACCTACATATACATATGTACGTGATCACTGCCCTATCAGCCCAACTAAGACGAGGTATATATAATAGAGACGAACATCTGAATTGCATATCAGAGCGCAACAGACTTTAACAGTGCATTATATACATCTCAATAAACTTTCTAAAACCAACAAAGTTTCCCAAATATTCAACATGAAGACAATCGTACTTTTCGCCGGTCTCGTCTGCGCCTTCTGCCTGTTCCAGGCGATCAGTGCAGCGCCTGCTGCAGCAAATGTTGGAGAATCAGAGGATGCACAATTGCTTGGCTTTGGGGAGCAACCTCTTTCGGTGTTGACTCGTCAAAAGCGCGCTACTTGCGATCTACTGAGCGGTTTCGGCATCAAGCACAGTGCGTGTGCGGCCCATTGTCTACTCCGTGGCAACCGAGGCGGTTACTGCAATGGACGTGGAGTTTGCGAATGTCGTAATTAAGGATGTACGACGGGATAGAGGAGAAAAAGGCTACTTTATAACTACATTGAGAATTGAATTATTCAATCATTTAATTGTATTGAGGAATAAATAGGCTATAATGGAATTAATACAAATAAAGGACTAAAGAAAGTAATTTCCGAATTTATTAAATTTATTATTACTTTGTTAGTTTCGCTGGCTGAACTCCTTCTTTAGTGTCATATTGTTTTTTATACTGTCACCATATGTTTTATATCTTGAACAGGGCAGATGTAAGTTTTCTATGAAATTTAGAAAGGAAACGTTGGTCACCAAATAATATACATATATACGTAAATGATCTGACGAGCTGAGTCGTTAGCCATGTCTCTCAGCTTTCGTGACCAAGAATCCTTTTCCGTTATCTGGATATTTAATTCATTCCAACTATAATATATAATATTGAATAGCAAGCTATAAAGACAAACTCAATAAGTCTATCAACTAAACTTAACCTGTCGGGATCATCTCGTTTTCTTCTTTATTATTAGATCTATACCAGATTTCACCACGCTTTAAGCTTGAGAGAGAAGATCCTGTGTATGTATGAAGAGCATTTCATGGTCACTTAATGTCGCTTACACTGGCTTGAATTGAATGTTGAACAGTTTACAAATGCTGACAATCTCTGTGAAATATCCAGGGACCTAAACTTTAGATTAGTAAAACTAACGGGATGCAGATCTCTTAATTATGGTATTTATTAGTTAAATATAAATTAGTTAAAAATCTATCTTCAAAATGGATATTATTTATAACAAACCTGGCCCATCCTGATATCTGTACAAAACTGGTAAGGCATATACAACAAATATCCCTTTATTATTCTCAAGTTTCTGCCTTCCGTTATTAATAATTCTCGCCCGAAAAAACTCTTCCAGAGGCGAGTTCTTCATTTCACAAAACTATTTGGGAAAATCTATTTTTTCAGATGTAACTACGGGTATAGAACTACAAAATAGACAATATGCTGAGAGTAAAACGAACCTAAGAAACTATTTTTCGGCTAATTTAAACTGATCGCAATTACTTCTAGGATATATAATGGCTCAAGGAAGTATTTACTCTTACAACCTGGTGCTACAGAGTATAATAGTTTTGTTCACCTAACGGTTGTACGTATCTCCTAAAACTAAGCGAGATAGATAAAGAGTTATATATATAAATGATCAAAATGACCATAAAAGTTGAAATCCGGGTGATTGTCTGTCTGTCCGCCCTGCCGTACAAGCTATAACTTAAGCGTAAATGTAGATATATCGATAAAACTTTTTATTTGGGTTCCTTAGTACAAAAAAAATTACGAGTTCGTAGATGCACGTAATCGGACCACTGCCACAAAACGCCATTAACCGAAAACGTATAAAGAGCCATAACGAAGCACCAAACTAAGATGTAAAACTGTAATTTCGTACAGGGCATCGCAGTAGCAAGAGGCTACTTGATTTTGAAAAAGAAGGCGTGGCCCCGTTCTCTAATAAGTTTAATGTACATATGCCCTAAACCACTATAGCTACAACAACCAAATCTAGTATGAAAATGAATGAAATCGGAAGATAGCCCCGCTCACTTCCCATATAACGGTAGGTTAAAGCTAGGCTAGCTAAACAATAACTAAAAACGCGAGAGACTTTAGGATATAGTACATACTTCCGAGATGGTATGCGAAGGTTTTATAGGTGCCTCTGCTAAAATTAGACGATGGGCGTGACACCGCCCACTTTTTGATGAAATCACATATCTCGACCAATATTTGTTTATTTATTTATTAGAATAAATATAAAAAAAATAATAAGTTGAAATTTCATTAGAAATACGAAAATACTTTTTCGACTACCGTATATAATTGACTTTTGATCGAAAATATCGGTCAGTGTATGGGGTATAAAATTGGAATTTAGAGAGAATCCTTTCTTGGCAATAATATCTCTGTGTATTAATAATGGGTTGAATCGGGTCAATACTTTTTTGAGCCCTCCATATACCTAATAAAGAACTTCCGGGGGACTTTATGCTGGATATATCAGCCAATATGTAAGTTATCTCAATAAAAATGAGAGAGCGTGTTTTACTCATAGCAGAGTATCTCTGTGCTTAAAAATATAAAATTGGACGAAAACTTGACCTAGCCCCCATATGACTAATAACAGAATTTTCGAAGATCCGGCTGACTTTATTCTATATGATTGATTTTACACTTTAAAGTATTTTTCTTGCTTTGATTCCTGCAAGTTGCAAGAGTTTAAAATGTTCGGATGCACCCGAACTTAGCCCTTCCTTACTTGTTTAAATAAAATTTTATTAAAAAAAATTGAATTGCTAAAAATAGTGAAACGTATTTTCCGAAATACAAATGTTTCCCCGCTTATCAATAACAGATGAGGCCGACATGATTCACATAAGTAATATTAAACTCACCTATTTATAAATGTTTTTTGTTGATGCACTATAGAAATGTGCCGCGTGAGTCCCCGAAAAGTTGGAAAGAAATATTTGTTTGCAAAAATTGGACTACGTGTGTTATCAGTTTCGCTACAGAGTATAAAACTCAATTGGGCATGCAAGTTTAGCATCAGTGTACAGCGGTCTTCGCAGCAACAACCACAACTCAAAGCAAAGCTATCAGCTATCAAATAGACGACATTTAGTGCCCACAACAACAACCTGTACAAAATGAAAATCGCATTTTTAGCTGGACTCATCTGCGCTTTGTGCTTGCTCAGCGTCTCAAAAGCGGCACCCACTGATGGAGATAGCGAAACGGTTAATGCTTTCAATGCACAATTGGCAGCCGAAAATCCCGAAAATTTAGCGACTTTAAATCGCCAGAAACGTTTTACTTGCGATGTGCTCAAGAGTGAGGCGGCCTGCTCAAGTCATTGCTTGGTTCTCGGAAGATGGAAAGGCGGTTACTGTCGTAGAGGAACATGTATCTGTCGTCAATGAAGCGAATAAATATTTTATAGACCTATTGCTTACATTTATTTTTCTTAATCATTTCAATCAAACAAATATCTATCTTATGTAATTATTAAATATTATTAATACAAATAAAGCATTAAATTGGTTTGCTTAAAAAGTTATCTGAATTTTAAGTACAAATGTTATTCTTGAAGACATTTTTAAGGGGTGAAAATTGGATGATGGGCGTGGTACCGCCCAGATTTCGGAGGAGCGGCTGGTCAGTTGACTCCGAGTACCTGGAGAGTCAGAACAAACATTTTCTCGCGACGTGTTTCTGTGAGTGGTGCAAGCCGAAAATGCAGCGTTCGTTAGAGCAGAGGTACGCGATTAAATTCTGTATGAAACTCGATAAATCAGCGACAGAGATGTTTGATATGATCAAGCAGGCTCTATTCAGATATTGCTTTAGCAAAAAGTGGTGTGTTTCGGTTCCACCAGGCATTTTTGGAGGGCCGGGAAGAGGTCGCTGATGAAGACTGGAAGAAGAGCAAAGCCGAAGTGAAAACCATGCTCATCGTCCACCATGAATTTGTTCCTCGTGAACAAAGCAAATAAAGTTGAATGTCAAGTTTTACGTGTAAATCCTTAAGAGACTCAAACGAAGGGTCAATCAGGTCCGACAGGACATCACAGCCGATTGGAAGTTGCACCACGACAACGCCCCGGCACACACCGCCTTCTTGGGAACAGTTATCTAACTAAGGCCGGCATCTCAACGCTTCTGCAGCCGCCCTAAAGCCCAGATGTGACCCACCGGATTTTTTTTTCCTTGCCTGAAAAAGCCGATGAAAGGCAGGCATTTTAAGACGACAGAGGAGATCCAAGCAACATGCACCTCGGCTTTCAAGGCTATTCCGGAGAATGCCTTCAGTGACGCCTTCAATGAAATTTAATTCAGAAGAAGCCTATTTTAAAAGTTTTTAAAGAATTGTAACTATAGGTTCAATAATATTTTTAAATCGTCCCATATATGTACACAACTAACAAACCATATGCACCTGAAGGTATTTCTCTGGCATTGATCAAGTTACACGAGTTATAGCTTTATAATGAGAAGTATTTGTATTTTATCTTAAATTAAGTCAACAATAGGAAAACGGATACAATCTTTGCAAAACATTTTCTATCGTCTTCTTAAACATTTTCACAATTATTGCTGTAATAATTTTTTTTTCTCAAAAGTATAGTTATCACTAACGACAAACACAGACTTTTTTGCTGTTACAGTAACCGCCACTTTTGCCTTGAAGCCAGCAATGGACTGCGCAAGCCGGATTGTTCTCCAAAAAATCGCAAGTGAAACGCTTCTGTCGATTCAAGCTCCTGAGAGATGCCTCATTTTCCACATTTAAATCTGCGACCACAGATCCATGCACCACAGATCCATGCTCTGCTCTTGCGGCAACGTCTTCGCTAGGATAGGCCATAGCGACAGTAAACAGGCAAAGCGCGCAGACGAGTCCTGCAAAGAACCCAAGTGTCTTCATATTGAATAGTTAGTTTCGTTCGCAAATCGAATAAATTGTTGGGTTTGCTATGAAGGCTGTTGTGTTGTGAGGCTTGATTTCGTTATTCATCCTCTTTTATACACAATAATTTGCCATAAAATTGATGGTGTTGACAATTAGGCTTATCCGACACAGTTTCTTTGTACAATTTGAATGAATAAGTCTAGACACTGTCATTTTCGAGTGATAAGCGCTGATATATTTGTTTTGGATTTTCTTACCTAATGGTGCACTTATTCAACAACTTTTTTTTACCTCATAAGCTCATTTTTTATCCGACACAATATAGTTTTATCATGAAACTTAAATAAATTTGCATTTGTTTGATTTTCGTAACAGCTAATTAGTACTATTAAAGTTACTTTAGTTAGATCACTAACCGTAACATTTACATCGGTTAATAATAATATGATATTCTCAATTATGGCTACTAGTAGGATTAACTAAAAGTAAAAACAAGTCAGAAAAGGTTAAGTTCGGGTGTAACAAACATTTCATACAACCTCTCAAGAGCTTGAGTCGACAGAAGCGTTTCACCGGCTTGCTTTTTTGGAGAACAATCCAGCTTGCGCAGTCCATTGCTGGCTTAAAGGCAAAAGTGCCGGTTACTGTAACAGCAAAAAAGTCTGTATTTGTCGTTAGTGATAACAATACTTTTGGGAAAACAAATTATTACAGCAATAATTGTGAAAATGTTTAAGAAGTCGATAGAAAATGTTTTGTATCCGTTTTCCTATTGTTGACTTAATTTAAGATGAAATACAAATATTCCTCATTATAAAGCTATAACTCGTGTAACTTGATCAATGCCAGAGAAATACCTTCAGGTGCATAATTCGTGTAACTCCTTTAAAATGTTTCCTAATAATGACATTTTGATAGAAAGAACGCTCAAAAAATGATCAGCCGGATCTCGTCTGGATTGCGAATCAGAGGTATTGGCCGGAATCAGCCTCAAGGCGCTTTGTCGATTTTCGAGGTACTGTTGATCTATGTCATCTATGGATCCATAGATTAACAGTACAAGTGGGATCCTTTATGATTCCTGTCACAAAGATCAGCCATATTATTCAATATAATCTTACTTAAAGCCGAGCTCTTGCTCTGAGAATATTAAGAATAGGTACAGTAGATAACTATCAAGACAAATCGGTCCAAAATTTCTCCAAATAGAAGAAGTTCGCTGTCTATTCGAATGATTCTCCATTCGTTCGGCTCAATATCTAGCTACTTTGTTATAAAGAGGACGATGTTTCATTTTTTCCAATACGCCTATGTGGTATGTTAAGGAATTAATTTTCATTTTTTAATTGAAATGAAACTATGACTAAACTCCAAGCAACTTAAGCTTGCTATCGCCTAACACTAAACTAAAGAATACCTAAATTAATATGAAAAAGGTATGGCATCAGGAGGTAAAAACCAAGAGCGTTAAGTGCATACATATCCACCTACATGCATACTACTCAATGAGGTAAAGTAAACAAACATTACAGCGCTTATCATTCGCAAAGTGCAGTGTCTTGGGTCACGCATTCATTCACCTTCGGGAATGCCTTGTATGAAATAACGTAGTGAACCCCCTCAACGTTGAGCCAAGTGCGCAAACAAACTGCAATGGAAAATCCTAATAGTCAACACTATCAGTTTTATAGCATTGAGAATTGAGTATAAAAGAGATGAGTAGTGAAGTAAAGTCTCAGAACAGAACAACCTTCGCAGCAACACCAATAATTCAATCTAAACTAAAAGTATTCAATATGAAGACACTCGTGCTTATTGCCGGACTCGTCTGTGTGCTTTGCCTATTTACGGTCGCTCAGGGCGATCACGTAGATGGAGCTGCCATGGAACCAGAAGATGGAAGTGCCTTGGGAGCACCTTTGACTGTGGATAATGTCGAACCTTTGAGGAGCTTGAGACGACAAAAGCGTTTTACATGCGATGTGCTGGCGAGCACTGAGGCTTGTATAATACATTGCTTGCTGCTTGGCCGACGTGGTGGTTATTGTAGCCGCCAAAAAGTCTGTATTTGTCGAATGTAAAGATTTTTTATTTCGTATAATGATTGAATAAAAAAAAAAAAAAATTTTTAGAAAATTATATTTGCTTTCCTATATGTTAGTATAACTTTAGAAAATACGTGAATTTTCCGGATTCTATACTAAGCCTAGTTTAACTCCTTTAAGGTCTTTGCTATTATAAATTTTGGTGAAAAGAATGGTCCCAAAATTCTCAGTCGGATCAGGTCTGGGTCGCCTCAATGAATTTTTAACAGACTTTAGACGCTTTTCCGATTTTTGAGAGTTTTTATGATCCATAATTAGGAGTTGATGGCGTAGCAAAGGATAAGCCTCCTTAGCAGTTCATGTGGAGTTTTTCAAGATCTGCTGTATTACCTACTCTTTCCTAATCTACGTAAGTTCTTAACTAAATGCCGAGAACAGCCTTGAAATAATAATATTCACGTTAAAAACTCTCTTGATTCCTGAATGTGTCTATTAGATGCGGACAAAACGAATCGCAAAAATTGTCTCTCCAAACAGAAAATTTTCGTTGTCTCTTCATATGGATGTATAAGGATGTATACGAAGAACAGAAGACTTGCTCTCAGCATTATAGATAACACATACATTATTTGTGATTGCTATAAAAATTGGTAGTTCAGATAGAAGTTTTCCAGCTTAGAATCATAATGGATAGGTTGAAAAAGGGCTATTGATATTGAAGCAAACATATAACCTTAAACCTACTATGACAATCAAGGACACTCGGCTGAGATTTCTACCAAGGCAATTGATGATGAGGAAGATTTATGGCCGTGAAACTTGCTATCACCCCTAGAAAATCTGGGTGATACTGGGTAATCTTTGACTTCATACCGGATCTTTTGGATTATAGAGACGCCAAAACAAACTCTGACGACATTTTCTTTGCCCACATACCTGCGATGGTAGAAGTCGATGGATGACAAAGGAGTTTCTTTATGGATCAAGGTATGGGGAAGGTTGGTGCAGAGGTATGTATATTGTCAGGAACTTTCTATCAACTTCAGTTCTTCATTCTAATTCCCTAACAACTGTGCCGTTTTTCAAGCCGATTTTGCTGTCATTAAGGTAGCGGTAAAATTACCGCGCCGAAGTGCAGTTCTATTCAGGAAGTGACCATGTGTTCAAGGAATCGTTATCGGTGGCATCAAGTCTCTTTGTAATAAGACTAGTGCGCGTACTAAGTCAAAATGAGATCACAGGTAACTCTGGAAAGAAAAGGCACCCTGGCCCCGCTATCAATGGAATCAGAATAAATCGGTTCTTCGCACCATCCTTTTGTCCCAAAATCGATCTTTGTCGGTCTAGAGAGCTTTTTGCATCTAGTAAGGCAAATCTCTCTCCAGTTCCGAGGTCACGTCAATGTTGAAAATTTAAGCGGATGCCAGCTGCAGAAGCTGTATGGAAGAAGACCATGTGTACACACCTCAACACCACACAGAATTATTCGTTTGTCAAATAGGTTTATTATGTAATCTAATTGAGTAGCGGAAATTAATTTCTAGTAGCAATTGAATCTTATCTCAACTTGAATGGTGGCGATAGGCTTAAAGGAATTTCCCTCAATATATATATATATACATATATATTTACTTATGTATATATATGCATATAGTATGTGTGTAAATAACCGTTATGCAAATACAATAGCTCAGCTTAAAAAAGTTATACGTTTATTTTTCACAATTTTATATTTTTATATATATCGCATAAATCCCATAAATTTCCATGGAGGGCTCGTACTTCATATAATCATTTGGATAACCCGCATTTATTCTAGCAACTTGCATACATACATACGTACATAAGTATGTACATAGTGCATACGGCCACAAATTTAATTAGGGAATTTTTCTAAGAATTAGTCCAACTTATTTACTTTTAAGTAAATTTTCTTAGCTGCGGTAACAAAATCGAATAACTGCAACAGAATCGTGTTGAGCAAACAAAATTGCGTTCCGCTTGCAACATATAGACGAACTAGTCCCTTGGTTTTTGAGATATCGATCTGAAATTCCGCAAGCGTCTTTTTCTTTCAAAGACACTGTTTATTTGTCAGAACAAGCTGTTATATGACGACTATAACATACGTATAGCTGCCATACAAACTGGACGATCAAAATTAAGTTCTAGTGTGAAAAAATTGTTTATTTGAAAAGATATCTCTACGAAATTTAGTACAGATTATTATACAAATCAGCGCTATAATCTCTGAAAAAATTATTATCGACCAACTATAGCATATAGCTTTCATACAAATTGACCGATCAAACTTAAGTGCTTGTATTGAAAACGTTTTTATTTGACAATGTATCTCCACAAAATTCCGCATAGATCGTTGTTCGAAGCAGTGCTACAATCTCCGAACATATTGTTCTGATCGGACCACTATATCATATAGCCACCATACAAAGTGATTGATCGAAATCAAATGGCGGATCCTTTTATAACCTTTAATGCTATAAAAATGCACCTATGAAGGGTACTATATGTTTTTTGTTGCTTTTTTTACTTACTTATTAAATTTAATATAAATGAGAATGGAGTTCTTAAAATGATACAATTCAATATCAGATATTAATTACTTTTGATTACATTAAAAAAAATTATAATAATTAAATATTGACTACCAAACACCTTCCGCTGTCAGCACGCGCAATAATCTCAACTCAAATCAAATAAGAGAAACCCTAATGTACTATGTACATATGTGCCTATATACATATATGTATATGTGTAGCTGTAAAGTTTGCACTGTACACATAATACTCTGGGAATCACATGCCCGATTTCCGCGTTATCACCAACAAATTTGAAGCGAAAGTGCTCAAGTGCAATATAAAATAGAGATTTAAGAACAACAAAATTCAGTTGACTTCGCGGCATTAACAATTCGCTATGACAAAAATCTTGCTGTTCGCGTTTTCCCTCTGCCTTTTCTGCATTTACGCCTGCAGCAGTGAGGAAGTGGCACCAGACGGCACAATACCATTAACAACACAATTGTCTGAAGGAAAGCAAAATCCCGTTATTGCACTAAGTCGGCAAAGGCGCTTCACTTGCAACAGCTACGCCTGCAAAGCACATTGCATAATGCTCGGGAGAGGAAATGATGGTTACTGCAATCGCCAGCACGTGTGCGCTTGTCGCTGATAAACGCTCGGACAGGAAAGCGGTTGAGGGGAAATAAGTGCTTATTTGCACTTTTAGCGAGTAATTTGTTATCCACTATTGCATTTCACTCATAATAAAAATGTTTTATGAAAATCGTCAACAACGAAAAAAATTGTTTAATTAATTAATTGCCTTTGAGATTTGCTCGTCGTTTCAACGGTCATAAAGCGTTTCAATGAAGCAATGAAAGGATAGATGCGCCGTTATGATGATCAGTGAGACCGATAATGAATAAATCGCATGTGTGTGTGTGTGTTTTGTGCACTCTCAACACACAAATCTTTCGTGCGAATTTCAGTTGGCTCGCCTATTAAATCATCAAAATTAGAAATTGTCGAAAAATATAGAAAAATTGTAAATAATTTGGGAAAATCAAAATTCTGTGACCGTGCAATTTCTTATGCTTTGTTGAAGATTTTAATAAGTGAGGCGAATCGCCGTCGTCACCATCTGGCCCAATCAACTGACTCAACGCCAACAAGCGGCCGTCGTTGTTAACAAGTGGTCTTGTGTGTATGTGTGTTATAATTGTATGTATGTATTTACACACGGTATGTATGTTTGTATGCGTGTGCACTTGTAAATATGCTTTGAAAGCACTCAAAGTAAAATGTTTATCAAAAGGTTTCTTTCAGATTTTCTTCTTTTATTGAACACATTAATAAGGCACGCAGTTGGTGGGCGTGGCGATTTTGGAAGTGTTTTGACGTCACAAATATATTTTTAAAGTGACGGCTATAAATTAAGAGCCATCAAAACCTATAAACTACAAGATCTACATACATTTGGATGTTATAAATATTTTCACTTTCTTAATTAATTTCTTTTTTATATTTTTTCTTTGAAAAAATATCTCTCTTTTTTAATTCTATTTCGAGAATATTTTTGAAACGACAAATTTTCGAACACTTTCTAACTTCATAATTTTTAAAATTATGTTACAAAGACTGAAAAAATAAACCAGATTAGAAATCTGCCATATTGCTGAAAATATACTTCCGATATTATCCATACAGGCTAAACCCATCAGATCTTATTTAGATTATTTATTGTTTATACCCGACAGTAAAAGCTCAACAATGTGGACAATTAAACTGGAGAGGCTTAAAAAATTTTATTGTTAAGGAACACACCTAGTGGAACAGCCAAAAAACATGACCTTTGGGAATAAACATTATCAATTGTTTTAAAATTTTAATTCATAAATTCTATAAAAATACACAGTAAAAAATTTAAGGAAAAAGTTTGAAGTGATCGGTTCGCTTGTAATAGAACTGAACGGCGACACTTTGGACGGTTTTAACTCAAAAACTATCCGATATGTTTTTTTAATTTAGTATGTTCTTTTTAGAGGCATCGATTGAAAAAAATCGATTTTTTGAATTTAGGTCTATCCTTAACAAAAATATATATTAATTAAAGGGTGATGCTTTTCGAGGTTCCTTATTTTTTTTAAGAAAAACCTTAGAAACTTTAAATTTAATGGGGAATATTTATTGTCATTTGAAAGAACATTCTTTTGAATTTATTTTTTGAAGATTATCTCTTAAAAATGTTGACCGCGGCTACGTATCAGATGGTCCATTCGCTAAATCAAGTTCTCGATGACTCGTTCGTGCAATTCGAACACGTGAAATGATTTGCTCCAAGGCCTGAATCGAAGCGGAATTGTCCGCATAGACTTTGGGCTTCACATTTCCCCACACGCAAAAGTCTAACGGTGTGATATCACACGATCTTGATGGCCAATCGACCGACGCAAAACGTGAAATTATGTATGTGCTCCCCGAAGTGCTCTCTCAATAAATCCATTGATTGATGCGATGTGTGGGAAGTGGCGCCGTCTTATTAAAACCAGAAATTGTCGAGATCACGAGCTTTATTTTCAGGCATCAAATAGTCGGTTATCATGGCGCGATAACGGTTGACATTGACGATTAGATTTTCACCGACACCACTTTTGGAGAAAATTAACCGATAATTTTAGCGGCCCACAAAGCACACTAAACCCTTGTTTTTTCTGGATGAAATCGCAGCTCCTTTTAGCCAAAAATGGGTCTCATCGCTGAACAAAATTTGGCTGGAAAACGTCGGGTGTTCTTGGAACTTCAAGAACCCATAGAGCGTAGCGATGTCACTTGGGAAGGTCGAGCGGTTTCAGTTCTAACACAAGCTCTATTTCGTATGCTTTCAATTTAAGATCTCAACTTAAAATGCGCCAAGTCGTATCATACGTCAGTCTTAGTTGCTGAGAACGGCGCCGAATTGACTCTCCACGGTCTTCGTGTCCACTCTCAGCTACAGCTGCTATATTTTCTTCACTGCATGCTGGACGTTGTTCAATTTTATTGGCTATAATTGTGTATTTATTTATCACTCACCAAGCGATAAGCTCGAAAGCGGCTTACAGCCATCTCAATGCTGGTGCTGCCCTTGGAATAATTTAACAAATTTGTTTACGTTTACACACACACAAGCGTGTCTACATGAGAATTTATTGTTTATAAATATTATTCATTAAATAGGGCTTCCCCAAAAAAAACAAACATAACTGCATGGCGAAAAGTGCTCCGAAACAATTCGACTGGATTATTCTTTATTGCAAACGATTATGATTTGGCATAATGACACTAAAACAAAATTGTTTACCTACTGTGAGCACATACATACATAATTGTGGCGATAAGTCAAGGCATATTGGCTTCTGGAAATGGAATTATGAATTAATTGCTCAGCAATTACTAAAAAGAGAATGAAAAAGAGTAGATGACAATCAAATTCATAATATCAAAAGATTACACATCCACATAGCTATACTAATACATATACACAAATAAGCGTGACCGCACAAATATAAATGTTTAGCAGCTAGTATACCCTATCCTATAATACCCTTCACAGGTGCAGTTCGTGTGGTACAAAAGGGGTAAAAAAATATTTAGCTTGGTTTCGAGCGGTAAGTTTGTACTATAGCTATATGCTATAGTAGTCCGATTTGAACAATATACTACCAGATTGTAGCTCTATCTTGGACAATAATTTATGTCGAATTTCGTTAAGATAGCTTGTCTTGGAAAATAGTTGGCCATGCAAGAACTTGATTTTGATCGGTCAGTTCGTATGGCAGCTATATGCAATAGTGGTCCGATATCGGCTATTCCGACAAATAAGCAGCTTCTTTGGTAGAAAAAGATGTGTGCAAAATTCCATATCAATATCTCAATAAGTGGAGACTAGTTCGCGTATACCTAGGCTCAACTTGTAACGTTGACCATTAACAAATATATAACCAAAAATCAAATTTTATTTCAATATGAGTTTTTTCTTTATATCGTTCTCCTTCGCTAGCAAACTTATGAAAAGTGATATTACGTTATTTTGCATTTTAAGGAAAATATATAACTTTATTATAGACAATTATTAGCCCATACTAACGAACTAGTTACATACTACTCCAAATATATTCACTATAGAACGAGTATTGTAACTACTGCTTCACTGTGGTAGTTAAATTGAACTTACTGGGTTTCAGTACTCCCATCTGCCTACATACTACACATACATACATAGGTATATGTATATACTATGCATACTTTGTTTTTCAGAGCTTAAACATGACAACAGCCCGCATAAACGCCGGTTAGCGCAACAACAATGCGCCTAAATAAGAAATCAGCAATAATCTTTAAGGCATACAAATAGAGCACGCCGTGATTTTGAAATATTTTTTGCACTTTTGCTTTATTTTCGAAATCTTTTTAAATAATTTTTGAAAAAACGCTAAACATTTTCGAATACCGTTTAATGAACTTTAATTGGCGCACCCAGCTATTTGATATACTTTTGTGAACGACTTGACAATTCGCGCAACGGTATTTACGTACGTATGTATACCGAGAGCGCCTGTGTCCGTGGCAGATGCCAAAATAATAAAATATGCTAAAATAATGTAGCGATATAATCAAAGCAACCACCAGCGTCGAAAAGCTACAAAATATCAAAATGATTTTCAGAATTTCCCCATGACAATGTATAATGGTGGTGCTGGTGCTGCTTGCTTGGTGTTGGGGGTAATGGTGCTCACAGTAGCATTGTGGTGTTGCGCTGCGGACACCTGTCGCACAAATATTTTTTGATGTCGCAATTTGTCAAAACTATTATTGTCAAGCGATCGGTAGAAAAATTGGGGAAATATAATATTTAATAAAATGTCATATTGAATTGATTGATATTTTACTTGTCATTTATGAATGTGGTGTGATACGAATTGATTAAGTGTGATCCAAGTAAGAACTTTGGGAAAAAAATATATATTTTTTATGTTTCGATAGGTTTTACTATTAAAAATAACATACTAAAATTTAATTCGATATCTTAAATTGTTTTTGAGTTACAGCCTTCTAGATTCGAGCCCCATCAACTTTTCTTAAAAGCGCCAGAGGCAATACATTTTACACCCAGGTTGACACAAAAAGGCTCTACAAGAGCAGGGGTCAAAATTGACCGATGGACGTGTCACCGTCCACATTTAGGTGAAATCGCTAATCTCGTGATCTACTTGACCGATTTCCTCTAAATTCGGTATGTAATATTACCGTGAGATTCTTACATTACGGTATGAAAATGAGTCCCAGTGGACTACAACAACGCTTACTTCCCATATAACAAAATTCATTTTTATTCATTCACTTTCCGCACACAAATCAAACACCAATGAATACATTGTGACAAAAAAGTACCAAGAAGTTGTAAATAAAACGCAAAATACTTAATTATTCATCAATATTTGTTTAGTTGCCTTCAAAATAATGCCCACCAGATGTAATACACTTATGCCTACGATATTTCCAGTCCTCGAAAACTTTTGGGGATGCTCTCCAGCTCCTTCAGCGAATTTCATTTTATCTTTTCCATTCACTGAAAACGGGTTCCATTCCGATGATTGTTGACTTTTTTGCTTGACAAACTCAAAAACCCATGTCTCATCTGCAGTTATAATGCTCTTTATGAATGTGGCATCGGAATTCGCACGATCAAGCATGCCCAAAAAGACCTGTTTACGGTAGTCTTTGTTCAACTTTATCGGGACTAGTCGAGCAAAAACACGTTTTAAACCCAAAACATCCACCAAAATCATTCGGACGAACTCGCCATCTCCCCAACACTTGCCAGACGATTTCAATCACCACATCCATCACTTTTTATTATTTTCAGTTGAAGAGTCTAAGGTCGTCGGGTACGTCCAAGTCGAGCTTAAAAATTGTCAAAACCTTATCATAATTTTCCAAGCCCCTATTTTCCGAATATAACCCCAGTTAACCCCAGTTTTTTCGAAAATATCGGTCTACCTGTGTGTTATGTTATGGACATTCGGGAAGAATATTTCTTTGATAATAATATACCCTTGTGTCAATCATTGTGTCGGATCAAAACTTTGTTTAGCCCTAACTTCCGGATCTTTACGATTTTGAAACGTTCGGCTGACTTTACCCCATACATATATGTATGTGTATGTACATATTTTATATTTATAAAATTGCTTGAAAATATGTTCTCAAGCATACCTGAGCAATGTCAAACATTGATGCACTGAGCTCTTCCATTTCTACATCAAAAATTGCTACAAAAATTTTAGTATAATCAGCGCTGACGGAAAGTAAAATATGCATAGCAATAAAACTGGTGAATCTATGACCTTCAAATTGGATTTGTGGGGAATGCTTCCAATTTCGTCGAACAATGAAGTTGAATCTTTTCGCTTCATTTCTGACCATTGCTAACAACTGAAAGTATTTAGCTGGTTTTGATCCTTCAAGTTGAAAGAGTTTAAAATGTTCAGTTACCCCAGCAAAAAACAATCAAAATTTTGGGTAAAATTAATTTGTTTCTTAAAATGTCACCATTTTTGTATTTATTTTATCATTATATCATTGTACAACTAGCTTGAGGCACAGACCAACCCACGATTATGATGCCAAAGAAGAAGAAAGATATTATGTAATATTACATATGAAATAATATTTCAACTATATTTACGTAAATTGATTTTTTAGTAACAATTCGAAATAATGGCTCTCAAAAAATACTCTTCCAAGTACCAATTCTTGTGAATGAAAAATAAATTGCCCAAACATATTGATTAACTACTTCCAGCAGTGAATCACTAAATCTGCCACTCAACTTCAATAGCTTTGATTAAAATTTACTTTTGTTTTGTCGTTGTACGATTAATGTAAATAAGTGCTACGATTCTCGATTGGCAGCCAATTGCCGAAATCATTCATACGAATTGGCAAATAAATTATATGAAACCCTCCCGTCTTGCAACGTATCGCCCTGCAAGCCAATTCTCGATACACTTTCCTCTCTATAAACGTATATACATATGTACATATATATGTAAGTATGTCCGCATGATTAAAAGTGAGTGTTTGTACGCTAATGTAATATATGTAAATGTAAATGTTTGTCACCACCAACGCCTACATGTAGGCCACCTAGTGCCACCCATGCCATTACATTTATAATATATGTACATATGTATGTTTATCGCATGCATAGCACAGGTAACACTACAGACGAGTACAGGCGAGTATGTGTGAGCGCTTATTTTCTCGGGTGAAATTATTTTGACAAAATAAATCGCCAGCGTTCTTTATTTATGCTGCACCAGATTTGTAGGTCATTTAATAAAATTAGCAAATCTGTCGGCTTGTCATGCCACAATGTGTTACAACAACAAATAATTTATTAAACAAAATGTGTTTGTGAAACCTGTTGTTTTGGACACATTCTACTCAGTTCACATTTTGTTGTTAGTGTGCCGGTATTTACATACATATGCCATTATTATGGCCCAGGTAGTAGATCAGGAACACGCAAGGCTGCGTCTCGAATGTTTGCAGAAAAATCTTAAAAAGTATTATCATTGAGAAAAGGTTAATTAAATTTTATTTAGATGTTAATGGTGTCCACCACCCATAACATGTTATAGTTCAGTTAATAGCGTCCTTTTGTAGACTATGGAGAATTGATTGAGTGTCTATTTCGGCGACATAAGGTCAAGAGCTGACGCAGAGAGTAGGTGAACCTTGTCCTACAGGTTAAAAAGTCTTATGTTTTAAAGAGAGCTCTGAAGAAAGCAAAATTTAGGTTCATAGATTTTTAAGGGGCGCAAACAGTACATACATACACATTTTGAGAAAAAATAAATAAATACTTTTCGAGTTACAAGAGGCCTTCTACGTGGCTTAAAGAAGGTCCTTCACTGTTGCGGGGCATTCTGACCTTCTCGATGGATGAAACTACAAAAGTTCTCACGAGAAAAAAATATGGCTAAAAAATCAAAAATTGAAAATTGAAAATGGTGGCCTGAAAAAAAAAGAATTTTACTCGAAATTTGGGTCAATTTTTTACCAGATCAAAAAACGAATAGATCATTGCATGGAGAAATATGAAGAAAATTCGAAATATGCTCATTTGTGATTAGATTAGAGCTGCACTTTGAATCAGAAAACTTAGAGTACATCATAAGAGATCGTTAGAGGAACTATGGATATCGAATTCATTTCTTCTTCTTCTTTTTTAATTGCGTTAGGCTGACATTTTTGTTGGTGTTGATACTGGTTCCAAGATATACAAAATCATCTACGACTTCGAAGTTATGACCGTCAACAGCTGCGTGAGAGCCAAGTCGCGAGTGCGACGACTGTTTGTTTGATGACAATTTGATGGAGGATGGAGTCATGTGTAGAAGATTCTCTGATTGCCATTCACTTGAGGGTGGACAGAAACAATTCTTTCAATGGCTTTGTGCGCTGGATTTGGGGCCTGCCACGTAAGAAACACTACCAATGAAAAGGAATCGAATCCGTTTTCTTAAAGCAAATAGCCTGGATTATATAACGGACCGTAAGTAAGAAAAATCACTATCTTTAAACTGTTAATATCTTTCGAAAAGGAATTCTCGGAATGAAAATCATTGCTATCAATGAAATTTTTTTCTGTAAGGTATAAAATTTTCAAAAAATTTGTACTCAATGAAGAGCACCAACAAAGGCAAAAGCTACTATATATACTATATAGAAGTGATGTATGTGCAGACAATGTATGTGCATTTGTTTATCCGCCTGTTGCGTATGATATTTTTATAGAAATTTCAATTTCATTTAACAGCATCTAAAATTGGTTTGCCAGCACGCGGGCTAAGCGAGGCGCAAAACGAGGGGCCAGACCATGCCTGCGTCGTCGTCGCTGATTGCTGCGTTGGGGGAAAACGTGAGCTGTTTACATTATTGCCAAATGCACAAGGAAAAACTTATTTGCTGTACATTGACTGCTACACGCTGTGATACTTCAGCGTTTGCCAGCTTAATGCTTCCTTTTCATATTTATTTTTTAGCGAAATAACGTTGCATGCGTGCCACGTTGTTGTTACTGCTTGAGTGCTTAAATGTTTAATGGCGGTGTTGGTATAAGTGAGAGCGGCGTTGTGGGTAAAAATTATACTTGAAAGTGAGCAGCGCGTTCGGGCCACTGACATGTTCGATGAGGTTACAAGAATGTTCATTCATGACGTCGAAAGCAAACGGAGCCATTTATACAAGCACTCAATGACGGAAGGAAGCTGCTGTTATACAATATGTGTGTGAGTGTTTGTGTTGCTCGTCTACAGTTGTAATGAGAATAGCATGTACAGCGACTGGGCGACTTTACGGGGTGGCCTGTTGGTAAAAAATCAACAGGCACTGAAGTTGCCACAGAAATTATATGTAAAGCATGTGTTTATACAAGCTATGCATTACAAAGAGCGCCGAAATGAAACACTCACATGAGCGGAGCAAGCAAAACATATGAATAACGGCAACATATTTGCCTGACTGTTGACTGTTTGTTGTGGCTGTTTACTGCGGTCCGTGGTTAGTTGTTTGTTGGCACGCTCGTAGAGCAGGCGTACGAGATGAGTTGCCTTGCTGGCTTGCTGTTGTTATTTGGCTAGTGCTATACATATAATATGTGTCTAAAAACATAAATATAATGGCAAATTGGAGAGAAACTTGTTGGATTTGATTGTTCACCAGCTCGCGGGGCTCAGCTCAGCAACTTTCTGCCACAACCACTGCCACGTCAACAACTTCTTTCAAAGAACGCTCAACTCATTTACATTGCTGATGTGCAAAAAGGGAGCATGCAATGCTTTTTACTGGCGCTCCTTGGCCGCACTCGCTCAGTGCTTGCGGTTCGCACGCAAACAAAGAAGCAACAGCTAAACAATGTGCCGTGACGGCACAGACTAGCACAACAGAAATATGTATAATGAAGAATGATTACTTGTCGCCTACTCAGATCAGCTCGCAGCCAGGCAGCCAGCACACATACACACATACGAGCCTGTGTAGAGCAAGTGGCAAGTGAGCTGCTAACACGGCAAGTAGGCGAAAAAGGCAACCATGCAGCCAGGCAGCTATATGGGCACTCGCCAGTCACCAGGAAAACGGTCGCATCAGTGTGCGAATGACTGATTGACCGATCGGACGAACTCTTGTCGTCGTTGTTAGAAGCGAGCGGGTTGCTTGCGGTGCCCCCTCGTATCCGGAACGTGCGATTCCCAAAGTGCTAATAAAGTAAACAGTGGCGAAAAATTTTGATGAATTAGTGATTTCATTGTGTGAAAGTGTGTAATGTGTAATTATAACGAGAAATTTAGTAATCGAAATATATAGCCGCAAGTGGTTTCTAAAAAATATTTAATAGGAAAAGTAGAAAGCGTGCATTAAAATTTAAAGAAAAATTGCAGAAAATTGTATGCCGAACAGATTAAATAAAAAAATAAATACATGAAAATTAAATATTAGTGCCACTTCTTTACAAATAAAAAAAAAAATGAATTACTAACAAATTTATAAAAATTAAAAAAAAAATTTTTATTTAAAAAAATATTTCTAAATAAACCTCTAAAAATTAAAAAAATTTAATTAAAAATAAAAAAAGTTCTAAAAAAATCTCTAAAAATTTTAAAATTTCATACAAAAATAATTTCTAAATAAATTTGCTTTTCGTACGAGCCTACTGGCAGTTGCTGAATTGTGAACGTCGCATTTTATGTGCAACACAGCAGGTAATATTTAGCTGTCAGCTACTAAAAAAAGATATACAACGGTTAATTATTTATAATGTGCTCGATTTGTGTTATTATATTACCCTGCTGACAGCGCAGTTGCATAATTTGAGCTGTAAGCTGCGTACTTGCACTGTCTGTGTTAGTTGCTAAGACTTGCGCGATCAGTTTGACAATGCATATGTGAAACCGAAAGCACAGCCAGCTAAAGACAGCAGGCGATATGGGAAATAAGGCGAAACTAAAGTAAAACCTAAAACATTAGTAACAATCGGATAAACACAAATAAACGAAACTGACACAATGAAAATGCCTACAAAATAAACAACTAATCTGCATTTATTATGTGTGCTATATGTCGTATGAGTGTTGCACGGGGCGTATGAGTGACTATTTGAGCTTGATGATTGAGTTGTGATTTTAAGTTGAGCTTTGGTGCACATATTATTTTGCAAATTTGCTAACTACTATTTAGATGTTAGGTTAGATTTTTAGACATCACAAAATCAGTTAGTCAGTTAGTAGATACATATGTATATACAATTGTTAACAATAACAATTCTGTAAACTCTTTAAGGAGCACGCTGTTACCTCAAATGTATGAGTACAGTGCTTCGATCTATAAAAACAATATTCGGAAATTTTAACGCTGCCTTGAATAATATTCTATGCCAAGTCTACAGTGGTCCGATATCGACGGTTCCGATAAATAAGCACATTTTTAAGCAGAAAAGAGCGTGTGCAAGTTTTCAGATCGATATATAAAAAACGGAGGGACTAGCTGGGATTCGGTTTCAAAAAGTTTTTGAATTCAACCTTATTTATTATACTATTTGAAATATGAATATATAAATAATAATACACAGTTTTTCAGTACTTTAAAATGTGTGAAACCACAAAAGTCACTTTGCCAGCTCGCCGTTACGCTTTTCAAATTTATATTTTTGCCAATGTCATTGTTGTTCCTGTGATGTCTTTCACTCAAGTTTCAAAATATTTTCAAATACTTAATATTTTAAACAACAATAAAAATGCCACAGCAAAATATTGTATCTTCTGAGCGTGCGACGTACACGAAGCTGTGCCAGTATTGGTCGCGAAAAATGTCAAGAATTCCAAAATGACAATAAACCCCAATACACAAGTATAATGACATATGCTTGTAGGTGTGTAACGGTATATGTACATATGTATGTATTATATGACAATCTTTATGAGAAAAGCGTCTATTTGTGTAGCGCATTTGAAAACATTTCTACAGCCCATTAGCGCTGTCAATTGCATTGTGCGCATGTATGTGTGTTCGCCGCTACGCCACAAAGATGTGCTGTGTATGAGAACGCTTGCGAAAGCCTGCTAATTTATTATTTTCTTTATTAAATTTATTGTTATTTATTTTTACATAAAAAAATTATACAAAATATTTCAAAAATATATGCAGAAATTTCGAAAACGAACATGCCGTTAAACAAAAAGATGTTCTACAAAGCGACAGAGAGCATTGGCATCTTAACTCTTGGAATACGCTGCTAAATGTTAATAAATGATGAAATAAATTTTATCGGTGAGCGAGAACTGTAGGTAGTCATGATAAATATGATAAAAATAAAGTACATAAACCATTTTTTTTTTTTTTTTGAGTTTAAAAAATTTTGAAATGTGCAAATTTTTAATTTAAAAAATTTAATTAAAACAAAAATCTCCTTGAGAAAATTTTTTCTCTACAAGAGTCCGTGATGTCAAAAATTATCCAAGGATATTCAAAAACACCGACACCTTTTAAAATTAAGCAAAGAATGCAGCCACTCAAAGATTTTTTTTCTTTCTGTATATACATATGTAGGTTAATTTTTGATTTGACTCGTCCTTATGTATATCCACGAAAAATCTCAACCGAAAAATTATTACTGACAATAATAAATTATCGGCAATAAGTATGTTTTAGAAAAAGTATACATATTTTACCTTCGTATATACATATGTACATTTATAAAAACATACATAGATGTTCGTCCATGTGTATGTCAAAACATGTCAATCGGTCTTCGTTAAACGATGTCGACGAAGCACCGAACTCGCCCACAAATGCGAGAAATGGAATGTTTTGAAAACACCTTTTTGCCTAATGTTGTTGTTAATGAAGAAAAATGTTGCCTTCAAATTTGTGTTTCATCAAATATTGATGTAAGTAAAAATAACGTATGACATTTATAGGAAAGGCCATGCTTAAAGTTAAAAAATAGTGGGTCTCGTCTGAAAACATTTCGAAATAACTTAAAGTTTTTTGTTCAATGTTAGTGGAATTAATGAGAAAAGAAATAATTTTAATAGTAAATAGTGCGATTAAAAACTATACTCCACTTTCTGCCATTCGATATCACATACCTGCCTTTAAAAATGTTAATTTAGATGTTATATTAGGAACTAACCATAAACAAAGTATCTTCATGTGCCTGATGACTTGATGACTCGTTATACATAATGGAATTTTTATCCAAAATCAAAGTATTGAATTTTTGAAAATCTTAATTAGCAGTCTAGAATCGAAAAACCTGTATAGCTAGATTCTGAAGACTCTCTGTTTTAAAATCAAATGATCCGAATGAGTTTATGTTTAGTTCATACCCATCTGATGGAAGACCTGTATGGCACTTCTGAGCTGCCAACGAGTTTTTGTAAAAAATTTGAGCCTAAAGTCCTATCAGAAATATATATAATCTAAATGTGGCATTATCTGTCCAAGGAGATCATTTCATAATTAGTAAGAACTCTGACAACACACACATAAGCTCGAAAATTTTTTGTTGTTGTTTTTTTAATGTATCTTATGCTTTTAGTGAGTATTTTTTCGCAGTTTGGCGACAAGGAAGCGAACAGATTCCTATAAAGGATTACATGGGCTTACAGTTTTCAAAAAAAAAAACGAATTTTTTATTGCCTTATTAAATTCTACAATAATCCTAGAATATTGCCCTAAATTTCAAGTTGATCTGAGTAATAGTTTCGGAAATACAGCCTTGAGAACTTGAAGATGGTTGGCAAGATTTCTCGAGAACTATTCTTGAAAATTTACACAGGTTTTTGAGATACAATTCTTAAAGACTTGTTCGAAGGATTTTTTTCGATTAGAACTATTTGAAAAAAAATTTTGCGAAATTTTAATTTTTTTTGGAAAAATATCTGCAAAAGTCCAATTTTTAGTTTTTTTGTCTTCGTCCAATTTCTAAGTTAAGATTTTAACTAAAACACGTATTTTATCACTTTAAATGATCCTGTAAGGAGTTATCCTGCCAAAGCGTGCGCATCTTTTTTCCGAGCGGTCACCGGAAATGGCGTCGCATTGGCTGAGTTCAAAATATTTCTTTTCCAAAAATTTCAGAATTTCTTTGTTAATAGTGTATGTTTGTAATAATAAAAAAATTTTAATAAAATATTTAATTTTCATATGAAAAAAAAATTGTTGACAAAGGCTATTTTTACTCGAAGGAACCCATATAACCCCACAAACCAAAATATTTATAATTGAAAAAAATATTTAAAGGGTTTTCTTTAAAGAAATTATTACAGGGTGTCTTAATATATTTGTTTTCAATTAAAATTCAAAAGCTTCAAATATAGTCCCTTTCACATGTCTATCTTTTCAGTTTCACCGAAAATCTTTAAGTTTGTTCAGTCTGTTACCACTTTAACAAGTCAAAGTGTGCTTTTAGTAAAATTTCAAGTGAACTTAAATTAGAGCAACAAATAATAAAATACGCAATAAACCATATAAAATAATCATGCAACAACAATAGAATGAGTACATTTTATAATATTAGAATTTTCACATAATTCAAAAATATTTAATTTTTTGTTTCGAGCAAGTCACACCTAATTTTATTTCATTTATTATACTTATTTGTTGCATTTAGCTTCTATTTACATTTTATTATTTCCTATTACTTTTAGAAATTTTTTTGCTAAACAAATCATATTCGTACATATGTATATACATACATACGAACGAAAGTATACCATATATGATTTTTTTTCATTGAACACAATGACTTCTGATTTGCACAGAAATAAAATTATCAGCAGCTCTTCAAATTAAAAAAAAATCACTTAAAACAAATGGGAACGAATAAATGGGAAAATCCCACTAAAGACAAGAGCACAAAAACACACAGCCACACGCCCACCAATAAATAATATAATATATCGTGCACATATTATATATATAATGCTAAAAATTACTTGAAATACAGCACAGAGAAATGTACTAATACAACAAAGACACAAACAACAACACTTAGTGAGAAAACATTAGCAACAGCCAAGAAGCCACCGCGCAAGTGGCAAAAAAGAAACTTTTGAGTCAAGTAGTAAAATACCAAGTGCCAGACAAATTAAACCAAACAAAACTCAGCAATATATAATATATGGCGGTATATGCATACATATGTATATGCACTTACATACATATATGCGCACACATATCTACACGTATTTTATGCATGTGTATATTCACGCATGTCTGCATATGCGTGTTCAAAACAATAATTATATTGCATAGAGGCAAAACCAAGAAAAGGGCAACAACTTTTTCACATACATACACACACATACACAAATATTTGCAAACAACCGAAATTCGTGTTAAATGCAACAGGAGTATTGCAAGCACTTTATGAAGGCGAAGTACGACACTCAGAGCGAGTTGAGAGCAGCGAGTGTGCAAATGCAGACATGAATAGCGGTAACATGGGAATTTAGCATGTACATATGTGCACGTATACCCATACATATGTATGTATAGCATTTTACACGTGCTTATCCTTGAGTAATATTAAAAAGTTATTACTTCAGCTTTCAAAAAAATATATTTTTTAGAATTTTTTTAGTATATTCGTGATGAACTTGTTTGGTTAACTAAATACAGACTATGCGTGCTATATCGCCATATACATATTTTATAGGTATATGTAAGTATGTACATATGTATATACTTTTGATATTTGTATATAAGTATGTTTATACGCAAAGTTGGGCATACTTATCTATGTATAAATATAATTTTTTTAGAAATACTTGTCCACACAGGGGTGTGCAAGATAACCCAATGGTGAATCAGAGGTGTATTTAATTAAAAAAATCTTGGGGTAGGTTTTAAAGAATAGCATAAGGACATTGCAAGTAATTAAATAAAATGAAACTATAAATTAAATTACTCACCTCTGCTCTTCTGCAACTCACGTCCGTGATAGAAATTATCGGCGTTTAACGGCAAATTAAACTATTTCTGTTAAATAATTTGCTTTCACTTATTTATCACATTGAAATTCACTATATTAATATTCTTGCACTATTATTTCAGTTAAATTTTATATATTAATCATTATTTTGATTAGAGAGATTTTTAAATTAATTGTTAAAGTGAAAGTTAAAAATAAATAAAACGTTAACTTCGGCATCACCGAAGCTATACTACCTTACACTATAAGTGCATTTTTTAAAGGATACAAAAAAAATATATTTATAATGATATTGATCGACCAGTTTAACTGGCAGCTATATGCTATAGTAGTCCGATCGGAACAATTTGGACAATTTCAACCGTGAACAAGGTATAGTAAGATTGTCACGAAGTTGGTAACACTCAGAAAGAACGTCAGAGATCCTCTAAAATATATACCTATGTACATATGTACATATGTATATAAAAGATAAGCGTGAGGAGCTGAGTCTATTTAGTCATGGCCGTCTGTTTGTCGGTATATACGCGGACTAGGCCCTCGGTTTTTGAGATATCCATTTGATATTTTGCATACATTTTCGCTCCAAGAAGCCGCTCATTTGTCGGATTGGCAAATATCGGCCCACTATAGCATAAGCTGCCATAGAAATTGAATGATCAGAATAAAGGGATTATATGTAAGCTTTTCCATTTGACAAAACATCTTCACGAAATTTGGCACAAGTTAATGTCTAAGGCAGCGATGAAATATTCAATGAAATTTTTCTGATCGGATCATTATAGCATATAGTGCAATAGCAACTGGCGGATCAAGATCAAGTTATTTTAAGGGCGTTATAACTTCGGTTCAACTAAACCTAACGTTTTTTCTTGTTTTCTTAATTATTTACCCATTTTAATTGTTCTGCACTATCTTTCCTTTTTTCATGAATCACATATTTATTATATTCCAAATACACTTTAATTAATAATACTTTATTAATTTTATTAAATACATTTTTTCCTATGTTTTTTCATTTTTCTTTATTAATTATTAATTTTTATTCCTTTATTGGCATATTCACTTAAAACACTGAAAAAACAATTAATATTACTTGTCAAATATTTAATTAATGAAATTTATATACAAACCTATTTCGCCAATCGCAAACGGGCCCTCGACCAATAATAAAAAATATTTACAAAAAATCTGCAAACGAAAAAAATGTCAAATTAAAAATTATCAGCAAAAAATCATAAAAAATGTACAGTGAAGTTTATTTATATATGTATTTATATACACGCTATAATAAAATGTATGATTTCAAGTTTGTAATCTTATATTATGAGAAAAATAATAAGTTTATCGTTATTTGTCTGATTTTCTAAGCTTCGTCGAAGTCATGTTCCTCACCACCACATTTGAGAAAAGGATCAGATTTATGCAAGTATTCGAGAAAATGCACAGTTATCTCGACAATTTCGCTTTTAAAAACGAAACACGTGGATGAATTGAACAAATTAGAAATAAAAATTGTAACTGAGATAATAAATTGAACTAGACAGTTAGTAACAGTTTTCTACTAGTATGAGAATGACATATTTCTTATCAAAATTTTACAACTGGCGCTTGCTTGTAAGGAAAAAACACAGTTGGTTTACTAAAAGGGCTTTTGGGTCAGACCGACTTCAAAGTAGTCGGCATATTTACATATATGTACATATATCCAATATGTATGAACACATGTAAACTTCACACTGGGTTACTCAAAGACAGCTAACAGTTGGTTCAGATGAGTGATCTATTTTTTGGGATTTTTCATTCCAGCTTCAATTTCAAGGTGGTACACCACATATATACACAGTACACACTCATATGTACATATATGTATGTGTACAACCTATTACACATTTCATACGGGAAAATCACATTTGGCACTTTTTGCTTCGTCTTCTGGCAGTGAAACTTTTGTTTATTTAAATGCGATTTAACGACGTGAGCATATTCACATAAAAAACTAAGCACACATGCGCAACAATAACAACAACAGTTATTTGTTGTTTATTTAGTAAATATACGTAGTAACAACAAAAAGTAGGCCGCAAGAAAGTAAAAATAAAATTGAAAATCGAAAATGAAAAATGAAAACCGAAACGTTGACGCCAACATAGCAACAAAACCAACAAACATTCTTATAAATTAGTAAAATATTAAGTCGCACGCAATTTTGACATTTTGGCAGTCAACTATTTTGGCAGCGCTAAGTGTGTACTTCTACAAACAGCCATACATACACACATGCCAGCAAATCTTTGCGCGAATTTAAACGACACAATTTGAGCTACATAAATAGGCAACCACTTGCGCATCTTAATCCAAACAGTTGTTAAATTCTGCGCGTCTGCACGCACACCTTGGCACGCCCACGCACACATACTTGGCAATGATGCGTGCACATAACTCAACGTCAATATGCCACGGGTGACAGCCGTGCCAGTGCTCGTGTTTGACGAACCGTGGAATTATTAAAAATATTATTGAAATTAAAAATTTAGATTTAATTTTTGAAAAAAAAAAACTTTAAAATACACAAAATTTGTTGAAACAACAACGCTTTGGCCAACAATATTGAGACAATCGGAGATAGCTAATGGAATTCTCTAATGAGCATAGTTTTTATTCTTCCTGGTAACAAATATTTTTTGACTTCACACGTGCAATAGAGGAAATGGATAATTTTTGCTAAAAAATCTCAAATATTTTCTTAAAAACTCGCCTAGATGAATTTAGCTAAAGATCTTAGTTGTCTTCGATAACCAGTCTTGCAAACAAAAAAACTTTGCTACAACAAAGTTATCGACTTGAATTCGTACATAAAACTATGCGGATACTTCAATAAGGGGTTTATATACAGTTATAAGCCCGAAAAAAGCGAATTTTCCACAATTTTTCCTGAGAAAACTTTTAGATTCCGGGATCCAAAAATGTGTACACATATCATGGTATCTTTTAACTGTATTTTAAGACTTAGCATTAGTAAAAATATTTATTTGGAAAGGAACTACAGCTGATCTCCGGGAGCTCCTCTCAAAAAAGACGTTTGCGGTGACGACTATACATATCTCTGAACTAAGCCGTCTGAAATTAAAAAAACAAACAGATTTCATTAAAGTAAAAAACAATTTTGAAATTAATTGTCAGAATAAGCAAAATAAATTTTTTAAAAATGGCAGTTTCTGAAAAATATCGATTTTTGACCAAAACTTCGGACTTTAATTGCTTACATAAAAATGTTAGTTGATTAAAAAACTTTTTATATTAATTACTAAAAAAATGTATTTAAGAAGCTCGTCTTAGTATTTATATATATATTATATATATATATATATATATATATATATATTAATCGGTTGAAACGTTTTCGAGTAATGTTGGTCACTGACTTTGAAAACACCATTTTGCCTCAGCATCTAGTATAGTTTGTTCGATTCGCTACTCTACAACGGTTGGCGAATCGAAGGCAACTTTTATAGCCTAAACACAACCGTTACCACGATAATCACCAACTTTAAGCGTTTATATGAAAAATTACAAAAATAATAGTTGTTTGATCTAAACAATTCTTTCGGAGATTGTAGCGTTGCTTTGAACAATAAGATATGTCCAATTTCGTGAAGATGTCTTCTCATAAAAAAGTTTTCCCTACAAGAACTTCATTTTGGTCGACAAGTTTCTACATCAGCTATAGACTATACATAGTTATATAGTGGTCCGATGTCGAATGAGCAGCTCCTTGTGGACAATAGGAACATCTGCAAAATTTTAGGGTATAATAAGAAGTGTGAACGTATAAAATTTAGCCTATACTTAGAATGATAATTATTAACACAAAGACCATATAAATATTATTCCAAAAAACTTGTCTTCAGAGTTTAAAATATGCTATGAAGAAGTAATTTGAAATTATAAATTCAAAATTTGATAATTTTAGAAAAATTAAATTTACCAAAAAAAAAAAATAAAAACAATATTATTTAATCACATAGTTTTCAGACAATTTGTACAATTTTCTTCGACTAATGCATACACAAATACATACTATACATTGTATATTTTTAATTTTGCACGCGCTCGAATATGTATACTATGTATTGAAATAAAAGATTTATTTGTTATATACATATTGCTTGTAACTACCATATATTTAAAAAAAACTCTTCACTTATTTTACAGTAATCAAAACTGGCGCCTGCGCTTCGTATAAATACGGCCGCTGGGGCACGAAGTTGCTTATTCGCCCGGTGAGTTAGAACCCAAAACCGAAGCATTAACAATAAAGCAGATAAAGACAATACAAAGCGTTGAAACGCTTTTAGAGCGGCAAAAGCAACGCTGCTGCAAATAACAGTATCACAACAGTAAGGACAAACACCAGCAAAATGATACGGGATGTATCCACCTCAACACTTGGACGCGAGGAGGAACGCAAGCCGCTTATGGCGGCGTACATGTTCCAGCGTCGTGTGCTGTTCGGTTGCAGCTTGTTGATGGTGGTCTCGCTCATTATGTGGATTGTAGCCATTTCAACGGATCACTGGGTTATTATAACCGGTGGAAAAGGTAAGACCAATGTCACCGACCAGTTAATAGTTAAATATTTTAACATTTTAATTGTACTTCGCCAAAGAAAGCATATGCCCTTTGGTCATTTTAATAACGAGCGAAATATGCACACCCGAACACATGCACAATACAAACTTAGGCGTTAACGAATTCGAAAATCTTTTGAGTGACAATGTTATTGCCTTTATCTCGCATATTTTTGAATTGTAAATTTTTTGTTGTTGTTATTTTCTTGAAAAGTAGGAAGCAATTTTGGCTCGGCTATGCCGCCAATGATCAGAAGCAGGCTATACAGCGCAATATTCACAATTTTATGAGCTAGTTATTCGCACTACAAAACTTTTATCGCTTTTTTCATTTTTGAATGAATGTTTATGTGCAACAACAACGTTTTATGGCTATTTTACATATCCGCCAGAAAGTATTATCGTTCCGCCTTTAGCACAAGTCTTTTTGTTCGGCTCTTGTACTACCTATTAGACATTACATCGACGCCTTGGCTTCTGTGTAGTTATATATTCGCTAAGCATATCCAATTAGGCTAAGAAAGATTTTTTTAAATAATTTAATTTTTGATTTGCGAATGGCGCGTATATTTAATCGCCTTAAGCTCACTAAATTGTTTTTACGGCGCGATATTTTAAGGTATTTGGAAAAAACTAACAGGAAGCTGCTTAATTTAATTTATTTTCGAATAAATACCGAAACATTGAGAAAAAAAATGGAATGTTAATAAGTTTTTAATTTTTTCCTATTCCATAATTGAATATTTTACGATTTTTTTAATTAAACCGAAACATATTATTGAATTATCATTTAAACTAAATTATTTTTATTACTGGTAACCCCGCTTATAACCCGCACAATTATTTTTAAATTAGCCGGTTAGTTCTAGCGTGAATTTAATGACATTACAACTAGAAATTCTCACTACTTTTCAACGATTTCAATATTTCTTTCACTATCAATCAAGTTACACATCTATGCAAGTTTAAGTATAGTCTGCAATAGTTTTTAATTATATTTATATATTTCTTTTTTCAATAGGCATTTTCATACCGGAGACACGTCGATTTTTTATGGACTCCCACTCCGGTTTGTGGGTGCATTGTCGGCACACTAAAACACCTAACGCATTGCCTACCGCCAATGTGGTGCGCAACTTCACGTCCATAGCTTATGTGAACCCTACAACATTATTGGATGCCAAATTGAATGCATCAGCGCTTGAGTTTGTGCGCGAATTTAGCGAGGAAATTGTGGAGATACCGATGAAAAATTTCACAGAGTCCGCTAGACGACGCATGTTTGCGCATTGGGTACGTAATGATGAGGAAGAGTTTAAGGCATTCAAAAAAATCTTTGAAGATCTTGTATTGAACACAACAGCCACACAAGCCGAAACCATACCCATCAATGCCAAACCGATCGCAATTGATCCGCTAAATGTACGCGAAATAGAGTCACGAAAAATCTTCGGAACGGCATTGCAAAAAGTCAGGGTCAATGCGACATCTTATTATTTTGTTATACCAGAAGCGGCGCAATTGGCAATATTTGCAGGTTGGAATGAGAAACCATTTGTGCCAAAGCTTTTCTGGCCATATGTGCGTGATTTGGGCGTGCCCGCATTTGTGCTGGATGACCATCAGGTGATATTGCAACTGGTGCCACCACTGCCACCAAGCAGTGGTCGCGAAGCGAACGGTTATGTCTATCAACCGAATGGTAAGCACGAATCGTATGAATAATGTACTAAAATAATTTTATGAAAATTACCACACACATTTTTCCAGAACGTTGCAAATACATTGATATGTTCAGCAATCCCAAGTCGTTGAACAAAGACCCCGGCATCGATATGGAGCTGATGGGTAAGTAAGCGCTCAGTTCTGTCCCTTTCACAATAGTCTTTTTCACAATAATATTTTACACTTTTGTTTTTCTTTTGGCAGATTATATACGCACACAGGCTTCGTTTGCCTGCATCACCGTGTTCGTTATGAGTCTGGGTTCGGTTTTCTCTTTTTACACTTTCAAGAATCCGCGTTACATGTTTAAGCGTTTAGCTGGTGGTATTCACTTGGTTTCCGCCTCCACTGCCGTGGTTGTTATACAGGTGCTCTTTTCATCCGTTGATTACACAAAGAAGCACTTATTTTACGCTTATCCCGAAGGTGCTGAACTTACGTAAGTAATCGAATTTTGTACGAAAAGTAACTGTCATTTATATTTGCCACAATGAGTTGCACAAAAGTTTGACATTTATTTTCGCAAACGCGCGAGTAACGGTAGAAGTTCGTTTTCCGGTTGCAGCAACTTATCTACTTACTCGTTTCGATTTTATACCGTTCCGCAGTTACCCCCTTAGTGTTACCACGTCTCTTCTGCTGGTATAATAATATTTTTACTCATATTTGTTTTCCTTAATAATTTTTTTTATATTTTATATGTAATTTTATAAAATGTAACCTTTACATTTATTATTTCCAGTTATGGTTATGGCGTCTACTTAGCGTGGTTTACTTTCATAGTGAATTTGGTGTGTGGTCTCCTGTTTATGTGGTATTCGGGCAAAAAGAAGGGCGCGAAGGCACCTAACGATGAAGTCGCAATGGCAGATGAGCCCACAATAATGGGCAGATAATTACTTTAACCAACCGACTTTGTTCAATATATATGCGTGAATATATATATCAAAATAGTGCCCACCGATCATCAGTGTACCTTAAAATACTCGCTAATGTGCTCCATGGTTGAACATTTTCTTGTGTAAACCATTACTAAAGATGACAAATACCGCAAACTTATTTTTTGAAACAAAATGATGTTATATCCAAACTGAGATTGGTGCTGTAGCATCTGAAATGGTCATCGTTGAGTAGAAATCTTAATTAGTCAGAACTATATGAAAGTAATACGTTTTTTACTAAAAGAATTTGCAGTTCCTAAATGACTAATATTGTAAAAAATAAAGATAATTATATTTTATAATTATAGAAAGAAATTAAAAGCAATTTTTACACGTAAACGAATATAAAAAGTATATGTAAACACACACTTACATATTGAAATGAGCAATCAAAACCAAAAAAAAGTCACTATTGTTTAAATATTTAATATATGTATGTACAATTTCATTGTAAGCTATATTTGTATATATGCATGTTCACGAATTTCAAACTTGTTCACTGTTAATTAATATTTTAAAGTAAAAAACCATTATAATAGCACGAAAAAACAAGAAATTTATTGACATAAAAATTAGTCTTTCGAGAAGACCGAAGTTTTCTTAAATAAAATAATTAAGGCTTAAAATATTTTGCTAAGTTTATGAGCGATATATGTATATAATATAAGTATAAGTCTCTCTTTCTCTCTTTATAATAAAATGTTCGAAATATACACATTGTACGCAAATTTCTTTGACTAAGTGTGGTAAGTAAGCAAATATTGTTTTTGAGTTTATTTACAATTAAAAAATATATATTCCTATTATTTATTAAGTAATATATGCGATAATATATATATTAGAGTGCAATACACTCTGCATTATAGAGGAATTTTAGAAGGTAAGATATGGCAAGACGTGAAAGCGATGTTATGCAACAGGGTGCCACAAATATTGAAAATAATTAAGTGATATGTATAAGAAGTAGTATTTAAAAAAATGCTATTCTGTTCCAAATAAATTTAATTACTACGTTTTATATATTTATCATTATTACAAAAAAAAGATGTAACTATATTACATTTTCTAATAATAATATCAATTTTAAATTGTTCACTTTCTTGCAACCCTGTGGTGACACGTCCGCATTTCACAGCTGTCAGCGCAATGACAATTGAATTTAGTCTTTTGTGGAATGCAGTGGACGTGAAACGCGTGTGGTGTTGCATTTTATGTGTTTTTGAGCACAAATTTCGAACGAAACCGAGATAAATTCTTATCGAAAAGGTGAGCAGTGAATAAAACATAAGTTTTCCAATTCACATACAATGAACCTGTGATATATACAAGCGTAATAGTTTTATAAAACTAATGACGCAAAGTACCATGTGATCCATATTACCTGGAAGGGAAAGGAGAGCAGACTTTTGCACCGGTGCTGCAGCTGTGAATCAAAAATCATAAAAAGAAAAGCGAAATGAAAGCAAACGAAAGCTCTCAGTGCAATGTGTTGAAAACGTGCTAAGGCCAAATATTTATGTGTAAATAGCAAATACTTTTATTTGCAAAACACTAAATTAACAAACATGACGCAATAGCGAAACCGCATACGAAATGTAGCCGCTTACTCTTCATCGCCCTCCAAAAAACTTCTTACTGTGTGGTATTTTGATGCTTACGTGCAGTAGCGATGACGATTGAAATGAAATTTAGTTTAGCTGCAGTTTGACTTATTCCTTTTATTTTTTATAAGCTTGTGGTCATTTTTGTGCTTATCAATTTTTAGACGAAAGAAAGCATTCAGTATGGTAGCTGATAAGGAAAACGTAGCGGCTGGTGCGGTTGAAGGTGAGACGACTTCAAAGAAGGCAGCAAAGAAGCAAGCGAAAGAAGCATTGAAAGCTGCTAAGGTATAATAAATAATAAGTACATCTAGACTTATTGTATGAATCTAACTTCTTATTATTTGTTTATAGAAAGCTGAAATTAAAGCAGCCAATTCGGCGAACAATGCTGAAGAAGGTGGTGATAGCGTAGACGTATCGGCAGGTCGTTATGGTTCTGCAGGTCTTATTCAATCAAAGGAGAAGTTTGAAGATCGTAAATTTGTATCAGTGAGCGAATTGAGTAAGCCAGCCTATCGAGACCAATTGGTGTGGGTGCGCGGACGTGTGCATACATCCCGTTCGAAGGGCAAGCAATGTTTCTTAGTGTTGCGTCAGCAGAGCAGTACCGTGCAATGTATTTTGGCTGTTGGAGAACGTATTTCCAAACAAATGGTGAAGTTTAGCGGCAAGTAAGTAAATGCTTCGTTAAATATTTAAATATATTATTTAGTTTTATAAATCTTTTTATATTCCGAATAGCGTAAGCAGAGAAAGTATTATCGATGTACAAGCTAAAGTAGTTTCAGTACCCAACAAGATCGAGTCTTGTACTGAACAAACTATTGAATTGGGTATTGAACAACTATTTGTGGTGTCACAAGCCAAACCGCAATTGCCGCTGCAAATCGAAGATGCATCTCGTGCCGAAAACCCAGATGTATGTATAAATAAATTTTTGATTTTCTATGCTGGCTCTAATATGCAATCTTATAGGATGCCGACAGTTTGAATATACGCGTAAACCAGGATACACGTTTGGACAACCGTGTCTTGGATTTGCGTACACCGGCCAATCAAGCTATTTTCCGTTTGGAAGCTGGGGTTTGTCGTCTGTTCCGTGACATACTAACGACAAAAGGTTTTACAGAGATACACACGCCAAAAATTATATCCGCCGCCAGTGAAGGTGGCGCTAACGTATTTACTGTCAGCTACTTCAAAGGTAAACAACCGTTAACTGCTTTTTATTTTCCATAGTTAACACGTCACTTTTTCAATTATAGACTCCGCTTATTTGGCACAATCTCCGCAATTGTATAAGCAAATGGCTATTGCTGCCGATTTCGATAAAGTTTACACTGTCGGCGCTGTTTTTCGTGCGGAAGACTCCAACACTCACCGTCACTTGACGGAATTCGTGGGTCTCGATTTGGAGATGGCATTCAAATATCACTACCACGAGGTTTTGCACACCATTGCCGATACGTTCACTGGAATTTTTAAGGGTTTGCGTGATACTTATAGCGCGGAAATTGCGGCGGTAAATCAGCAATTTAAAGTGGAGCCATTCAAGTTCTTGGAGCCGCCATTGATATTGGAATTCGCTGAAGGTGTGCAAATGTTGCGCGAAGCTGGTGTTGAAACTGGTGATGAGGAGGATTTGTCTACACCAAACGAAAAGCTGTTGGGCCGGCTTGTCAAGGCAAAATATGACACCGACTTTTATGTATTGGACAAATTTCCACTGGCTATTCGCCCCTTCTATACGATGCCGGATCCCAATAACCCAATGTATTCCAACTCTTATGATATGTTCATGCGTGGCGAGGAGATCCTTTCTGGTGCGCAGCGTATACACGATCCCGATTTTCTTATTGAACGCGCAAAACATCACGCGATCGGTGAGTACTTTCTGTGCGGGCGCATTCAGTATTTGCTTAACTAATTGTTTTCTCTGCCGTTATTTCCGTTATAGATACCTCAAAGATTGCGGCATATATTGAATCGTTCCGTTTCGGCTGCCCACCGCATGCTGGTGGTGGTATTGGCATGGAGCGTGTGGTCATGCTCTATCTAGGACTTGATAATATACGTAAAACGTCGATGTTCCCACGTGATCCCAAACGATTAACGCCTTAAAATGTTTATGCACAAGAAAAATTAAATGGGAAAATGGGAAAATGATCAACGTGGACTTTGCTGATGGATTTCAAATAAATTTTATGTTTGCTCAGTTTCCTTAGTGACAACCCGATGTTATGCTTGATCATTTGAAACGAGATTTTCTTTTTGATCTTTTTTAAAGGTTGTTCATTTTTTATTTTTTTTAATCCAACTATTTACTTAATTATGTAGTTATTCCAGCAGTTGTCCAACAACTGTTTTAGTGTAAAAGTTGTCCACATTTCAATTAATACAGGTGTTAAGACTGAAATAAAGACGACATCTTCACAAACAAATCGTGGTTGTTTTCTCTAAGCAAGGTTATAAATGAATGTTCTCTTCTCCCCAAGAAGCTTTGTGGTAACCACCGAAATCGGACTACTATAGCACATAGCTACAAACTAAATGATCAAAATGTAGTTGTTGTATGGAAAACTTTAATCTGACGAGATATCTTCACGCAATTAGGTATGGTCTTGGTCCTAGACTCTAGGACAACAGTTCAATCTTCGAACAAATTGTTGAGATCGGACCACAATAGCATATGGCTGCGATGCCCAAGGACAGCCAACTCAGCACCATGCCTCGAAATTAGTTCCGGAAAACTTTCTGCCGCTACAACAACAACAACATGACTGCGGTACGAACTGACCGATAAAAATCAAGCCCCTGTACGGAGTCGTTTGTATTTGTGAAGCGTATTATATTTTGTAAAAGATTTTTATAACTGTAGTCGACCACTTGGCGAATAATGCTAAACCAAATGTGTTTTCACGAAAGTCGGGTCTACGTAACCATAACGGACTCAGATTTTAATCCGGCCAAGGATTGACAACTCTGCAACATTCCTCCAAATTACTTTGAGACGGTTTTTTGACGTTACAACAACAACAACTAACCACAAAAGTTTCAACTTTAACTCAATGCTTCCATATTAATGTGTTACCTAGGTTGATTTCAATGATGAGCTCCACTATATTTGGTTTGATGATATTTTAATTGACCAAAAATTCCATAGTGCCACCTCAAAAACACTTTATTTATATTATTCTGCTTCTCCAAGTTGGCGATCTTCCCTCGAGGGCTTGTCCTTCAGAAAAGGAAGTGTATTATTTCGATTTTGGCAATCATGTTGGTTATACTGCTAAGGTGAATGGGACTGTATGCTTACTAGCAGCCCATCAAGCACCTTATCCAGCCCACGTCCTTTTCAACTCGATTTCCAAACCGTACGTTAACCCTTTGATAACGATACAATAAAAATGCTTAAAACATTTAGATTATAAAAGCTTTTTCTGTATATTCGTTTTCCCCAGTGTAGACACTATATCCAATGACCGTAAGAGGAGGTAGATCGGGGGCAATTCCTCCCGGGCCCTTAGTTTCCAGGGCGGTCCGGTGTCCTACAACAATTTTTTGCAGATTTTTTCTCGAACAATTGATGGAACAGGGGGCCACATTTTGCAGAATAGAGTCGAGTTTTTCTTTTGTATAAAATGACGAATGCGTGAAATGTTTTACAGATCATTCTAAAGAACTTTGTCTAAAAGACCTGAAACCGATTTCGATACGAACCCACCCACATATTAAATTTTATTCAGAAATCTCAATAGCTGACGAACAAATTTTTATAATCTTTCAAAAAACTTCGCCTTAAAACTCGTTGGCTCAATGGGTCGCTGGCCCGTTTCGAGACCCATAGTCTCTTAGACAAATTTGTGCAAAATGAACCGTAGAACATTCCCGCATACGCGATTTTTTAGATTTTTTTTATCCCTGTATATAAACCTGCTCTCCTGCACATGTCTACACTTAAGGGGGGAGCTTGGTTTAGAAGCTTCAAAAATTCGATTTTTTTTTGCTTAAATCTCTTCAAAAATTATCTAAGAATATTTCCCCAAAGTTATAGATTGGAATTCGACATATTGTCGAAGCTAGAAGGGAAATAGTGAAAGAGCGTCTAGCAGATACATATGTATGTACATATATCAGCGCTTGGGCAAAAAGCGAAAACTTTGACGCGCGATTTCTCGGTTTTTCATTTTTACGATTTTTCTTAATTGGCGGACAGGATAGAAAAAAAAACTAAACGCCGTATGGAATTGGGTAAAAATTTATTATCTTTGTCATTAAATTATCTTCTATTTAAACTAAAAAAACTAAGAAAAGTCAAGTTTGAACATATTTTTAAACCACTTAAAATAATATAATTTTTTTAAAAACCACTTTTTTTCAATTTTTAAAAAATTGTAGTACTTTACACTCTTTTTTTTGAAATTTTCTTAGTTTAACTACAATATACATACCTAAGTAATTAACAAATATCTTTGAATATTTTGTTTCCGATAGAAATTGCGACTTGCATCCTGCCCGCCCTTCGACGAATGCACATGCAAGATGCATCAAGCAATTGTTCTCCAAAGGCAAAATATCAAAGATTTTGTTTACCAAAAAATATTTTGGATGATGTCTAAATATATAACTACAAACCCTAGAAAATTCGCTTTAATGAATTAATTTTTTTTTTTCCAAAAAAAAATCTCAAAAAAACCGATTTTTTGAAGTCTCTAATTAAAATTATTGCAATCCTTTATAAAAAATATGTTTCAATTGAAGAAAACTTTTTTTCACCTTAGCTGTTAAACTGGAGATCACAAAATATCAGTATCTCGAATTTTCTAGTTCTGTTTTTGTGTACCTAATCAAGCACAACAAAAAAGTTTAATTTAAAAATTGCTGTTCTTCGTAATAAATTCGTACACGTATCCATAAACCTCCTCTTTTTCAGAAACAAATCGAAATACTCATCAGTTCACCTGAGCTTCGTGACCTTTACAAGATTTTCTGCTGATGCATTATGTTGCCAACGAACAACAACAACAGCGGCAGCGTACACAAACAATAAAGATACATCGGTCCTTTCCCATGCTTTGTATATACTTGCATTTGAGCGACGCCATTTTCTTCGGCACACAACAATAAAAAAACAAAAATCAAACTACCCTCTCAACACTCTCTAATTCGCTCAAACAACACATCACGATGTGCTTCCTTGTCGGGCAGACACACGGCATACTCTTGCTCTCTCGCACGCTCCTGCAGCGCAAGCGACAGAAAACTTTAGTCAAAATGAACGCCAGAACTGCATTCCTACACCATATTACACAATTAATAAGAATTAGTAGAGCGCCAGGCGTGGCTTATTCTACACAAACGCAGTCAACCATTCACATATGTGTAAGCGAAAACGGGTTTTCCGCCAATCAGCGCGCTCAAATCGCGTACTTTCTCAAATAGTACAGTTAGCTCTTTCCTGCCACAGCTCCGCCGCTACAACTTGGCATTGTGCTGTCCGCGCACTGCGTCTAGCGGTAATGTCAACAGCTGGGCGCTGGCAGTGTTGTTTGTATCTCAGCGCATGTTGAATGCGTAACTCGCGCTGATTCGAAATCTGAAAACGTTGCGCGCTGAAAATCGTGGCAGCAGCAGCATCTGAGTAGTGGGCAAGGGAAACAAACGTGTGTGTTCCCCCATTGACGTTAGTTGGCGAGTCGTCATTTAACCGCGGCCCAGTGTCGCATCCGCGTTGTCATTCAAATTCGTTGCAGCTGCAATTCAATCGTCAATAGCGACAACGTTGCGCAATTAAATGTGAAGCGCGACAATTAGCTGAATTTTTGTGAATTCCAAGCGTTACTCGATTCATGTGCAGCAGCGAGTGCGCGATCGAATACCTTCCATTGCACGCCGGAAAGCGAAAGTGTCTACGCTACGAACAAATATCTATCAGCTAAGTAACGAGCTTCTTCGCATATTTCTAGCACGCGCGCGTTTGTCGGTGTCTTAATCGGTCTTCATGTGTGCTGCGTTCGAAATATTTAAAGTATTTTGGAATTTGACATTAGGCCATTTCTTGAATGTTTTTTGCTAGTGAAGACTCAATAAAAAATAAATTCTTGTCGCTTTTGCGATAGTTGTTGTTTGTGTGTTTGCAAAAAGTATCTGAAATATGTTTTCGAGAATTCACGTGAATATTTGACGACTCTTTCATGCGTGTTAAAATTGCTGCTGCATATTTGTGTAGAAAAATATTGCAAGTGTTACTGTGTTTGTGAAATTTCTTGAGCGCAAAATATTTTACTAAAAATTCATGAGGTGAAATATTGAAAATAACAACAATAGTAAACTACAAATAAACAAAGCGATTTAGAAAGCTAATATATTTTCGAAATTCATTCACTCTCAAGGCGGATTATCTACACAAAACAACATAAAACGACAGCAGGTATAAAGCGTCACAAGGCGTTATATGCTATATACTTATAAGTAATAATATATGTATATATATGTATATCGTCACCTAAAATGCAAAATAACGGAACATCACTTTTTATAAGTTTACAAGTGAAAATAGGAAACACTTATATTGAAACAAAATGTGTGTTTTGGTTATAAAATGGTTATACAGTAGAGGCCCGCTTATCCGGACATGGCCTAATCCGGATTCCACTGTAATCCGGACAGGGTTAAAAAACTCAAAATTTCTATTATGTCCCTTGTAATCCGGACCGACATTCTCTATCCGTATTCTCTAATCCGGATCACATGTTTATTATTTATTATCCGGATTTCTTTATATTCCGGATAGGGGCCGGTTTTAATTGATCCGGATTAGCGGGCCTTTTGGATATATTGGACAGCGAAAGCTTAAAAGCTTATGATACATACTTACATATACATATGTAATATGATTTAGTGAGTCGTAAGTAATAAAAAAACTCAATCTCAAATTTTTGATGATACGTTGTTTTGCATTTTAAGCGACGATTGCAAGTGTATTCGAGGCCTTCACATGAATGCTATAAGTCGTTTAATCGAATATTTAGGGTTTACTAATATTATAATTTGTTAGAAAACCTTGTCTGTTTGGGGACAGCTCGGTGACCTATGTATATTTCTACTCCCTTATAAGCTATATGACATTTTTACTGTCGATAGTTTGAGTGGTTATTGCATGGCATATATTTTTTTGTAAAATGTATCCTCTCATGACGGTAAATTTAAATTTTTTTCGGTATAAGCCGAGAAAAAAATTCAACAACGTTCCTCTCACGACTGACCATATTTTGATTTATCCATTTTTATAATAGAAAAAAAAAACAACAAAAATTTAATTAAAGAAAACACAAAACCTTTTGAAATGTTTTCTTATCCTTCTTTTTAAGTATAAAAGTTACGCCCGATCAGTAGATATAGGGAAATTCGTCGGCTATTGAGAGAAAACCTGCTTTTTATATATTAATGTATGTACATATGTTTCATATTTGCTTGATATAAGTATCATTAGATTTTTTGATCTAAAGTAAACTTAAAAAACTCAAGCGTTATGAACGGTCTGCCTTAAATTCCGCGCCGCGCCATTTATGTTATTTGGTTCTTTTAGTAGAAAGGCAGTGGTTTCAAAATTCACCAGACTTTGAGCTCTAATTATAATAATATGCAGTTGTCCTTTTTCCAAAGCTTATTCTCAGATTATTGAAGCCACCTTTTTTCCTGTTCTTTAGTTGTTGTAATCGAATTAAAAAAACCAAATCGATAATAAAATCGTATTTGGTTATTAAGCCACCTTAAACAGTTATGATTTGTAGACTCAGTTTTATTGCACAAAAATGTACTAAAACTGAGTAATTTACCATCTAATCAAATTTTACTCGGACTAACAAAAAACTACATTTTCACATATTTTAATATATGTAAATCGGTAATATTGCCTTCAAAATAGGCTTCCGAGCCAATACAAGCATTCATACCCATGTTAAATCTTTTTTTTCTTACAATTGTTATAATTCCCGGCTCGGATGTCCTTCAGAGTATTCGGCAAATTTTGTTTGTTTAGTTTCGGATCGGTTTTGGAGAGCAATTCGCTAGATTATTGGACAATTTCGACGTCATATCCGTAAATCCATATCTCTTTTATGAATTCTACTTGTCGTCGTTTATGCAAATGATTTCTTTCTTGTATTCATTACTTTAGACAAGATAGCCGTCGGAGTCAACTCGCTAGTTCAGAGATTTGAATGACCTAAAAAATATAAACTTAAACGCTCCTATTGTTTTTTTTTATAGGAAAACATATTTCAAGAACTGAATACTTCTAAGATTTTAATTATTTTGAATAAAATTATATCTGAGGAAATCTGCGAAAGACCCTGCTTGGAATATGAAGACTTCCCAACAGACTGTGTGTACTCATTCCGGTCTAGTCGAAATCTTATCTTATTCTTTTATAATGGATTTTTAAAAAGATACTAACAATTTTATTAAACTTTTAAGTTTTAGACGCAAATAGCTGTCGAAAGTCTCTGATATATTGCAGTGAATATATTTTAGTGAACTTATGTTTCTTCTAAAACTATTGTTTGACAGCTGAAAATCCTCCTCCTTTGATGGGGATACTCAACTCTCTTAAGAGACTATATCATTCTTTTCGATATTTCTTATAAAAACGTTTTCTAGTGAAATAGTTTTTTAAGGTGCTCGCACCTTTCTAATCAAACACGACTCAATCGCTGGATTTGTATTGACTCTCTCTTCACTTTTACTAGCTACCATATATACGCATTCATTTAGTCACAATTTCCTATTCTGAAACGACGGCGGAAACTGTAGAAGTTTCAGAGGGCTATATTCACTTATTAATTACTTATACTTATTATATGTATGTATTTGAGAATATATATGTATATGTATATATGTATATGTAAGAACTTTTTAACTTAGTGTAACCGGCTCCCAAATTTTCAAACTTCTTTTCACGAAGCAATGCTTTCAGAGTCGGGGCGAAAAATTTCTACGGAACGGCTAAACCGGTCAACTTAAAATTTTCATTCGGACTTCTTAAATTTATTTGTCAAGTAAATATTGCAGGATAATATATTCGATAATAGTTTCTATTTTTTAAACCACTTAAAGTACAAATTTTCATAAAAAACTGGTATTTTTTGGGAAGCCGCCATTTAACATTCAGAATAAAACAAGTCTACAATTTTTTTAGATGAATCACCGAGTATTAGAATATTTTAAAAACATTCGCAAAAACAGGTTTTTTTTTTCATCTAAGTGGACATAACAGCTTAAATATTTTGCTCGTCCGAGCCATCGACACATGATATACCGATATCTTAGAACAGTAGTGTAATACCTTTATGACCAACAAGCTCCCATTCCTTACTTTGCGCCCATTCTAATTTGTATTCGCATGTACTCAATTCTTTTAATAATCTCTCTGGAAAAAACAGTTTTCAGATGAGCTTGGCTTCTTACCACATATAGACTCTTTGCGGGTCTGTGGTAAATAATCACTCTTAGCCTATGCAGAAATGTTAATCCGCACATAATTATGATTGCTTTAAGTCATCCTTGCTCGTCGGTTGTTTTTGCCTCCACATAACCTTATTTCATTTCTAATTATAGTTTTTTTGCGAACACTGCACCCCATTGAGTTGTGCACGAAACGAGTATTTCCACCATTTTTAATATTCATAGCACTACTTTTCTGATAATGACTACTCTTCTTCTTAATTGCAGTGCAATTGATGGTGGCCAGGCCGATTTTTCGTCGATGCTGTTGACGATGACAACGGCTTAGCAAGTGCTGTTGAGGGGAAGCTTTGCTGCAGTGGTGAATGCTGACCGGCCCATGGTAGCGAATGTGCGCAGGGGAGAGGTGAAACGTACATAACTATTCTTGGCTGAATAGTAGTCGCACGATTATTTATGCGTGTGTGTATATGTGTGTGCCGTGAAGTAGCAGTGCGCGCGATGAGAGAGAAATACCAGCGAGTGAAACGTGTATGAGGTGAGCAATTAAAACATTATTCGCAACCGCTGTTCCGCTCCCTCAACTGTGCCAGCCAGCCGCTATGATAAAGTGCAACAACTAAATTGTTGTTACTTAAAAAGCACTAACAAAAAACGAGTAAAAAATATATTGTAAACAAAGAGGAATAAATAATAGAAAATCGTGTGCTCGGCCCGATCGTTCGCTCAATCGGTTGTGCGTGTAACATTGCCTACCAAATACAAATACAAAAACAAATACACAACACCTGTGCTTTTGCCATTGTGTGCGCGAATAGTGTGGACGTGTTGATGTTTGTGTAACTCGTTTTTGCCGTTGTTTTTGTTATTTTCAAACGCGGTATGTAAAATGCAATAAAACTATTGGCACGAAGATTTCATTCCTGGAATACGGCATTGCAGCGGAACCAAACAAGTGAATACCATCACCATTACACCGGCACAGTAATAACAACAACAACAGCTGCAGCAAAATCTTGTAGTGTTACTAATAAAAACAACAATAAGAAGAAAGCATAAAAAACGACAGTAAGAAAGCAAAAACAACAACAACAACAAGCGATATTAATAATACCACACGCACGTTTAAGGCGTTGCACACAACAACAACAAGCGCTAAGCTGTAATTCATATTAGTGAAAAATAAAAATTCAAGCATTGTTATTGTTATTGCCATTGCATACTTAATTGAAGTTAAATTGAAGAGCATTCGCATGCTGTGTGTGAAAAAGTGCTGTGCTTCGTGTGCTTCAAGAAACAGTTATTCATCACATGCGCATAAGAAATAGAAAAAAAAATAATAATAATTCAGTTACTTGAAAGCTAGTTTAACAATAAAAATAAATAATTGTGCAATTTGCCAGATTAAAATACAACAGGAACTACGTTAGAAATTCAAACACAAACCAAATTCAAAGTAGCAGACCTTCAGCAACTGTGATTTTACAAAAAATTTCAGTCCTTGGATCACTTGGACGATGGCAGTGTCCTGCCCCGAAGTAATGTACGGTGCTTATTATCCATATTTGTATGGCCGTGCCGGACCAAGTCGTTCATTTTATCAATATGAAAGGGTGAGATATGCAATATTTTCTCTTCTAAATTGTAAAAATTAAGTTTTTTTTAGAATACATCGTTGTTTAGATTACTGAGAATTTAAATATTTCACTAAATAATGAACTTCAAGCTGTTATTAAAACAGTTTTTATGCGATATTGTGTGATAGCGTAGAATACTTCAAATTAAATGTGTTCAGTGCGGCGTATGAGTAACCCCTATATATTATGTACATATATCTCATTAATAAAATAATAATAATTCGCACAAGCAAAACATTAGTGTTAATGGAAAAATATAAGTGACACTTGTAATCTGTATTTACTGAGCTCTTCAAGAATATTTATGTAAAACATCAGTATTTTTTTTTTTTTTGGAGACAAAGAGGAATAATTTCAAATACAAGCTATTTCGCGTTATCTTCATTTCGAATATTCCTTTATGAGCCAGTGCAAAAGCATTTGAAAAAGGAAAAAAGTGAAAAAAATGCATAGCAGCTTGAAATTTACCAGGCAAAGAGAGAAAGTTAATGTTTTTTTTACAATAATAAATGAGACCATTTTTAGCAAAATTTTTGTTTTCGTTAACTTCAAAGTGTTCCAAACAATGAAACAGGGAAAAGTGTTATGAAGCGAATGAACTCTGATATTTGAATTGATCCATAATATAGTTATGAGGCGTACCACAAACCTCTCGACATAAAAACTTTGCTTTAGGATTTAATAAATCGATTAAACTTCTTTTTTATTGACGTAGACCGCTTACTCGGTTATACTCGAGCTTGAATCAATTGATTGAAACCAGTCAAATATTTATATTTATTATTTGTATTAAGTTTTATAAAAAAAAACTTACAAAAAAGTGGAAAAAAGTTCACCTTTAATTTTTCTTGTTCATAAATCATTTCTCTGAATAAGCCCTTAATATACATAGTTTCTGGTCATATTTTCATTATATTGATGTTGACAACGTTGTTCGAAGCTCAGAATCTCTTAATGTTTTCATTATTCTTCTGAATGTACTCCTACTTGGTTTTTGAATTTGTCTAAATGAGCATGAATGACAACCTGTCTGTCAGGCCTTAAAATTGTTCAGCTTATCCTCAACGTTCCGTAGTTTTCAGCATTGTTATTTCCTGAAAATCTAACCAACAAAAGGTCCAGCTATAACTTCTGCCTTTGAAAATTTCAGGAAACGAGTTTCAAGTGTCCGATGGCTCCTGAAGTTTCATCTAGTTTTTTAACAAATTGTTTGATCAACCCTAACTTAATGTTTTGCTTTAAAAACTTACTAAAATTTTACATTTTGCTTTTCTAGACAGAGTTCTAATCTTACCAGCCGCTGAATAGTGCACTTGGCATCCGCTCTGCCATCTCATAAGCACAGATAACCCGGATACTTTGTATGTCCGCTCTATAGTGACATTAAAAACTACACAATTTTACTCTTTAGTTCTTATTTTACGTGTTGAACATTATAACAACCACGGCGCCATTTGAAGCTATTGTAGACTTCTATAAAACACCTGAACAGATTTTGCCCTCGGGTTTCACTATCACTAATATGTGAACGTAAAAACGTCACTCGTTAAAAAAAACATTTAGACAAAAACCGAAACGCTTGTAGAGTAGTTTTATTATTCAAAAATTATACAAACTTAGTCTCACATATTATTTCTATTCATAAAAAGCAACCGTAAGTTATAATAATAGTAATTAATAAACTATATCTATAAGTTTTGGACATAAGAACATTCTATTTAAAAACACACATACAATATATTGTGTTTATTACAGACTCATACTGCTTAAATGATTGAAAGTGAGTCATGATTCATGCAATTGATTGTCCAATCATCTCATCACTTTTCGACGCTTTAAACTGCGCGTCTATAGATATTTTTTTGCTTACGCACATATGTATACATACAAACATATATATGTACATGTATAGGCACATAAAAAGCCGCATTTCACGGCCAGACTGACCAATTTGCACATGTTTGTTTGTTTGTGGGCAAAGGTATGCAATCTGCCACTGCAAAATTGACATTTCTTATAAAATCCGAAAGTTCTCACGCTGCTGCAAGGCATCTGAGACAATAAAGGGAGAACAATACAGGAGTAATATAAATTTTTAGTGACGAATTTGAGGGTTTAGTGTTGTGATCGAAACCGAAACACGGCACGAATTTTTAAATTACAAAGAAATTTTCTTTGATAAAGAATATTTTGCTAATTCAAACAAAAAGATTTAAAAGCTTTAAAAGAATTTTCGTTTCATAAAAAATATTTTGAAAATGTTAAAAGAAACGTTGGATCGTGACAAAGACATCAACACACCACTTGGGTTTTCGAAGACAAAATCTCGAATGTTAAATTAAATGGATTTTTTCTCTTTGAGAGTAAAAACACGTTGGATCGTGACAAAGCCATCTACAACGTAGTAAAATATGGGTTTTCGAAGAAAAAATTATTTTCTTTTCTCTTTTAGAGTATTGGGTTTCGAATGATATAAATGCAAATGTTTAAACAAATTCTCATGAAAAGCTTTAGAATCAGAGTTAGGTTTGAAATTAGTGTTTTTAGAAAATACTAGCTTTATAAGAATTCCCTCATTTATTTAGCTCTGGTCTCTTATCGAAAATTTTACTACTGAAAGCAATAAAAATATTGATAAAATATTGAGTCCGCTTTTTCTTCTTCGTTATTGGCTTAGACACCGCTCACACGGTTAAAGCCGAGTTTACAGCAGCGAGCCAGTGGTTCTTCCTTTTCGCTTTTCGGCGCCAACTGGAGATCCTAAGTCATTGAGTCCGCTACTCTCAAAAAATCAAAGCGCGGAAAATAAAACAAACCCTGAAGAATTTACGAGGAAACATCAATATTAAAAATATGTTGAAAGCAAATTATTTTTCTGTAGAACAAGGAAAAAAATTCTGGATCTGCCACCGATACCAGTTGTTTGTTCGATTCGTTACTTTCCATGACAGCTACAAATTTTTCTTGAATTTTTTTGTCCAGGTCTTAATTGGAACTCAAAGGTGAAAGCGATTTTGACTGCTTAACTCTCCAATTTTCCAACTTTAAGTTGTAAGACAATGCCTTAAGGTCTCATTTCGCCATCGAAATCGAATATTCGGTCGAAGATTATATCATGCACCCTGTATGTATATACAAAATATATAAACAAAAGTACTTATCCTCTTGTTCTAAACCTTATTCACATACAAACTTCGCAGCAAAAACTTACTCACGCAAAAAAAAAAAAAAATAAAAAAATATAAATAAATGAAATGACAACAAACTAAAACAAAGACAATGTGCGACACAGTGAGCAGAAACAAATTTTATTAAACAAAAAAATAAAAAAATAAAATAAAAATGCGCAAAATTAAAAGAAACCCGGCAAGGCGGCTGAAGTCGCTTTTACTCAAAGGCATTCCGCTGTCTTCGGGTCCAATTATACAAGGCCGCGGCACTAAAACGAAATTGCCCTTTTATGTAGCAAAACCGTGCAACAAACTAACCAAAGGAAAACGAAACAAATATAACAAAAACAAAACAAAAGACTTGAAGCCGCAAAAGCACTTCAGAAGATACATACATACATATGAACATATGTGAAGTGAACGCGAATCCAAGCTTTGCATGCGCACTTTTTTTGGAAACTGATCGCTTGGAGAAATATGGACAGACGCTTGAACTACTTTGCTGTGGACAAACCGGCCAACTTTGACTACCATTGCGTCGCCTTTGTTGTTGCGGGCACCCCCAACCGAAAAAAAAGTTTACACGCATTTGGTCTGCCGGCGGACGGACATAGTTTCAACGGGCGTACGTACAAAATGTCACCAGCAACATGTTTGCCCTTTGTTTTTAATTTATTGGCGGTGAACGCTGCAGGCCACAACTGATTACTGCTCACACATTCGATTTTCGTGCTCGCGCTCATTTGCGCAACACGCTGAGAGCCAGAGTGTGAAGTGTGTGTCAGGCGGCGGATGTTTTTTTTTCGCTGAGACACCAAATGCGTTTAATGATTTGTTTTGCTGATCGACAATGATCACAGCATTTTGTCGCCAACGAGTTGTTGTTGCGGTTAAGTTGTTGTTGTTTGCATTAAAAATGTGTTAAGTTCATTTGAAAAGTATCACAAGCGAAGAGCGCAATAAAGCTGGCGAGCACACACGGTAGGTTGTGGTGGGAAGCGCGTGAGATGTCCAGGCAAACGATATGCAATCAACCTTCCCATCAGTGAGGTTATCTGCGTAGCTCGAACAAACAATAGGCCGTGTCAGAGCCACAGTTTCTGCCTCCCCAGTCGCTAATTTGGTGGAGTTGCTACCTTTTCACCACATTGTACTCGCTGTTCGCTGGCAGACACCGCCTTCTGCTCATTCTCGTTAGTATCATCGATATCGGGCATCACCGATGCCACATACAGATATACAAACAGACATATCTCGCACCCATATTACGGTGATTTATGCTGTGTGAGCCATTTTTCGCCAACAAATTCGCCTTCGCGGCAAACCGATTCGAAATTTTCATACGACTAATGGGAATCGGCGTGTCTTGACAAATACTACGCAGCTACGCACATTGCAACTACTTCTGACTCAATCTTCCCTACAACAATGCGCTTAAGTGCGCTGCGTCTCCCAACAACAGCATATGGCTGGCTAGCAGCGATGCACACATTCCTTCGGGTCCGGTTTTCGATTTTTATAAATTTCGCCGGTCGATCGTTCGATCAGCGTCGGTAGATCGCTGCAGCAGCGGCACACATCGATGCACAGATAACCAGCCAACATGCGGCTGGCAACAACAAAGTCGGCAGTCTAGCGTATACGCGTCGCAATGCGATGGGTGGCTGGCTGAATAGCATGCGCTTTTGCCATTGCGATCGCCTATTGTCTTTGTACTTTGTGCAGTTGAGGGGACGACGACGGCCGGGGTGCGACGGTGGCAGCATCGACTACTGCTACTGTGCACTTTTCGCTTCTGCGCAATTCGGTTGTTTGCCACTCGGCGTGTACAGCGATCGCTGGCTGACCGCCTGCATGCCGGTTCGATTGGCGATCGTGTCCGTCGATAAGCGCATAACATTGATTATGTGCTTAAAACAACTGACAGACACTTGCGACAATCAGACATTGAACACACTCATACCAGCACTTGTTTATGTGTTTGTGTGGCGTATAGTGCTTGTGCCTATTTACTTAACTCGCTCTTGTAATTATTTGTCGCTTTTCATGTGCATTCCGCGCAAAGATTTTTAGTAAACCAGTGGTGGAGGAGGAAAGGGAGCGAAGGGGAAGTATTTGCGTTCGCTGTTATTATAAATTATAATTAAATTAACTTGTTATTAGTTATTTTTTGATCGTTTGATATTAACTTTAAATAGGTGATAGAGTATATATATTTATATTTATGTCAAATACATATAAATATATAAATAATAAATATAAATTGAGATAGTTGAAGTTTAAAATACATTTTTTTCTTTATTTTCAAATTTCTTTAAGATGTTATTGCATTGTTAATGTTTGCCTTAAAGTTCATAGCTTAAATATAATCTGTCTAATAATTATTAAAAAATACTCCAAATCGTTAACTATGGTTGTACCTCAGCTATAGTAAATACCCTCCCAAATAAAAAATTTAGCCAGCCAAACACTTGACTGTAGCGCTTATTTTGCAAAAATAAGTGTAAATTTTGTATATTATCTTATCAAATAAAAAGTTTTTCAAACGAGGACTTGAGTTTAAGGGGTTACAACGCTTACCTCGGGTAAAAAACATACTTTTTTCTAATATAAAAAATGAAATGTTTCATTAGAATTGTATCTTGAGTAGTTCTCGAGAAATCTTGTAGGACAGACAGATGTACATGGCTAAATCAGCTTGGCTCATCACACCGATCATTTATATACAAGTGTAAATACATTCTAGGGTGTCCGACGTTTCCTTTTGGTTGTTACAAACTTCGTGGCCCACTTGTGAATAAGATACAAAAATATATTAGTTAACTTGACATGGATTTAAAAAAATCAGATTAGTACGGTTTTTTTACAAAATGATTTGAATAACCAAACAACGATCTTCAGACGCCGAACATTTTTAGACTTAACACTATGGCACCAACTTTAATTTCTAAGAAAAACAGTTTTCAATTATACTTTCTGTACTTGAACTTAAATACGAAAATGAGTGTGGAACCCTTCTCCAAAATTGTATAAGTTTATTGGATTTGTACTAGTTGTTTGTGCGATTCGCTATTTTCTAAAATTTTTGATTCATCTGCATTTTCTCCCGTCACACTACGTAATCTCGATAAGGTCTTGGAAAAGCCAACCATATCCAACCATATGCAACAATTTTACAAATGATAGCAAACTGCCCACTGTGTTCATTTTATTTTAGAACAGACACTAAATAAACCAACTTGAGGAGGGAAGCTCAAATGCAACAATTTTCGATAGAAAAAGCTGGAAGCTAACTTACAGAAAAACAACATTTCCAAGAAATAAGCTATAATTCATGCAAATTTTTGAATGAAGATGACAAGATAACAACTATGCTTGAGGCACATTAACTGGGAACAGAGTGTTCTAATTTCAAAGGGCACAGTCAATATGAAAGCCTAAAAACAAGCGATTTTTGAAAATTAAAACGATAGACACATGCGATTTCTGACGGTGTTAAGAATTGTGTTCCATGTACAATAACCTGAGGTCGAAACTTCTCGAAATATGCAAAAAAGATCGAAAAAGTTGAAAAAAGGCTACAACGCTCAAATGACATCATGGCACCATTCTAAAGGGTGATCCAATGATCCAAGTTGAGGTACTTTTTTCAATAGCCTTTTTTGACAGATCACGCGTGAGTCGTCTAAGGCTATCATGTTATTTTTGTTCAGTATCAATTGACACCAATCATGTGATATCAAACGGTTAGAGTTTTTCCTGTGGACAATCCCGCTTCGATTCAGTCTTTCGAACACGTGTGTCATTCGACAGTTACCAGTCGAAATGCTCGAACGAGTCATCGAAAAGAGACCATATGAAACGTAGCCGCGGCCAACATTTGAAAGAGATAATCTACAAAAAATAAATGTCCTGGAAAGTTCTTTCGAATGATAACAAACATTCCCCATTAAATTTGAAGTTTTTGTGTTTTTTCTTTAAAAAAAAGTTGGGAGCCTCGAAACATACTACTGTGCCCAAAAAACAATGTATTTATTTTGAAAATTCTTTATTTAATCTTCCAAATCAATTTCATCCCCTTCAAAGTAATCCCCTCCCGATGCAATGCACTTATGCCAACGGATTTTCCAATCTTTGAAACACTGGTTGTAGTCACTTTCCGGGATGGCCTTCAGTTCCGTCTTCGCTGCGGCTTGAATCTCCTCTATCGTATAAAAACGGTGTCCCCGGAGCGGTCTTTTGAGCTTGGTGAACAGCCAGAAGTCGCACGGCGCCAGATCAGGTGAATACGGTGGTTGCGGAACGATATGGGTTGAGTTTTTGGCGAAATGATCACGAATTGCGAGGGCAGTATGGGATGGTGCATTATCGTGGTGTAAAAACCAAGAATTGTCTTTCCACAATTCCGGTCTTTTTAGGCGAATAGCGTTACGCAAACGACGCATAACGTACAAATAATATTCCTTGTTGACTGTTTGATCGATTGGAAGGAATTTAATGCACAACACCACGATAATCGAAGAAAACAGTCAACATGACCTTGATTTTTGAGCGACTTTGGCGCGATTCTTTTGGTCTCGACTCTCTTTTGGCACGATATTTGCTCGATTGATCGGTTGTTTCGAGGTCGTAATTATAGATCCAAGTCTCATCGTCAGTTATAATGCGTTTCATGACACCCTGGTAGTCGGAAAGCATCGTTTCACACACTTCAACGCGACGCCTTTTTTCCAAAAAATTCAATGATTTGACGCGCTTGAGGCCCAAAACATCCTTCAAAATGGTATTGGCTGAGCCTTTCGATATGCCAACTTCATCAGCAAGGTCTCTAATTGTGAATTGACTGTTTTTCAACACCAAATCTTTGATTTGTTGAACGTGAGTTTCGTCGGTTGAGGTTGATGGTCGCCCTGGACGCTCTTCGTCTTCGACACGTCCGGCTTGGAACTCACTATACCACTTGTAAACATTTTTTTTAGACATAGCATTATCACCAAAGGCTTTCTGCACCATCCATCCTCAACGTATCCGCAGCAGAAAATTGATTCCGTAAACAAAATTTAATGCAAATTCTTTGCTCAACAAATTTCGGCATCGCAAACAACGAAAAACTCACTTTTGGCAGCTCACAAAACGACACGTATCTCAAACACTTATGAATATTTTGACATGAAATTTGACATAAATGTGACTGACGCTACTACCAACCTAAAAAAAAAATAATTCTCCAAATCCTGCGACGCGCGGAGTTTAAATTCAAATGTCACCTTATTTTTTGGGCGCAGTAGTACTTTACAAGCCGATATTTTGTTAAATAATGAACTATAGAAGTTCTCCAAAAATGTTTAATAATTTGTACAGAGTATAGTAAATAATTATGAGGCAAGCGTTATCAAAATAACAAGAGCTTTATATCATGTAAATATTTATATACATTTATATACGTTATGTAAATCTTGTTGAAATTACTTTAGCAGGAATCACTTTTTTAGGCCCGTTAATAGTTCCCAGATAATTTCTACTGATTAAATACTATCTCTGCGAACTTGATTAGAAATTCCAAAAGAAGAAAAGAAAATATATCTAACGATGAATCTATAAGTACAGACATATTATAAATATTTTTTTTACTTTTATGAATAACTTATTCTTCTTCTTCTTTATTGGCATAGACAGCGCTTACGCGGTTATAGCCGAATAACTAATACAAGTATAATTGGCAAGGCAGATTTATACGCCCCAGGGAATATATATGAATTTATTACATAAAAATAAACTCACTTTGAAAAACATCACCACTAATTAAGTATAATCCCAATTGAAAACAAAGCTATTTAAGTAAAAATTAAATTCCTTGGAACCGCTAGATGTAAATCGTGCTCTTCGCGTTTTCCCTTTGGTGTGACTCTTAATTATAGTAATCATTTAAAGTTCAATGCTTTCAATAAGCAGATAATCTTAGAACACACGTGTGCACATTTAGGTATGTCTATAATTCTGTAATATGTTAATGGTGTTCTATACATTTGTACGAAACCGAAATTGCATATTTCCACGTGCTACCGTGAACCCTATCAATGAGCGCGTCGTAAATCAAAGCAGCCGCGGCCCATTGCAAGCGCTGACGGATGGCCTTTATTTTTATGCACATAAGCGCAAATGAGACGTGTTGGTTAACCCATTATGGGGCACTTAAGGCGGCGGCATGATGCGTGAGTTCAGCATGGATTTTATAGTTTTAAGTGTCAGTAAAACTAAACCGAATGATATAAAACTAAATGAGCCGCAACAACAAGCGCACATACCAACAATGACAACAGACACATTATACATGCATGCATACAAATACACATATTAACTTTTATATGCATGTGTGCGTATGTGCATGTTGCCGCGGCGCCAATTCCCTAACGACACCAATCCAATATCCATTTCATTAGCGGCCGTGATGCACAACTCGCCGTGATTGGGGTTAGCTGTAGGCGCTCAGACACATGCACACACACACACACGTAAGCGGTGTCGTAATCGCAAGTGGGTGTTTGTGTTGTTGCTGTTGCTGCGAGTTATCGCTTAGCCTTTGGCGCGACCCTGCTATGCCCTCTGTGCATGGCTGCGGAGCTAATAAATAGCAATAATGTCACCTCTTTTGATAAACACACAAAATAATGCGCCACAGCCGTTTGTCATATGCTGCGCACTCATAAATTCTCAACACCCGCTTTACGCGTTGTTGTTATTGTCGATATTGTTATGCCATTGCTACCGCGCGGCCGCTACTGCTTCGCTTCCATAATCATAAATTAGGCATTGTGTCAGTTCGAATTTGGTTGAAATGTTGCGTGGCAGCAAGCTTTTCTGCATTGTATCTTGCCCCAAAGCGACGTTGCATGTGGAGTATGGATGTACATATGTGTATATATGTATGTATGTATATAAATATATTTGCCTTTATTGAAAGCAAAATTGGTGAAAAATATGAAATTTTTTATTAGAAATAACGTCAATTAGTAAATGTGTTTTTACAAAACTGTTTATCAAATTTACAAAAAAAATTATCAAACTTCAGTTCGTCATAAATAAATGCTTCTTATTTGTGAAATATGCCCAAGCAGATTTTGTATGTATGTGTGTTCTTTAAAAATATTATCAAAATTCGCTCAGTTAATAAAAATAGTTTGATAAATTATTGTATATTTTTGTCCTGGCTAAAGGAAGAAGTTTTTAAGGTTTCATATTACCGAAAACCTTAGCTAGACTTTAATCAAAAATAATAGTTTTATTGTTTTTAAAAATGAACAATCAATATTGATGCTTCTTCGCAATTCTTCTGAATTTTAATTCAAACTATTTACCGCGGTCTGCTTATATGATAGTAACAGACTCTATGCTTTCAATTTATGGTCCCATTAGAATTAATAAAATGTTGATACGAGTATTTGTGCAAAATTCATCATTTTGGTTTTGAGTGTGACACGCTTATAATAATCTCTCCGCAATAGTTTATTTAGTTAATAACAATTCGATTTTCTAATTTTATTTTGTTGCAATTTGCTGGCTATATTTTTAGTTTTTTTTATGATTTTTCACGAAAATGTCTCTTTCTGCCGAGGTAAGACCTAAGGAGAAAACTCAGATTGAGATAATGTCTGAGTGTGGTGTAAAAAAACCGCAAAAATACGCCCAAAATAATCGGAAGGGTGCGGTTCCAAAAGTTGATGCGCGCTCTAAGCTTCATATCCGAGCCTTAGCCACGACTATAACTTTGAATTGCGGTCAGATAAAGACACAATTGAAATTGCCAATAACTGGGCAAAGGGTGCAACAGATTTTCCGAAAGGAGTTGCACTTGAAATATGACGCCAAAGTTCGGATTCCAAAACGTTTACCCGAGCACAAGAAGGCCCGACTAGCATTTTTCTAAAAATATAAGTTTTGAGAGAATGACTTTAAAAAAATGATCTTCAGTGTTGACAGAAATTTTAATTTGGATGTTCCAGATGGAAAGAAGAAATATTGGCATGATCGAAGGCATTCCCGGCAGACTTGTTATAAGCGTAACTAAAGTGGTGACCCTCTCATGGTAAGGGCTGCTTTTAGCTCCTTAGGAAAGTCCCCGATTTGCTTTGTATCCGACCGGATTGATTCACAAAAGTATACGGATCTCTTTGAAAGCGAACTTATATCATTTACTGAAATGTTTCATGGTGAAGACTGGATATTTCAACAAGATAATATCCCTATACATGTTTTGAAGGTATAAAAAGTCACGCTTATGATCTCTCCGAATCGAAAAGTATCCCGTTATTGGATTGGTCAGCTATAAGTCCGGACCTGAATCCAATTGAGGATCTTTAGGGCATTCTTTCCTCAAAAGTTGACGAATGTGGACGGCAATTTAATAGCTTAAAAGAAGCCATTGTTGGGAAAGAGGCTATCTTCACAAACGTACTTAAAAATTTAGTAAATTCGATGCCCGACTCGGTTCTATTTTTTATCAATGCTGCTTTTTGAACAAATATCAACTGTCGTATAAGTTTATCGCTCTATCAACTTGGTAATGCTTGAAATATCTTCTGAGGCCATCAATACTAATTGCGATATTGATTCTTTAATATTATAATATAATTTTTGACTTTTTTTTTAAATATCTTCTAGTGAGAATTCTTTTAGGTTTCATTCACGGAAAGGGCCCGAAGCAGTGTAGACCTTTTTTAGCGTCGTTGTAGATCGCATGTAACTCGAAATTATATTTGATTTTTTTCTAAAACAATTTACGTTATATTCTTAAAATATACCATACATTCTTTAAAACAAAGGCTCAAAGGCTGTCAAGCTGGGTGTGCCACTTAAAGTAGATTTATCGTACAAATTCAGTAATATGTTTTACAACAACAAATAAAAAGCCAAACATATGTATGTATATATTTTTTAATTTTTTCTGAATGTGTCAATTTCATTATTGTTAGTTTAATTAGACAACTAACCAATAAATTAACCATTTAATACCCTATATTTTCGAGATTGAGTTGGGTTATTTTAAGAAGTAGATATACTTATAATATATAATCGTTTATGAAAGTGTTACACGAGAAATGGAGTACGATAGTTTTGTTATAAGCTGTTAAAGCTTTTTCAATTTATCTATTGTTGTTCGCCTTTGAAATTTCAGTTTCAGCCAAAGCTACCTAAGACGGATAATTATGAATCAATTGCTTGTTACGAATAGCTTATTTTTCATAACCAATCATTATTGAGAATTTTTAACGACAGTTAGAGGAAGTACAATGTTAGCTAACCTAATGCAGGCTGGCTTGGTTTGTTTGACTTCTAGAACTGTCACAAAAAGTTTAAATAAGTGTAAATGGCTTATTATGCTTCTAGAATATTCTCGAACTACTCTTATGGCTAGCTCAACAAGCTTCAAAGCCATCATTTGACCACAGAAGCATTCATAATCTTAGAGGAGGCAATAAAGCAAAATTATATGAATATCGTAAACTTATTTAAAATATTGCTTTATCTCAATACTAAAAAATAGAAAAAATATAAATGTTCTTAGTGAAATTCTAAGAGGAACAAAATTAAAAGAATTATATAGAAAAGTAAAATAGATGTTTGCATTATAAAGCAATCTACGATTCACCGGGCGTATCTGCTGGATCTGAGCTACAAATCTGACCCATGAAGATATAATTTTAAAAAAGTCCAGCGACATTAAGTTTAAAATTTTTGGGTAAAATAAACTGACAGTAAAAACTTGATATAAAAAGCCAAAGAACTGTTAAAGAAGGCTTCAATTGCATAGACTCTCCTGTTTGTGCGTCGAATTATCAAAGCGCAACTAAATATTTAACTGAAATACAATTTACATACTTATAGTTGTTTATGGTTAGAGAATATTATTATATATTTTTTTTATTTATTATATTTTATATACAATTTACTACAACATAATATTTTTCTTTCCATCAATACTCTACACAGTTCAATCAGGATCTGTACTCCTCGTCTGGCGTGCAATTGGCCTCATCCAGCGCCTCTGGCAGCTCACACTCACCCTGCAGTCCCATACTACCGCCGGCGGTGAGTGCGAATGCCGCCGCTGCAGCAGTAGCGGCCGCACACAATACCGCCGCCGCAGTCGTCGCCGTAGCGGCGCAAACCGCCAATCAGTCGGCGAGCTTAAGCGCAGCGACGAGTCTGCCACTGGGCGGCAGCAGCGGCAGTGTTGTGCCCGGCAGCGGAGGCGGTGGCGGCGGTAATGTTGGAAGTGCTGGAGTTAGTGCGGGCATCGGCGGCTCTGTGATCGGTGGCGCTGGTGGAGTAGTGCTGGGCGGCGGCGGTGGCAGCAGCGTAGCGGTCAACAGCGCGATACAGCACAGCAGAGCGCATACCAAAGAAGAGGATCTGGGGGTGCCACGAAGTGATGCCGAAGGTAAGTGTAAACCGTTAATAAACTATGCATGCCAAACTTGAATATTATAAATATTTTTTTTATTTTGTGTGTGTGTGTATGTAGTTCGCGGCGCGGCATTGAAAAATATTTAAATTTCTCATCGGCATTCGCCAAAGAATTTTTATGAGCGCAAACTTTATGCGACATCTAATCATTGCTGCCGAATTCTACAAATATTTTTACAAGTCGCCGCGAATATTCACCATTTTTTGTTTGAAAGCGATCAACCTAACTTGTACATACATATGTACATATGTATGTATGTGTACACGCTCTGACTCAAACAAAAATCCACTGAAATATGTGTAGTTGGCGGGCAGGTGTTGGCAGTGAATTCCAGTAGCCGCATTGCGCCTTGATCGGAATGCGGTTGCGCACTCTTTACTGCGTCGCGTCGCGTTGCGCCGCTTAGGCGAGCGTTTTCAGCGCACGCGACTTATTCGTACTTCTCCTTTCATCTTAAGTCAAGTCAAGTCCATCTGAATTTTTCACATTCCACAGACGAATTTTTAATATATTTACTCCACATACATATCTACATATTTGCGAACATCAACCATATATCTATATACAAATGTATATCCTTATGTGGTTATATAGATACATATGTACATACATGCATATATGGATGTGCGTGAGCTATTGTAGTTGAATGCGCGCGCGCCTTAGTGACAAGCGCGTTGCCGCTGCTAATTAATTTGCAAAAATTTTTCAGATTTTTCAATGTCATTAACTCTCGTTTCCATTAATTTCGTTTTGTTACTGCCTACATACATGCCATACATACATTCACACATTTGATTGCCTATCTCATCGCACATTCGTGTTGTAAGGAAGTGTTCAGAAATATTTCAAAAATTAAACAAATGAAACGTTTATTACTAAATTTGTTGGCGAATTCAAACTGTCAAAAGCTTATTTGACTTTACTAAGTCAGAGGTGTTTAATCAACAAGCAGCACTGATTTATGTGCTTATGCTTTAAATGACAAGCGAAATGCGTGTCTTCCGCGATTTTTTGGTCTCTTTCGTTAATTAACGACTTTTACGATGACACATATACATATGTACATATCTACATATGGTTGGTTGTATCAACTTTTTAGTCAACTAGGTTGTTGTGTGAAATTAGCAATAAACTTGTTTGTGACAACATAAAGTCTTGTGATTTTTTATGTTTAAATAGATTAATTAGGTTATGTTGCGCATAAACTGGATCCAATGAGACTCCGGGGAATATTCATGAAATAAATTTATTCATATATTAAACTCGTCATAATTGATGTCTATAAAGTATGGCGGTAAAATCATTTACATATATTATTTTATTTCGATTGGAGAGACAAATCTCATATGGGATAAAACTAAGGACGAAAAGATCTACATGCATATGTATGTCGAGCGCTTTGTTTCAATCTCCGAAATCGGTTTTCATAATGCTCAAACTAGTTACTCTACTGAAGGAGTGAAGAATAATTCTTCTTTATTGATCTACGGCAGTCAAAGGTGCATATCGTCACCTAAAATGCTAAACAGCGTATCATCAAAAGAAAACCGAAAATCGCTGTCTGATGTAATAACCAATATCTAGCCATTTTATAACCAAAACTTAAATTGTGTTTCAATATGAGTGTATGATAACCAATATATAACTATTTTATAACCAAAATTTAAATTATCTACGAAAAATATTTCCATAAAATTTCAAGAGTCTTTCGAAGGTTTTTTAAAATGCTTTAGGGCTTCACCACGAGCATGATATCTTTTCATCTCGATTCCTAATCAGTTAATGACAGAGCTACTTTTCGTTCGACAAAGCGATTGATTTACGATTCCTTAACAGTCTTCAAATCAACAGTGAACCAAATCATATTGCGCCAATTCTGCGTTCATGGCTCATCACACTCATTCGACTTTCTTCTTTACTCAGTTTCATGAAAGCGAAAGTAATGACTCAGTCGTTAAGATCAAAAAAGATGTCATCAGCTATGGTGAACTATTCTACAGAAGAATTAAACGTTTGACGACCTGATTCCATATTAAGATGTTATATGCACTTTCAAATCAGAAAAACCGCGTTTTTTGAGAATTTTAGTTTAAGGAGTTACATGGGTTTCCTTGGGCAAAAAAAACACAATTTTTTCCAAAATTTTTTTCTCATATAAAAAATGAAATAGAATTTTTTATTGTTACAAACATACACAATTAACAAAGAAATTCTGAAATTGTTGAAGGAAAATATTTAAAACTCTCTCATTTCCCCTCAACCGACTTCAAAAGTTTCACAGTTTCAAGAAAAACGCGTTTCAAGACGGCGCACTCAGCCTAGCTTGCCTGGAGAGCGCAAGTTCTCAAGGCTGTATCTCCGAAATTATTTCTCGAATCAGCTTGAAACTTTAGATAATAAAAAATTCGATTTTTTTAAACGTAAACCCATGTAACGCCTTAATAAAGATTGAACTCTAAAAAGAAATTATTTTGAAAAATTTTGGATTACGAACTGCAAAAAGCGAAAGCGAAAAAATGTCTAGCGTTGAAGAAGATTTGTCTGCTTAAATCTCAAATCTAAAAACCAATATATAACCAAAAAATATTATTGCTATAGACTCGAATAGTCGAAGGACTAGTTAAAATTTTAATTTTAACGGCCTCCCAAAAAAGCTGTATTTTGGTAAAAAATTTACACCTCGGAAATATTAATTAAAATCTTATACCTTCAATAAATGACAAATATGTACATTTAGGAAAATCGCGTAAAAATTTCGAACGATCAAGTCGCTTCGGAGAATCTTCCTCAACATTACAGTTAAATATGATTTCAGAAATATTAGTATTTTAATTTTCATTGCAATTTCAATCAGATTTTTTCTTAATAAACTACATTTTTTACACAATTTTCTAAGCATCATCTTCTTATCTTCATAGCACGTCTGGTGGGTTCGCATCACAACGAGTCCTCCTGCTCATCAAGTCCCGATTCACCTCGTCACAACTTGCATGGAGCTCAAGCCAAGGAGCTGCCCCTGCCGTTGGACACATCGAATGTTAATGGACAGGGCAGAGCACAATACTTATCAGCCACCTGCGTCGTATTCACAAACTATTCCGGCGACACGGCCAGCGTGGTGGATGAGCATTTCTCGCGGGCGCTCAACTTCAACAACAAAGACAGCAAAGGTGAGTCTATAAAATAGTCGAATGCCAAGCAATTAAACACATACATATTTCTGCAACAATGCATATTTGTGCATGGAAATGTGACGGCACACATACATATGTACATATATGCACATACATGAATACTGAAAGTAACTATATGCATATTTGGCAGTATTGGTTGAAGATGGTGTTGGCGATAATAAAGGAAGAAACACTTGCAACTGCACATTTTCCAAAGAAATCGCGTTGCATGAAGTATGTATATGTATATGGATGTGTGTATGTGAGTGTGTGCTGGTTGTGGTTTCTCTTGCGGCAATTTTTCCATGAAAATCGCACTTGAAAACTGCCGCTTTTCGGCGTCGCTCGTCGCTCGTGAAAGTGCGAGGCTCGCACCAATTTCGCCACTTTGATTTACATGACTAATGATGCCTTTTATAATGCGCCACGGCTGATTGTCATCGTGATTGTGTGGTTGTGTGCGTGTGGCGTTTGTGATGATCAAAAAGCGGCTGCTGTCATGTAACTGTCAGTGCAGTGGCGCAACATACGCGCCTTCCTCGGTTAGCCGCCAAGTTTGTAGGGCGGGTAGTAAGGGACACAAAAATGTGTTAAAGTGATTAAAGAACCTCCACTTTTCTTGTATTTGGCGCTTGTCAACCCCCGTAGCCCCTCTTCTCACGTGTTTACATACTTATTAACATACAAAGCTGCCATGTCATAATGAGTGTGTACAAGAGATTAACTCGAGTTTTGCTTAAATTGTTCCCGCTGCCTCAGTTTGATATCTCAATATTGCACGTCTGCTTTGTTTTGCTTTTGTTTTTGTGGGATTTGATTCTTTGGCAAAACAGCACTTTCTGTCGCACACAATAACTTCATAAATTAGTCAAGGCGTGGTGTGGCGTTGCAGTCGCTTAACCGCTCAACCGCTGGCACCGCTGCTGGCTGCTGCTTTCGCTGTCATTGCCAGACACTTGCTGCTTGTTCTTTTCGATTTCGCGAAATTAATTACCGCATTTAATGAAGATAAACGCGTTGTCTTAAGCACATGACTTGTCTTTTTTCCCGTCTTTCAACGTCTCATTTCACCCCTTGAGGTTTTTCTGCCATTTAGTTACTTTTACTTTCACGTGGCTCGCTGTACGTCTTCTTCAATTTTCATGTCGCATACTTTTTGCTTGTTCATCAGCGTGTTCGGACTCATTACCACCAATGTTTTTTTTTTTACCAAAAAAGCGAGAAATATTCAAGTGCAGTGCATGAACAGAACATTTTTGATTTGTTGTTTTGTTTTGCGGTGGTTATTGACAGCACCACAGGGTGTCAATAAAATTGATTTATTTGACACAAATGAGTTTTGCTAACACAAATAATAACTGAAATTAATTTTACACTGTGGGAGGCGTTGCCTAACAAATTATTTAATTTTTTTTTATTTTTTTGACCTTGAATTATTAAGTGCAGTTAACATGAACATATTTTATGTCTCAAAATAGTTGTAAGAGTGGACGCTTCGTGGAAATAATGGTTCAACACTCAAGTAAAAAATTTATTTTAAATTAATATTTTAATTCTCAAGTGGAAAGAGTGAATTTCAAAAAATCGATTCACTCACTCAAAATTTTTATTTGTTTTTATATCGAATGTGCATATAAATATTTTAGAAATTTCTCTAAAACATCTGGACCGATTGGCTAGAAATATTGATATAAAATTTTGCTATTTATGGCCAAGGAAATAAGATTTTCGATGTGATTTTTGATTTTTAAACCTCTCTGAAGTGTAAATTTTTGGGCAAAAAAACACTTTTTGTGAACTCAAAAATCCGAATTTTGAGTAGTCCTTGGATTATTAACCGTATCTTCCTCAATTTTCCTATTTTTTTTCTTCGCTGAAAACTGCTCAGCAAAATCGGCGGGACGATTACTGGTTGCCCGAGAATTTACAAATAGAGTCTTCGAGCATAGCACGGTGGGTAATGGTGGTACGACAAACACAGACTACATGATCCCACTTTTCTACCAGGAAAGAAGGTTCAAAGTAAAGATAGAAAAAATGGCTCGAAAATGGTTGATGGAGTAGGTGCGGGAATATACTGTCCAGATTTAGGGGAGCTAAGGTTTTTGTTATTGCGAAAGCCGCGGAGCTGAGCTCCTTCAGACATTTTCAAAGTCAACATCTACGTAGACAGCCAAGCAGCAATCAAGGCAGTAATGTCGTATCGCATATCGGACAGAAGTGTCTTGGGAAGCAGGTCGGAAAGTGGAAAGTGCTGCCAGAACTAAGCAACTTCAGTTCTACTAGGTGCCAAGCCATAAAGGCATCGAGGCCAATGAAATAGTGGGCGAGATTGCCAAGAATGGTGTACTGCCAACACCCAAAAACGTGATCAACAGAACCGGAAGTACACAAAATTCCTAGTGGTTCTCGATAAAACAGACTGGCGGCACACGCCCTCAGAATGGGGTTGAAAGATCAAGAAAATGTATAGAGCAAGTCAACAGGGAAACAATAGAGTATCTCCTGTGCATTTGTGCCGCATTATCAAGACTACGCTGTAAGCATTTAGGGTCCCCACGGTATGATACTATGAGGGAAGTATCGATAGTGAGACCGCAGAGTCCGTTAAAATTCGCGTAAAGCGCCGGGATCCTAAAGGATGCCTGTTCCTCATGGACATAGAAACTGAACTCTATCGATGGTATCGCAAAGGATCAAAACTGGTCTATACATACTATGTGGCTTATTGGCCTACCAGATTAACCTAACCTAACGTATATAAGCGAATTTTTCATATATGTATGTGTCATTGGAATGTTTTTTTTATTTCACCCTTTTATGGAAAAACAACAACAATGTTTATATATATTTCCTCAAAGTAATTTTTTTTATTTTGTTCTTATTTTATCTTTATGTACATATGTATATGTATATTTTTTGTATACAACTTTTGTTACACACAACTTTATCCACGCATTAACTCGCATATGCTTACCATAATTAAAGTGAAAGTAATTAATTATGCCAAAAATCGATTGCAGGACATACATATGTATGTATTTTTGTAATTGCAAGAATCTCGAAAATTTCAGTTCTTTAAAGTATTTGAACTTCAACACCAAACTGGAATGTGGCACACTTACAAGAATTCCCCAAAGAGTACAAGCATTTGTAGGTACCTATTGGTATGTGTGTATGTAGCATGTACGAATGCAACACTGTACATACATACTTTGGTTGCAAAAAATGCCTTTTGTATATAATTAATACATACTTAAATATATGTACCGTACGTACGCGCATACATGCATACAAATGATGCTTTAGCATTGGAGTTAAAGCGTGGATATAAAGGAAGGAAGGCATTGTGCTGTTAAAATTGTATTTATAAATAATGCCCTTAAAAGAAATAGAATCATTAAAAACGCATTTAATCGATACGCGCACGAGACAGTAATACGAAAAGTATACATATCTTTTGCTTGGTTCATTAAATTTAACAGGGTGGCTGTTTGGTAGGTCTAAAAAAAATTTGAAATCAAGTCACTGATTTTTGAAAACTCTGTGATAAATTCCTCAAGATCTCTTAGAATAACTGCTAGAAATATGTAGAATTAAAGAACAAATGTTTATTTAAAGCTTTAAGGGTATACCAACTGTATCAATTAAATAAATTAATAATAGGAAATAAAATTTTTGAAGAAAAAAATTAAATTTTATCCAAACTACACGCGATCTCCAATGGCACTAAGAAGGTTATCCATTGCTGCAGTGATACCGATCAAACTTAAAAAAAATTCCCTCGAGAAAATTAAAAAACAGTACAGTAGGAAAAAAATTAAAAATGGCGGCTTTTTAAAAAGAAATTGAATTTTACTGAAAATTTTGGTCGTCTTTAGCCTGATAAAATTAGATTTTTCATTAGAAATATTAGACATTAACTTACGTTTCTTCAAAGTACTTCATTATTGTGTCTATAAAATCATACAAAATGCAAGAAAGAAACAATTTGTAATGTATTCTGGAAAAAGCAGGCTTCACTTTTTAATGAAATTAAAAAAAAAAAAACATTTTATGAATTAAAAAACTATTTTTTAAGAATTTTTTTTATCAAATACTTATGTCAGAAATCAACAAACGAAGGACACTCATACACTTTTTCAACCTCAAATCACTAGAAATCTCAGAGTATCATGAAAATTCAAAACTTCAATAGTGTTTTGGCAACGAACCAGCCGTCCAGGGCGTTCCCACATCTGTTAGGAACCGGAACGGATGTGGAATTTTGTCCTGTCAAGGACTGTAAACTTGCCGGAATTGTGCTATAACAATAACAACAAAACTATAAAACACCGTTTTCAAGTTTTTCTTCGACAGTGACTCGTATAGTCAAAGTGGCTTCAGAAAACTCATAGAAATAATGTTTTCATACAAAATGTCTGTAAGAATTGCTTAAGCCTTATATATTATACCACATAATTTAGATATGAACCCTTCCAAGACTAGTTTTTCCTCGATAGGCCCGACAAACAGCTGATATTTTCGCCCAAGCAAGCCAAATACCAGGTAAAACCAGTTACTCCCCAACTACACGGTGCCCCACACATTACAACAGTTGGGTTATGCTTTTGCTCCTCGACATTTGCAATTTTTGCTTTTACAATTTTCCATTATACTTTTTTTGTGCGGTATTTGCATTGGAATGCGCCGTTGCAGCGGGCGCATGCAATGGGTGGTGGTCGCGCAACTGTTTCGGGTTTGCGGCCGCTGCAATGCCAACGCCGCACTGCATTAATTCATTAGTTGCGCGCATAAAACGCTTAAAACGAGCTAAAGCGGCGCGCAGTGATTCCCAAAAATATCCGCGTGTGCCTTACTTCGATATATGAACGCACACACACACAAACATACATACATGCATGTATGCAGAAAGATGTGGTGTACGTGCAGCGGCACGAAGTTGAGTTGCTGACGTACTGGCTCGCTGACTCGCTCAGCCATGGCATATTCATGATTCGAAAGCAATTTAATTAGATGCCAACCGAAATTCGATGAAATTCCTTTGTGCGCGCCACAATGCAACGCAAGCAACAAAACTAAGTTGTACAACAATAAGAACAACTAGCGCAGCAGCGGCGGCTAAAACGTGTGCCAACAGCCGCGGAAAAAAACCGTTTGCATCTTCATCGAATTTCGCCGCAGCCCGTTGACAACGCTAACACCAAGCACAAGCACATATGTACATACACATGTGTCTTTTTTAGTGCTTATTGCATTACAATTCTACAGTTGCTCCGCATCACATGCAGATGTCAAGCTATTTTTAATTATTGCTACCGATTTTGTCCGTCCTCGACGTTGACTATTTTTTCTTGGCGTTTATTTAATTTTAAATCTAAAAGTCGAACAACTGCATCATCGTTCACTCTGCGGTCCTTGCTTGCTCGCTTTTGCGGTTGCCGGCCGCGCATACCTTCAATGAAAGGTGCGCGAAGTGCAGCCGAAGGCATTCAACCAATGCCTTAGTGGGACTGCTCGCTTACTTTCTTCTAGTGCAAGGAATGCATGCGCTCATATCGACTTGTAAACATACATATTTACACACATATCTCCGCTTTATGTACTCACTACTCTCATTTCTGGTTTGGTGTGCGTGTGTGTGGTCTGGTGGAGATAAACTCATCAAGCGCGCTTATCAGATTCGCAATAAATAACATGTAACGCCCCTTGATATGCACCAATATACACACAGGCATACACTTATACATACATACATAAAAGTAGGGAAATGCTGGTTCTTTGCGTGCAGCGGTGCACGTGACAGGCCTGTCAGGGAACACACCTAGGCGCAGCAGGGCATCTTAATCCATTCTGCTACTAATGCATACATACCTACATAAGTACATATACGCTGCCAATGGATTAATTGAAACTAAAAGAAAGTAAATTGCTTGGCGACAACCCTTGGTAGCCCGCGGTTATCTCTTATAGGTAGCAATTGATCTGCCATTAACGACACTACACGGCTATTAGTAATGCGGTAGGCTTGATCTTATTAATTAATAAAAATTACAGGAGAAAAGTAGAAAGAACCATTCAAGAGTGGGAATTCATATGTATATACTTAATGGCAAGGAAGCATTTTGACTATGTAAAAACGGCGATCACAGAGGCTAATTTTATAAACTACTATCTCCTAGTCACTTTAATATACATAGTTTGAAAATATGCCTGTTTGAGAACCTAACCATCTTCTTCTTGTTGATTGGCGTAGATACGGCTTACTCGATTATAGTCGAGTTTACAACAGCGCGTCAGTCGTTCTTCCTTTTCGCTGTGCAGGTCTCCTCTTCCTCTGCTTCTCCCGACGGTTACTGCGTCGAATACTCTCAAAGCTGGAGTGTTTTCATCGACTCGGACAACATTGACGTTGTTGTTGGTGTTAATGCTAGTTCCAAGATAGACGAAATTATCTACGACTTCGAAGTTATTACTGTCAACAGTGACGTGGGAGCCAAGCCGCGAGTTCGAAGACTGCTTGTTTGATGACAGGAGATATTTCCTCTTGACTTATACCAAACCTATTTGCTCCGCTTCTTTAACCAGTCTAGAGAAAGCAGAACTTGAAAAGTCGCACGGTAGGGAGTCGCCTTCTCAGAAATCTCTTTGGTATCGAACGGTTTGGAGATGCTCTTCCCAATTCTGACGGAACTTTTGGTATTACTCAACGTCAGTTTACACAGCCCAGCCTGGATTTGGCGCATGGTGAATATCTGGTCAGTTGTTGATTTCCCAAGCGTAAAGTCACACTGATAAGATCCAATTAATGTTTTAACGGTGGGCTTTAATCTTACACTTAGTACGCTCGATAGAACCTTATATGCGAAGTAGGCTTATCCCACGGTAGTTGGCGTAGATTGGGAAATCGGGCTCACCATTTCCTGTTAAGCTTTCACTGCCATTCAGCAGGTTGGAGAAGTGTTCTCTCCTTAATTTCAGTATTCTCTGGACATCAGTTACTAAATCACCTCTGGAGGCTCTACAAGAGTATGATCCGGTCTTGAAACCTTCTTTTAGTCGTCGTATCTTTTCGTAGAATTTTCGAGCATTACCCCTGTCGGCCAGCTATTCGTATTCACGCATTTCGACTTCTCTCTTTTTTAGTCTCGCTTCCTTCTCCAACTCTCAGTATCTATCCAAAAAACTTATGTATGTACATATATATGTATATTTGGATATATTTTCGTTAGTTTTCTATATCGAGAAATCTGACTTAGATGGTTTCTAATACGAGATCGGTTCCGTGATAATAATGTCAGGCATATCAACTGTAGCTGAATACCCCCGTTCCAAATATACTCGAATAACTGTTCATCAAATCGTCACCTGAAATGCAAACTAACGTAACAACATTTTCGGAAATTTACAGTGGCATGAATTAAACACGACATAAAATGGAACATGAATGAAAAAATTTTTTAATATTGGTTAAAACTGGTTTATATCTGAGCGCAGAACCTGAAAATGTTGGACATATGTAATATTATGTTTGTAGTTTGAAGTAGCGAATCATAATCAATAAGGCACTCAATATCGAATTTTCTGATGATACGTTATTTTGCATTTCAGGTGACGAAACACTTTTATATGGATGGGCGCATATACATATGTATATTTTCACTGCTAATAGTGTGTATATTGAACATACTCGTATATCAAACTCGATTTCTCCCATTTAAAACAGCCGTTTGCCATTAACAGTTATGCGTATAGCGTTATAATGCCCTAGTGCCATAGTAGTGCCGGATATAAAAATAAAAGGACTCACTTACCAATTACTGCAATAAATTAAACTCATTAATATGAAATAGTTTAGCTAAATAAAGGCACGTCTGTCTGTATGTGCCCCTGCTTGCTTATATGATTATACATATATGTGTATGTGTGTACAAGAGTGCTCATTGAACGTGACCACATGGAATAATAAATGCATAAACGCTTGCACTATTAAGTCCCGTGAAGTTTAACTACCAAAAATAGAGCGAATAACAGCAAACACTACTCAACACTTGCCGAGTGCTGCGATGGAATGCAACAGCCGGAATTTCGTATTGTCGCACGCTCAGCGCTCAGCGCGCAACGCCGTGCTGTACAGTCATACTGCATTAACCAATAAATAGGCGGTTAGATTTGGTAGTGGCGGCAGACGATGTTGCACAAGCTGTGGCAGCTAATGTGGCTGCTGCTGTTGCTCTTGTTGTTGCTGTTGCTGCCATGGCTCTATGATGGCAATGCCGCAGCCGATGGCGACGCGGATGAGTCTGACTCTACCAACGACTGACAACATTCCGAACTCAATTTAGTGCGGGAATCGCATTTGTTTGCACTCTTTGTGCGCGCTACATGTGTTTTGATACTCCTCGAGCGCTGTGCAGCTTGCATGTTGCAAAATTGTGACAACAACAACAGCGCAAGCGCTCGGTGCCACACCAGTAGCAGTCGCCGGCGGCGCGTCGTATTACGCCTTCTGCTTATGCCAAATGCTCGGATGCCGCGTGCCACAGTGGCTCCAGCACACAGCCAAAATCGGGCGCAAATAGACAACAACAACAAAGTACATACACAGTATAAATATATACATACATATGTATGTACATAGGTTGATGTTTACATGCAACGCGTTGCATTGGGGGCAAACACACCCAATTCCTTGTTTGCAGCAATGCCCCAGTCTGCTCCAGTTAGCCGAAGGCAACTGCTGGTAACCAGTCCCGCCAGTCAGCTGCGAAGACTGTCGTCAGCCCATCGATGCGCATACGAAATGACGCTAAGGAATTCCCATTAATACCAACACAATTGAGGCACGTTAACGTGCATGCGTAAACACAAGCATACACACACATACACACGTAGCACACCAAAACACCGCGAATGTAAAAAAAGTTAAATAAAGACGAAAATGAACAGCAGCAACAACAAGACAAACCGAACACGAATCCATAACGACAAACAACAAGCGCATACGTGCGCCAAGATGTCTCCATCACGCCGTGTTAGGCCGCTGCGGCAGCGCTTGCACCGAAAGTCGGTAGCGGCGGCTAGCGCAGGCATCATTTAAATTCACTTTCAATTCCTCAATGCCAACCAATTGAAACTACGAATGCCACAAAATATTTACAATTGCTGGCGGTAATCAGTGGAGGCGGCAGCTGTGGCTGTAGCAAGAGGGTGCCTGTTTTAAGAATGGGATTGAGTGAAGTAGTGTTTGTAAGAGTGGCAGATTTAGCGGGTTCTTAAAAGTTATGAAAATCTTTTTGAAATTTAAACTTTAACATTCCTGCGTATGACATTAATTAAGACAATAATTTTATACACGTGGAATATTTCCAAATATTTCTTAAAAGATTTTCTTAACTGACCTTAAAAAACAAAAGGAAAATCATAATACATTGCGATTTATTTTTTATGTAATGATAGTAACCTATAGTTATAGTTATAATAACTGGTTTTGCCTTTTAGAGTTTTAACCCAAAAAAAGGGTTCCGTCAGGCTTGCGTTTTCTTCTTTTTCGAAGCAAACCTGTAAAATTTGGGTATTTAAAAACTGCGACAATTAATTTTCACGGGCTTCTCTTAAAGCCAACTTTACTCCATTAAGGGAGCTCTGCTTTGACCGAAACAAATGGTAGTCCGTTAGTGCAAAGTCAGGGCTATATGGCGGATACATCAAAACTTCCCAGCCTAGCTCTTCCAGTTTTTGGCGAGTCATCAAAGATGTGTGTGGTCTAGCTTTGTCTTGATGGAAGACTAAGCCCTTTCTATTGATCAGTTCTGGCCGTTTTTTCGATTGCTTGCTCAATTTCATCAGGCTGGAGCAGCTCATAGTTGATGATTTCTTTCCAATCCTACCAAACACTCAGCATAACCTTTCGAGGCGTCAATCCTGGCTTTGCGACCATTTGTTGAGCTTCATCACGATTGGACCCTGATCTCTTTCGCACATTATTGTCGTATTCGCGTTTACCATTCGCTACAGCAATGGTTCGATTTAATTTCGTTTCGGCAAAAAATCGCAGATGTTAATTCGGTCCATTAAATTTTTCACAGACAATTCATGTGGTACCCAAACTTCGAGCTTCTTTTTGTAGCCAGCCTTTTTTAAAGGATTCAAAACCGTGTGATGATGAATGTTAAGTTTCTTAGCGATGTCATGGCCGCTTATGTGACGATCCTGGTTACTGTTTCCCACAATTTTATAGGTCGAACAGAGCGAGCTGCATCTTTCACATCGAAGTTTTCAGAGTGAAGGCGAGCGAACCATTGTTTTACTACACAAACTGATACAGCATCGTCTTCGTAAACTTTCAAAGATCAAACCAAAATCAAGCTTAGAATTTCACCTTTACAACAATATATGGTATGAGACAATTTGATTGGTAGCACTGGATATATAAGACTCCAAAGACATCTATTGACAAAATACTAAAAGATTTTTTCGACTACCCAATATTTCTGACTTCATATAGCTAAACCTGATCGCAGTACACAACGAGTGGTACAGACCACTAAACCCACCTATTGAAAAAATATTGGATTTATTTTACTGTGAAACTATTTTTGTTTTGACATCCTTTCCGAGTTTTATTGGATCTTTAATCGACATCTTGGTCATCTTCAAGAAATTGATCGATCTACAATCTTCCAGTCAACAAGTTTTCGGAATTAAAACCAATGTAACCAATGATTATTTGCATCAGGCTACACGATTTGGTCTAGGATCTACAATTAACAATCTGAAGATCTATAAACTTTTTTAATATTCTATTAAAAAGAAATATGTAAAATAAGAGTAGATGTTTTTCCGATTCTCAAGGTAGATAGATAGTTTCTTTGTTATTTTAATTTTATATACAATATATTGGCAAATTGTAATTATTATTGAACAAAAGTATGAACTGGAATGTAAAATAGTAGATGTTTATCATAACAACCTTCAGTTATACACGGATTATTTATGGACTTCATGCAATGCTTAGAACTAACTAACTAATAAAATAAATTATTATTTTTCCATATTTTTTTCTTACAGAAACGAGTAGCCCCATGTCAGCAAGAAACTTCCCACCTTCGTTTTGGAATAGCAATTATGTACATCCCGTACCCGCACCAGCACATCCGCAGGTATGATGAGCGTAGATATAAGCATGAATATTTACAAATTTATTAAGCAAGCGATGTCTAGTAATATAAAGTTATCACCACAAGTTAGCAACTGCCTATAAATTCTAGAAGAACTCGACCAAGATATTACAAACATTTCTATATTGCAACTTTCTGATTATTTTGTCTCTGTTTTTCAGGTTGGCGATTTGTACGCATCGGACGGTGGCTACGCAACCGATCCCTGGGTGCCACATGCGGCCGCCGCACATTACGGCTCCTATGCGCACGCTGCACATGCCCACGCCGCTCACGCGCATGCCTACCACCACAATATGGCGCAATATGGTAGCCTGCTACGGCTGCCACAGCAATATAGTCACGGTACCAGGTAAATGCAATACACAAATTTTGTTTAATACTTTTTTTTATTATTAAATATGCGAATGTGGGTTTGTTATTAGGGATACTCAACTTTTCTCGAAAATAAAAAAATAAATTTACAATTTTAATTTTTTGGTTTTTTTTGAAATTTAAATAATTTATAGAATCAAAAAGAGTTGTTATGCAGGAAATCAATGAATGTACTTGTATTTAAAATAAATACACTAAAAATCAAATTTTGAAGTGGCTCTGGGAGGTATGAGAGATGAGGAAGTGGTTTTTACACCACAAAGTTTATTATACCATAAAGAAAACGTCGAAGTCCCCATAAATATATATTTATGCGACAAAGATAGTTTGAGATATCTTTGAATACGTCCTTTTTTCATCAAGAAACTGCTCATTTATCAGAACCACTGATATCGCTTAATTATAAATTGTGATCCATTTTGAGGTTCCCTACCTTTTTAAAGAAATATCACCGAAATTTCAAGTTCAATGGAACATTTTTAATATCATTCGAAAGAACATTTGTCATTTAAAGATTACCTCTTTCAAATGTTTGCCGCGACTACGTCTCAAATGTTCCATCCGTTGAGTATAATTTTCGATGACTCGTTCGAGCATTTGGACTGCTAACTGGCAAATGACATGCGTGACTTTAGACTTTACATATCCCAATAAGAAAAAGCCTATGATATCGACCGGCCCAAAACGTGAAATTATCTGCTCACCGTATTATTCTCTCAATATATCCATTAATTGATTCGAAGTGTAGGAAGTGGCGCCGTCTTGTTGAAACCAAATGTTGCCGAAATCACGACATTCAATTGCAGGCATCAAATAGTCGGTTATCATGGTGCGATAACGGTCGCCATTGACCGTCACATTTTCACCGGCATCACTTTTGAAGAAATATGGACCGATGATTCCACCAGTCCAGAAATCACACCAAACCGTTGTTTTTTTTCTGGATAAAATGCCAGCTCTTGAATTTCTTTATGTTTCTCTTCGTCCAAAATGCATCATAGCTGAACAAAATTTGGCTCAAAAACGTCGGATCTTTTTGGTACTTTTCCTAGAGCCCATAAAGCGGAAGCGATGTCGCTTGGGAAGATAGAGCGGCTTCAGTTCTTGCACAAGCTGAATTTTGCACGCTTTCATTTTAAGATCTCGACTTAAAATGCGCAAAGTCGTTGCTGCGAACGGCGCCGAATCAACTCCTCACTGTGTTTGTGTACACTCTCAGCTACGGCTGCCATATTTTCTTCACTGCGTGCTGAATGTGGTCTATTCGTTCGAATATTAACCAATAAATAGTGCTGGGTCTCAAGACGGGTGATAGTGTTGTGTCGCTTAGTAGACCGATTATGTTGACCATAATTTGAGCGAATTCAAATTCTTCACAGAACGTAAACTTTCGTAATAAAGTTGAACGATTTGTAACCGTAAATGTTTTAGGCGTGTAACTCTTTCCATGATGAAACGCCAAACATTTCTGAAGAAAAATAACATGACAGCTTGACACGACTGACATGTGGTCTGTCGAAAAAAGGATACTGAAATAATTACCTCTACTTGGATCACCGTTATATGCTCGACGCATTTGCAATTCAAGATGCTCAAAAAAAGATTAAAACGGGAACACCTTAATTAATATGGTGTTATGTATGTTGTTCTCGAAGTCACATTCCCTTGCACTTTTTATTTATTATATTATTTATAAATTTACATGTTTTTATTTATATACATATGTATGTATGTACATAGACTGGATATTTGGGAAAAATGTTAATGTAAATATTTATTTGTTAGAAACTTTTCTCATTGCAGACTGCATCATGACCAACAGACCGCGCATGCGCTCGAAAGTGCGGCAGCCTATTCCAGTTACCCCACAATGGCAGGTGAGTAGACACGCACAAAAAGGGTATATACTCATATGTAAACATATATGTATGTATGTACATTCATAGATATAGTTTTCTCAAAGTTTAATACTTATTATGACGTACATAATGTTGATATTGTATTGTACATACACGTGCTCAGAAGAATACATATGTCCGCTCTCGTCCAAGCTTTTTTCTTAACTTTTGATATTTTTTGAACCATATTAAGATAGAAAACCTGAATTGAGAGCACCTTTCAAGGTATTTTTTGTATGAATACCTGCCTCTATTCCTTCATTCGGGTACAGGTCGGAGCAATGTCTAGAATTGTACAAGAAAGTCTCGTTTTTAAGTCACATCAGTTTCAGCAAGAGAAGACAGAACTCTTTGTTATTCCTAGCAAAGTAAAATTATATCAGAATTTCATCAAAATCCTTCTGCCATTCGATTTAAAAAAAGAGTAAAGTACTAAAATATATATGTATTTGGGTTAGAAGAAAGGCATGAACCGACAAATGCGACAACTTTTTGTGCATAAGCAAATGACCAAACCTCTTTCAGACGTGCAGTTGGATTAGCTATACCCTGGTTCGTCCATTTGTGAAAAGAAATATCATTAGACTTTCATTTCTACGAGCTTATGGGAGTAGATGAAAGTAAATTTAAGCCTCAAAGTGTCCTTTCATATGACTAGGTATTAATTTTTAGACATATAATTTATGAACAATTACATATGTATGTATATGAAGGTAACCATGACAACCCCAGCTGTTAAAAAGCATAGTTCAGCACAAGGCACCCTTTTGAACGCGGCGAAAATTCGCTTTGAAAAAAGGATATGCGTGAAACCGCACATAAGTGTATGTATTTATATACATATTACATAAATTTACATATGTATGTGTATCTTATTCGACCGTAAACACATAAAAGTTTACTTACAAACATCGAACGTCCCTTTGTGCTTCTTTTGTGTGTACACGAATACACACGAGCATATGTATTTTATGTACATATGTATGCGGTTACATTTGTAAAACATTTTTGGTGGTTACTTGTCCCCAAGTTGGACTGAAAAATTTACATACATACACATGCTACTTCATAGCACGAGCATATGTGCCTTAACATGTACATATGTAACATATGCTCACCGCATACGAGGTCGAAAGGACAAAAACCATAAAACAATAAAAATGGCCGCCAGTCTGGAATGTCTCTGTCGTAAAATTAAAAAGAACTGCCACCCACACATTTCAAGCCGCTCATGTACATCCCTGAAAGAAAATACATACATATATGTATGTATATGTACTCGTATGTATACGGTGTGTTGTGAACCCAGTTGAGTTAAAAACGAGCATTTGTTCACGATTCTTTCGTATATTTTAAGGTATCGATTATATTTTCGATTTTTTGCCTGAGCTAGAGGTTTTTGTCAGTCAAAATACGATTGATATACTATAAGAGGCTCCTTATTTTATATGCGAGTCTTTTCGAACAAATATGGTGCTAGAGATAGGTTAAGTTAAAAGCTATAGACTATGTTATTGCCCTACCCTAAAATATATGAGTTAACCAATATTAACTTTGAGCATACTAATCGTGTATTCAAGGATGGTTAAGGAACGCCTAAACTGTTGTTGTTGTAACGGTTATCTAGTCTCCGTTAGGATGGTAAAGTTCGGATGTCATCGAGTTCATCCAACGGTAGGGTCAGGAAGCATGCTGTTTCGACGGGGTCAGACCATAGGGAGAGAGGAGTCAGATGTGCCGGGTGAGCAGGGCATGCAAAGAGATAGTTAGTGTCATGCGGAGACTCGTTGAACGCTGTAAATATACATATATTTGATATGTCGGGGTCGATTCTGGATAAGTAGGAGTTTAACCTACTCCAGTATCCAGAACGAAGCTGCGCAAGGGTCACTCTCGATTCTCACGGCAACTCGAGCTCTTCGTCTGGTATAAAACCTGTTATCAATGGCATTGAGTCACTTTGTGATAAGACTAGTATGGTTACCAGGCCACAGAGAAATCGCAAGTAACTTCAAAATTGATGAGCAGGCAGGAAAGAGCACATCAGCCCCACTGACAGTTAATTGCGTCGGTGCTAGGCCCTCTTCGCGTGTTATACTACTGGATAGCTGGGCCTTGCAGGGACATGGCCAGCGCTGGGCTGCCAGAAGCACGCTGTCGCAATACAATTTTGCCCCATATTTGAACGCAGAAGGTCCAGTGCGCTCTTTGCCCTGAGTAAAGGAAGACCCTTCTTAGTTGTGAAGGTACCAACAAGTCATAGCTCTATCAACATCCACGCTGTAAGCTTGGAATTTTTACCGGATGCAGGAGATATTTGAAAGAAAATAAGGTATAAACAGCTCAACGATTCTTTCTTGATGGTCCCTTTATGAGATAAAGGCTTAAACATTCGGAATTTCTCATATTCAGATATGGGATCTACATATATTCCCACTGAGCTGGTGGTTATAGAAGTTAAATCCCTGAATCCCGTCGCCCCGGGCGCAACGTCTTGGGGGCGGCAAAACGATCTTCGCTGCTGCCAATTCGAGGAAAAATTCCTGCAAATTGTGTCAAAAGTGTACAAAATAAAGGGCGAAAATGGGTTTTTTCTATGGCTTTTAATAAGATGTCTTGTAAATTTACTATCAATTTCCTCAAAAACCGTATTGTGAGAATTTTGGAACTTCAGAAGATATTTTGTAAAAATTCACTTTTGTTCGAACCACCTCATGAAACTTGTAGGTAGGTAGATAAAGGGGGGCGGCAGAACATCCTTGGCCCCGGGCGCCCGAAGTTGTAGCTACGCCATTGGCGCCAAGACTACGAACTTATATTTTAGGCATCAAATAGTCGGTTATCGTGGCGCCATAACGGTCGCCATTGACGGTCACCTTCTCACCGGCATCGTTTTTGAAGAAATATGAACCATTGATTCCACAGGCCCACAAACCAAACCAAACCGTTGGTTTTTCTGGATGAACTGGCAGCTCTTGAATCTCTTCAAGTCGCTCTTTTTTGCAAGTTCGGCAATTTTGCTTGTTTACATACCCATTGATCCAGAAATGAGTCTCATCGCTGAACAAAATTTGGCTTGAAAACGTCGGATCTTCTTGAAACTTTTAAAGAGCCCATAGAGCGTAGCGATGTCGTTTGGAAAGATCGAGCGGCTTCAGTTCTGCAAAGGGTACCTCCACTTGGATCACCTTTTAGTAGCACATCCACATTTTATAGATCACCCATTGAACCTAACCTAACTTATTTTCCAAGATTTATTTTGTGAATCGAAGATGACGATATTTATATATGTATATCCATGTTCTAATTGACTTCCTAACTCATAAACATACCATCATTTTCATTGCAGGTCTAGATGCCCAAGTACAGGAGTCGTCTAAGGATCTTTATTGGTTTTAAACTGACGTGTAACGTTAAACCAGAATTCTCACGCACACACTCATACACTTTCACATACGAAACCAAAATATATTCGCAAGCGTTGATTGTTATAATTTTTAAATTAAACTCCATAATTAAGTATTGATGGTTCAGCGTTAATTCAATTCTCGAAATTCAATGTTCATATAATACGTAACGTAATGAAAAGCAACAACACTAATGCAACAACAACCAATGTGCAAATCTGTATGTATGTGTATGTAATATGTAATTGCCTGTGTGTGGACCTAACGGGCTTATGTGTTAATAGCATTTTAAGATATTCAAGCCTCAAAATAATCGATTTCACAGCAGCATTAATCGGTTTAATTTATTTATGTAATATTTAGCATAAAAACCAAATAGTTTAAGTTGAATGCTGCAACGATTTCGATGACAACTATTTATTACAATTATTGTAGCGAAACTTTTAATATTTTATTGAAAATGAAAAAAAGACAAACGCATATGTTTTAGGTGTAGCTAGGAACCGATTTTGATTTTTTTTATTATTATTTACAAATTGCATGCGCTTACATACATATACATATATATATATGTGTATATGTAAGCACGTGTGTGTATGCAATTTTGACGCTGCTGTGTTTGAAAGGTTTTTAGTTAGTCGATTACTATTCGTAGATTTGTATTGATTATTGCGGCGTTAAGGTACTTATAAATACAAAATACTGTGTACATAGAAATATATAAACATACATATTTATATGTACTTACCATACTTACGATTTTATGTTAGAAACAAGTAATTATAATGCTATAAATCATAAATGAGGTACTTAAAGTTATTAAAATGCAATAAATGCTAAGACACTTCGTAATTAGTTAAGAAAATGGTATGAATAATTATCCTTGTAATATCGTCTAAGTTCTTTAGTAAATAAATCAAATGTAAAGAAAGAAATAAATCAATTTTCAATTCAAAAAACGTGTTTCTCAATATTTCCAAATGCATATCTATGTATGCATGTGGCTCTTTATATAGTAGGAGGGCTTAAAGTAGCCTTCGCTCGTTCTTGCTTCTAATGACGTCATTTGAAAAACTTTTCGATTGGGAATCTGGGAATTTAGAAAGTAAATCGGCTGATGATAACGGGGTTATCTCCGGTTATCTAACGGGTGATCCAAGAAGAGGTACTTTTTTCAATAGCCGTTTTTTGACAGATCACGCTTGAGTCATGTCAAGCTATCATGTTATTTTTGTTCAATATTGTTTAACAATTCATCATAGAAAAACTTACGCGTGCACAACATTAACAAATCATTCAACTTTATTACGAAATTTCACGTTCTGTCGCTCAACTTATGGTCAACTTAATCGGCCTACTGAACGCACTGTTCGCAACACCATCACCCATCTTGAGACGCAGCATTCATTAGAAGACTCGGACCGACGTATGAAAGAACTTGGCGCATTTTACGTCGAAATCTTAAATTGAAAGCGTACAAACTACAGCTTGTGCAAAAACTTAAGCCGTTGGACCTTCCCAAGCGACATAATTGTCGGTGAGTTTGTCACGTAGTTTGTAACAACCAAATGGAAACAAAGACCCTGTGAAATATATACAGCAGCTTGAGATGCTGAGTTGATTTTGCCATGTCCGGTTGTCTGTTTTTACGCGACCAAGAGCCACAGATTTTTTTATTTTGTACAACCAGTTGCTACAAAGTATTATAGTTTTGTTCACCTAACGGTTGTACCTATCACATAAAACTAATCAAGATAGATATAGGCTTAAATACAAGTATATATAAATGATCAAGATAACGAGAAAAATTGAAATCAGGTTGAGTGTCTGTCTGTCCATCCGTCCGTGTAAGCTGTAACTTGAGTAAAAATTAGGATATCTTGATGAAACTCGGTATATATGTATTCAGGTTCTTTAGTACAAAAAAAATCGAGTTCGTAGATGGGTGTAATCGGACCAATGCCACGCCCACAAGTCGCCATTAACCGAAAACATATAAAATGCCACAACTAAGCACTAAATTACGATATGAAACTGTAATTTGGTAAGAGAATCGCAGTAGCAAGGGGCACCTGTGGACAAAATTTTTTAAAAAATGGGGCCCGCCCTCTAAACTACTTAAGCTACAACAACCAAATTTGCTGTGCACATATTATGAGAACTTCTACCGACAGTGTGAAAATGGATGTAATCGGAGGATAACCCCGCTCACTCCCCATATAACGTTAAGAACTACTAAAAGCAAGTTTCTGTAACTATTGTATCTCAAAGATATTATGAGAAGGCTTCATGAAGATCGGGTGTGAAAATTCTAGGAAATTTGACATGACGATTTCAAAAACACTTTTTCGGCGAAAAATCGCATAAAAGACAGCCGCACTGACCGATTTCGACAAAATTTGGAACATGGCATTCTTTTTATGTCACTTCCAGTACTCAAATCAAGAAGCAACAAATAATACCTTAAGTTGATTCTACCTTGTGACCAAAAATTGTTCAAATCCAACAACAACTGTTCAAGCCCCAGGTACCAAATATTTGGACCACAGTACCTATAGTTCACTTTTGATCGCAAATATCGGTTAAAATGTGAGATACATAATTGGTTTAAGAGATAATTCAATGGTTTTTTTTTATACATAATCCAGAATTGCAGGATATGAATAATCTCCGAACAACGTTTTCTTGTAATGATTCGACTCTGGCGCCATCTAGCATAACAAATATTCATAAATGGATACAGATTATTTGCTGAAACGCTGAAAATAATAATAAGGCATACACATATCAGACATCAAATAACCGAGGTGAATTAGGTGCATAGAGTTGGCCTCCAGCTAGCTGGGCATAATTGCTCTTCTGCCTTTTGGAGCTCCTGTGGCGTAGTTTGAGTACTCTTGCATTTGGCCATCTATCTCGTTGGAGGCAGGCTTTACACTTTCGGTCCTACCGGTTGGACTTGCGTTGACTGGTCCGCGGATCCGAGCCCCACTACTCCATTTACTACCGAATGCCGTATTTCCGCCCTAACGCACCTTCAATGCGGGGAAAGCAATGTTGCCTCTAGCGCCTACTACGGCACAAACCCGTTGCGGCTCCCCTGAGTTCTGTCAAATGCCTAATAAAATTCTTTCATCTGTTTCCAAATACACTTAAATTAGATATACTCGTATAGTAGATGTACATGACTAAAATACCATCAACAAAATATATTCCGATTTTAAGAATCTTTCAAGAATCTTGCTAACATTTTCATTTTTGCATACGAGTATTTATAAATATAAATCGCAATGAAATGCCGTAAGCGCCGTTCGCTTAAATCTACATACTTCAATGGACAGGCAACGTGTGTCCTAAGCAACTGATGGCTTATCAACTCTAATTGCCTGAAAGCCATTACTAAATGAGCGATTCTTAGCATTGACTGACAAAAACGCTGTCACAGCAGCCATGACGGTTGTTGTAGTTGCTGATACGAAATTCAAAATTCACCAGCATTGGTTTGCTTATCGCGCGATCACCTGGAAACAATGTTGCAGACTCCGGTAGAGTTGAGTCCAGACGCAGGCGCCTCAATCAGCGCGACACCATTTATCATAAAATAAGCGAAAAGCTAGAAGTGAGCGCTTTTGCGTACGCGGAGAGGAGAGGGTTACGTAATTAATGTTGATCCACAAAGAGGCTGCCTCAGCCAAAGCTATAAAAAGGTGGTCGTATAGCTGAAGGTTGCATATATCGAGGATCAGCGCCAGACGTGTCTAAAATAAAACTTGATCTGGAAGTTTCTGTGTGTGCGTGTGTGTGCATGGATGTTTATTAATTTCAAATTTAGATGAAACTAATGGACTTCGTTGATCGCACACCGGGCCGAGTCATTGAGCTTGAATTGCGTCGTACAAAAACCTTGCTGCTTTATTGTTATTGTTGCCGTTACGACTTCTTCAATTTTATTTGCAGCACTTGGCCGTGTTGTGTTACTCTTGTCATTTGATGTGCCTTTCATTGACTTATCAGGAATCAATGAGACAATGCGATCACCCCACTGTGTGGCAAGTTGAAACGGCTGTCCATGCGTGCACCATTTGGTAGCAAATGTGCGCAAACGCGCGCGCTCATGAATAAAACAAACAATCGATCGCATGAGCAACGATCGGGCGCTGGAGCGATGGACAGCCGCGCATAGCCTGATCGTGGAACTTTTTGCGCTTTTTAGTTGTTTTTGCTTTTCGTTGCTGGCAAACACCTGAGCAAGCGTGCGCGAGTGGACGAAATGGTCGGTCGCTTGGCGGGGAAACCGCTTACAGACGTGCCCAAACAACTAAAGTCAACCTGTGTTGCTTCTTCTGGCTCTTCTTCCACTTTTTGTGCCGCGGCTGTTGCTTAGTCAACACAGCCTTTGGCAAATTTATTACACGACTCGAGTCAGCAACTCAACAGCAAGCTGCTGCGTCAGATCGAGAGCAACAGCATGTTGCAGCCGGTGCAGTTGCGGCGGACAGCCGGCAGGCTAAGAGCCACCGCTTTAGGTAAGTGTGGTAGCGGGAAACATAATTTTAGCATAAAAATTCAATAATTCTGACGTCCGAGCCATCCAATTGATGGATATGCTCTAAGTGTAGTGCCCGCAGTGCTGCGCAATATACCCTCAATGAAGTGTTCGTACCGCCTGTCCAGTTCGACTATTCAGCTTGCTGCAAGGTGGTGTGGCAAGCGGCCGGGCCGTTGCGTGTCGCCAAGGTGTTCAACAATTCGCAAATGACTGGGTTTATCGCTTTTTAATAAGTTCACCCAACGCCGCTGCCACCGCCAGGCTTATGGAATTTTGGTTTTTCTCCCTCAACAGCGGCCTTTTAGCGCGGTGCGTCCAGGTTCTTCAGCTTGTCACCGAACGGCAGCAACAGTCGCTAAGTACCTCCCAAAAAGGCTGGGGACACATGTGCCTTGTCTGCTGCTTGTCTTCGGGTTTTTTATCTTTCAAAGTTCATGTTTTCACTTTTCTGCATTGTTGCTATTGTTGTTATTTGATCCACTTTATTGCTGAGTTTGTGGTGACAGATGTGCAGCGTTGGCGTGGCGATCGCACTTCCGACTTTTCAACACGCATAAATTTGAAAGTCTTTCATGTTTCACCTTTTTTGCACAAATGTACAGGTTTGTGTTGTTGTAGCTAAGCTTGTTTCGTTGTTCTTTCGATTGCGAATTTTTGCTGATGTTGTTGCTGCTTTTGTTTAAATTTATACACAACTTTTTAGCAATAATTTTCGTTGCAGAGTGGCCTTCTGAGAAACTTGGTGAGGCTTAGAAATGGTGGGAAACTTTTTGCGAATAAGCATATACTTATATACATATGTATGTATAAGTATATACACATGATTATGTACTGAATTATATACATCTTACTATTGGCGGCATCTATTGAGAATAAAAAGTTCCTCCAGAAATGGTATATATCTACATAAATAATAATAAATATGCCAGTTTGCAACTAGAAACTTCTGCCTGAAATCGAATTGATCTCAGAAGACACAACTTCATTCAACTTACTTGGAAAGTTGGTTCAGAAAAATAGCGTAACTACGGCGGATCAGTATTTTCCCAACAAATTGCGTAGGATCTGGACAAAGTGCAAGTGGAAATAGTTATGCATTTAGTTTAGTCATCAGACAATAGAGTTCAAAATAATACCAATATATACCATGCTTCAAATCTTGATAAATATCCGTGAAAAGAGGACCGACGCACACTACCTTTTCGTCGATTTCAAAGCTGCTTTTGACAGCACGACAATTTAGTCTATCTTGGAACCGCCATTAACACCAAAAACAACGAAATCGAACGAAATCGAACGAAGAGTAACTATTGGCAACAGGTGCTACTTCGGACTGACGGACTAAATTCTACAAGTCACTCATCAACCCCGTCCTGCTATATGGTGCAGAGGCATGTACGATGACAACATCTGATGAGTCAGCGTTACGAGTTTTCAAGAGAAAGGTACTGCGAAAGATTTATGGTCATTTGTATATTGGCAACGGCGAATACCTCATTCGATGGAACGATGAGTTGAAAGAGGGGGGGGTCTTGGGGGCGGAAAAGCGATCTTCGCTGTTTTTTAAAACTCGGGCAAAAATTCCTGAAAATTGTGTCAAAAGTGTACAAGATATAGGGCGAAAATGTTTTTTTTATGTCTTGTAAATTTACTATCAATTTCCTCAAAAACCGTATTGTGAGAATTTTGGAACTTCCAAATATGCGTGGCCTTCCTAAATTTTATATACTTAATATCGAAGATATTTAGGTAGGTAGATAAAGGGGGGCGGCAGAACATCCTTGGCCCCGGGCGCCCGAAGTTGTAACTACGCCACTGCACACTTGGAATCTCCAAACAGCGAAAAAGAAGAACGACTGGCGCGCTGTTGCAAACTCGGCTATAACCACGTAAATGGTGTCTACGGCACTAAAAAATAAGAAGATTGTTAAAATATGCAATTTATATAGTAAACCCTTCAATTTTTTTCAAAAATGATGAGAAGTTTTATTAGTTTTCAAAAATCGTCCATTGTATGCTATAACACTGTGGATTGCCTTTTGGTTTTGCATAATCTGTCGTGACTTAGTGCCAGGTTCAGACTATAAGCTGAATGCTAAGGAATCATCCAACCAAGCTCCTGGCGCTTTTGACAAGTCATCGATATTTGTGACCAGGCATTGTTCTGATGAAATACAATTCCTCTCCTGGGCGATTGCTTCCTTTTAATGGCTGAAGTTTTGACAGCAATAGATCGATTTTGTTGCGGTTTAGGAGCGATTCTCAGATGGAAATTCGATCCATGTAGATTTTTGGTGGTAACTCGATCTCCATCCATACTTCGAGCTTCTTTTCATTTTCAGCCTAATTTAAAAGATAGTTGCTTGGCAATCCAAACAGTCTTTGCATGCTAGTTGGACTCGGTGTTTTCCTTTACATTATCGATATTTTTGGTTACATTTTATGATTATGTCATTCTTGCCGTAAACCAATAACTGTTCCACAAATCAAAAAGTATTTGTATACTGTCAGTAGTCGAACCGTTTCGGTAAAATCTTCGGATTGGGAGTATTTTTGGCAGAAATTAGTTTAAAATTACAATATTTGAACTACCTGTTTTCATAAGGCTACGTGTTAACAACAAAAGTGATAATCTAATCTGGTGGAAAGTGAGTATTGTTGGAGCAATTATGATATACTCGTAATAATCATATCGACGACAATTAAGACATAATCGAAAATCAACAGCAAACAACACAGAAATAAAAGAGAAATCGAAAATGGTCCACCCACCTTTCTGTGGAGAGCATTTCGAGCCGTCTAACACATGCAGCCATTAGTCAGCTGCGGAAAGCAGCCTCACCAAAATTAACAAATTGTCAGCTACTGCATATAAATTTATTGCAAGTAAATTTGTCACAAATTGATATGAAGGGAAGGGAATGGCGTGAGGCTAAGAGGCCATTAGGCGTCAACACCGCAGGCAGGCAACTGCAGTCGGGGCTGCGACAACAACCGGAGCAGAAAATCAACAACAGCCGTATTACAACAACCACTGGAGTGTGTCAACACTTAATATGCTTATTGTTGTTATTGTGGTCGCACGTTAAGTCCATCATAAATAAATCTGAGCACTGCCGAACGCGTCTATTTTCTGTGTAATTTGATGGCATTCGATTGGAAGTGGCGTAGAAGACGCTTCGTTGGAAATCCGTGAGGTTGAAGGCGAACCACCAGGTCCTAGGTGAACTCGAAAAATGTATGTGTGTGCCGGTGTATATGTGTGCGGGTGAGTGATGTGAGGCGCGTATTACTTAAGAGTGTCAACACGTTTGCGGGTGAATGCTGCATGCAACGCTTGCCCTCCACACTTTATGGGTTTTTTAAATAAACAGTTTACTTTATGGTTCAGAAACAACAAAAACCATATCGGTGCAGCCTGCAGACGTGTGCCCGCAATAAAATTCTAATGTTGCGGTCTATCGGCCAGCGGGGAGCGGGACCTCGGCGAGCGCATTAACATACAAATCGAAGATTCGACATTCCTCGGTAGCAATGTTTCTCCATTTTATTAAAGATCTGTGTGTGTGTATATATGTGTACATATACTTCAGTGGTATTGAAATCGGCTCTACCTATGCAGTGGAATTTTTGTTGTTATTGTTGCCCCTGCTTTAGCCACTAATTCCCAATCGTAAATTTGTCTTTAAGTGGCTGAGTCGTTAATTGGAACGATGTAATATATATTTGCTGTTGTTGTTGTTGCTTTTGAATGCGTGAAAGCGCGTGTTTTTGGTTTTAAAATGTGTGAATTGCCGATGAAATGTTTTGATTTTGGTCCATTGAGCGGTGGAGCATTGGTTAACGATGCCCAAATTATATTGAAGTGACATGCATACGAAATTAGTTGTTGCCACCTTTTGCATTTTAAGCAGTATGATAGTGTATACCTTGTGGTTTCCTTTATATATCAATAGATATGTATATACATATACAATCGTTTAGACATACATACATACATATATATGTAAGTAGTTAGTAAGGCGCTAATTTGTGTTTGCGTTCAGCCTTATCTGATGCTAATTACTGATGGTTTTGCTTCGATTTTTGCAGAGTTTTTGTAAAAAGAAACTTTTTTAGTTATTATCTTATGTTATTTTAAAAAAATAATAAAACACTGAAGACAGTCTTCCATCTATCACAACATGATCGACCTGGTTGGTGGCTTTTCGATCCGGTGACAGCCAGCCAGGGGCAGCTCTCATAGATGCGCTCCAAACGATCATAGAAAACGTCTTTGGTCACGTCGTCCTTCTCTTCCGTCGGGTCGTAGGCGCAAATCATCGATATGTTGAAGAACTTCTCTTTGATGCGAATTGTGGCTAGACGTTCATCCACATGCACTCGTCTCAGTCCTTGTCCCGTCCATCGCACTTCTTGGACGGCGGTGATGTCAGACTTTACTCTTACGAGAACATCAATCAGCTAGGCAGTGGTACACTCCCAATTAAGGGACAGGTGCATACCCTAAAATTGGAATCCTTAATGCGTTTGCCGTGGTCGTCATCAAAAGAGGGGTCTCTCATCCGAGGCTGTTGTGTTCTTATCATTAGACGACCGTAAAAAAGTGGCAGGTCCCAAACCCAGCACACAACCCCGAAGAGGGATGGTTCGCCTTTAAATGGATGTTGCTCTAAAGTTTCTGATATTTTTCATACGCTCATCATTTAGCTCGATAATTTGGCTCAGATGTTTTTAAGAAGTGTGCGGTATATTTTAAAGAGACCTCTCAGTTGCCTCAATACTGCCAATTTATGAGGTTAAGAACTAAAAGAAGACTTCACAACAGTGAGCGATACTTGAAAACTTTAAAAGCGTTGTTTTCGAAATAGCTAATTTTGAGTTAAGAAGTCTTGTAGTAAGTGAACAATATTATAAAAACAAACAAGATCAGACTATGTACAATATGATGTCAACCAGAAGTTCAATAAACTTTGTGCTGGGTATTTGACTCAAGAACATCATATTACTAGCCACAAACACCTTCTGTATCTGGGGGTATAACTATTATTCGATTTCGTCTATTTTTAGATGTGAGATAGCAAACCTTAAATGCACTATTTGTGGAAAGTTTTATTTCGATAAGAACAATGGCTATCAAGTTATATACCGCAAAGTGATAGATGGAGGATGGTCATAGGCGAGTGAGGAAAGTAAGCGTAGCCACCGCTTACTTATAGCTGAGTTTACAAGCAGGTCTTCTTCTTCTTCTACTTCCGCCGACGGATACTGCGTCTACTACTTTCAGAGCTGGAATGTTTTCATCCATTCGGACGACATGACCAAGCCAGCGTAGCCGCTGGCTCTTAATTCGCTGAACTATGGCAATGTTGTCTTATATCTCATACAGCTCATCGTTCCATAGAATGCGATATTCGCCGTGGCCAACGCGCAAAGGACCATAAATGTTTCGCAGAACTTTTCTCTCGAAAACTCGCAACTTCGAACTAGAAGATCGTTCTTTCACGAATCAGCTCTGCAGCACGAATTGATGAAGTAATGATTTATGGGATTTCTGCATTAAACTTATAAGGCTCGGTGCCATGACCATTTTATAAAGCTTCGAGATCCTGCCCCAAATTAAAGTTTGGTTTTATTTGTTTTAATCATAGTACTTTAGAGGTTTTCAGTTGCTAAATTGTTCTAATTCGCCCATCTGCAATATCAACCTACCCAAAGTGCCAGGAGACATGTTTACAATAGTGATATCTTAGCATAAATCATTAAAGATTAGATCAAAATTTAAATCATGCAGATGCAATTGTCTTCAAAATTTATTGCATTATCCTTCTCTCTCTTCTCATTTGAGCTATCCCATTTCAAAACTTAAAGAAGCATATTTGTAAGCGATGTCCTCATCGTGAAACATTATTAATAAATTAATTTAAACTTCTTTCTGTCATATTACATTAATTAAGAATTTCAATGAAGCGTTCAGCACTCAATACGGATGTGCTGCCGAACCGCCCCGGATATGCCAATTGCAGCTGAAGGCCACTTTTCACTTGTCATGACAAAATCGAAGCTATAAAAAATTAATAAACATATGTAAGCCTAGTTGTACAAATACATACCTCTACATACATATGTATTTATTTGTAAGCAAAACTGTTGTTTGTATTTCACTCGTATTTACGTTTGTTTTTGTATTAATGAGGATGCACTTTTAAATCACAGACAAATAAATCACCATAACGCCAGTCAGCGGACTGCGCCAAAATCCAATGCTGTCAACCGACCAGAAAACGAAACAACAACAAGCACAAAAACATTAACTAAAAAGCTGCACACATGCATACAAACATACATATATCACAAAAATCAAATCAGCCGGCAATGTGATGCCACTTACCATGCAACATCCAGCAACCGGTAGCTGGGGACCAAGAGGCAGGGGCGTTTCACCACAGTCGGCTCCAAAATGATGTATTGCTTTTTTAACGCTGCTGATAGTGTCTGATCCGCAGGAAATTAACCAAACGAAACAACGGCAACCACAAATAAATAAATACACACACACACACCTACCAACGCATTTACATATTCAGCTGTGAATATGATACCTATGCTAATACAATATACACATACTTACATACATATTTATTGAGTGTGGGCTACATTAATAAAGAAGCCTCATTTAGCGGCGCTGCTGTACGCTTGGTTGCCCGCTCGTTGGACTTACTTTAGCGGCTATTGTTGTTGTATTTGTGTTGCGGGGCGACCACTGGAGACATTGCCCTTTATGTGTGTACTCGTTGCTGACAACATGTGGTCCAAATATGTTGCATTTTTCGTTTATTATAAATTGATTTTCATTATAATTTCAACTGCAGGACATTGATGTTTGACAGCGTCGCTGCTCCTTACTTAATTTCTGCTTAAATGACAATAAGCAGCGTGTTTGCGTAGCAGAGAAGAAAGCGTTGGACCATGGCGGAGCAACGTGGGAAAAAATGGTTAGCGCTTGAGTGCAGAAAATCGTGTGTAGGAAAAAAGAAAAAACACTACTTTTTCTTAAACATTGATTAAGCAAGAAAAGAAAAGTACATTTAAGATAGTAATCCAACTCATAATATTGTTTTAATACTTCTAAAATATATTTGGAGAATGGTATATCAAAGCACTTGAGAGCAGCTTACATTCAAAGCTCTTAATATAGGAGCATGATATGAATATGATGAAGCTCTTACTTGGCCTCAAAACCGTCCTTCTTCTTACTATAGAAAATGTGATATATTTTGCTTCCGAAAAAATCGAATACCCTATTTATAATGACTTAAACAAATGACCTCAAAAGTATTATCCTCTCACAATAAAATCATTTCAAATCGTTTCAGATCGGGAGCATTAAAGGGTTACCTAAGTTTACGGATTTTATTATCTTATTAAATTATACAATCTAGAATATTGTTCCAAATTTTCAAGTTGATCCAAGCAATGGTGTCGGAGATAGAGCCTTGAGAACTTGTGCGCTCGAGGCTAACTAGGCTAAATGCGCCATCTTTAAACGCGTTTTTCTCAAAATTGACTTTTTGAAGTCGGTTGGCAAGATTTCTCGAGAACTACTCAATCGATCTTCATTAAATTTTACACAAGTCTTTAAGATACAATTCTTAAAAAAAAAGATATTTTTTTGACTCCAACTATTTGAAAAAAAAATGTCGGGAAAAATATTTTATAGCTCCAGAAAAAACCAAAATTCGCTAAAGGCAATGAAGGCAATTCCAGCAACAAAAATGTAAATTCCATGATATTTATTATTATTGAAAATAAAACAATGTGAAGTTAATTTAAAGCCACTAAATCATTTTCACCACTAACGGTAGAAATATAGACTTCACAATAGGCTCCTCCAACTGAGTCATTCCTCTTTTAGCCTCAATGACTGTCTTAATACTTGAAGGCATGGAATTCACTAAGGCCTCAACTGATGTTCGTTTAACGGGACCATACCAAACCAGCTCTAAAGTCTTTATCAATTGACTTTTCTTTGTTGGCTTCTGTTTAGCAACTTCACACTTCTTTATGTGCCATAAGTGTGCAATAGGGTTTAAATTGAATTGAATAAAGAGACTTTGCAGGACAATCCCTGCGTCGAATCCTTAGATCGATAAATGTATTGGCCAACTAAAAATAAAAATTAGCGCTTAATAGGATCATATACACCAATATTGTATAGATGTTTCATACATACATGATTTATTTCCAGTCTAAACTTTGCCAATTTTCTCGATAGCATGGCGCTGAGTCGACCTGGAAGATTAAGCGATCCGTATAAAGATAATGCTCTTCAATTGCGGATACTGCGAATTGTAAACCACTTTCGAATATTTTTGTGTATTCATTTTTCCATCAACAAAGTGTAAAAGTTCAATATATGGTATGAAGTGCAACCCCAAATCATTTGCCTTTGAGGAAACTTCATTATTATACTTTGAACTGGGTATATTAAGTTTGTCACGATGTTTGTAACACCCAGAAAGAAGCGTCGGAGATAAAATATATGTATAAATGATCAGTATGTTGAGCTGAGTCGATTTAACCATGTCCGTCTGTCTGTATGTCCGTCCGTCCGTCCGTCCGTCTGTACATATACGAACTAGTCCCTCAGGTTTTAAGATATCTTTTTGAAATTTTGCCAACGTCATTTTCTTTTCACGAAGCTGCTCATTCGTCGGAACGGCCGACATCGGACCACTATAACATATAGCTGCCATATAAACTGAACGATCGGAATCAAGTTCTTGTATGGAAAACTTTCACATTTGACAATATACATATCTTCACCAAATTCCATACAAACTGAACACATAGTTACGAAAAGAAATGCACCTGTGAAGGGTATATTAGCTTCGGTGCAGCCGAAAATAACGTTTTTTCTTGTTTTTACTACATTTTTATCCTCGAACCTCTTACTACCTGAAGTGCGCACGTAAAGCAAATTTTGAGATCTCAGCAAATTAAATTTGCTTTCGTCAGACCATATCAAACTTTTTGTTGCCAAAAATGGAAGAACTGAACTTGGTTGACATTTGGTTTCAACAAGATGGCGCTACATGCCACACAGCTCGCGATTTTATGGCCATTTTGAGGGAAAACTTCGGAGAACAATTCATCTGTCATGAACCAATCTAACGTTTCAAATAAAGAACCGATGAGATTTTGCAAATTTTATGCGTTTTTTTTTTAAAAAAAGTTATCAAGCTCTTAACAAATCACCCGATATATTGCCAATCAAATTTTTATCGCAATTTTGGTACTTTTTAGCCCAAGAAAGTAATGTAGCTTCAATTTTTGTGTTAATATTGGCTTTTTGCCAGGGCGTCTTACATTTTGCATCTCCGTCTTTTAAATCAGTCGCTTAAACTTATCCTCCGCTGTAAGTTGTCTGTTCTCTCAACTAAATTTCGAGGACGACTTGATCCTTTTTTACGATCCAAAATATCACTATTCTGCTTGTTTTTTTTTTAAATGAATAATAGTTGAATGGCTGCTACCCATTCTAGTTGCTATTTGCTGAGAAGATCACTTATCTTCATCTAATAGTCACGCGTTAAATTTTTCTGATTATTTGGCATTTTGCACAATTTTTCATAAAAAATAATTCCTTCTCAGTGCCTACTAGATCTAGTAGAAAAATGTCGCGAAAAATCCAATTTTCAGTTTTTTTCCTTCGTCCAAGTTCTAAGGTAAGGTTTTAACTAAAACTAAACATAACTAAAAATATTTTTTTCAAAATTTACAGAATTCCTTTGTTAATAGTGTATGTTTGTAATAATAAAAGATTATAATAAAATATTTCATTTTTTTATATGAGAAAAAATTGTTAAAAAATGCTGTTTTTTACCTGAGGAAACCCATGTAACTCCTTAAAAATTTATTGGACGTACATATAACTCATAAAAAACAACGCTATTTTCAATCAAATTACATGTATTAGAGAATTGCAATATTAATATTATTAATATTGAATTTGAGTAGATGCAGAAATATATTTATAACAATCATTTTACCTAATATTCGTACGAGTATATCTATCTACATTATTCCAAACTTAATACAGTTCATTAAAATATAAACCAATTTAAATTAAACTTCATATTCCTCCGCATTTCACAACGACGCTAACATCTAATTTTCCTTTTATTCTTCGGCGCCTTCTTCATTGGTCTCCTTAGTAGATTTTCTTTGCCAGCAACTCCTTTGAACTCTTCGCTTGCAGTTATGTGGTTATGTTTGTTGGTATGTACAAACATATACATATGTATATACATACACGAGTACGCTTATGTAATAGACGCAAACGGCAATAAAAGCATCGCACACCAACTACCATTTGGCCATAAAGTAAGTTTATTTCAAAGTTTCCTACCCCAAAACGTAGCAAAAACAGCAAGTCGGCTCAACAGTCGGTTGTCTTGTGGCAAAACTACGCCTTTCCTTTCGTGTAGTAAGGTCTTTTAAATTTTTACGCCGAAGTAAATTTTCAAAGCCCATGATTGCCGCAATTTTGGGTTGATTTTATTCATTTAGTGTGCGTCGTGTTGCACACACCCCTCCAAAGCCGTAAGTTGAATTTCTTGTACATATTGGTATATAGATGTGTACTAATGTGTATACGAGTACGATATAGTGTGTGTGTACGGCTCCGGCGTCTTGGCCGCAATGGGTATGGCGCAATTCGTGGTCTCAAATGAGTTTCAACCACGGAATGGAGTTCGCAATCAACTTAATCTGTTAATAATGGAAAAATAATTCACAAAATTTTCCAACTTAACTTTCTGTTTTGTTGGTGTGTTGGTTTGTCCGCTGTGTTTTCCTGCTTCCTTTGAATAAAATTCGACCCTTTGCCGAGGCCTTAATGGCTACGACAGCGCCTACTTGAGACAAATGAAATTTTGGAAGATGGGGAGAGTGTACAAGGATTGAGCAAAATTTTCGAACTTTACTTTAAATAAAAGAGAAACTACCTCAAAATGGTATTATACGAAATTAAACGGCTTAAATTAAAGTAATAATGCGATACGAAGTTGTATAAAATAGCTTTTTTATTGATTTCTACTACATTAAATTTCGGACCGAAACTTCTGGATCTTTAGCAAACTCAAACGACCGCTCCGGGCAAACCGTTTGGAGTCAATTGAAGTCATTGAACGTGAAACGCTACGCGCATTGAAGACTATTCCGGAAATTGACTTTAACAAGAGTTTCGAGGATTGCAAAAAATGTATTGGGCCCAATGTGGATTACGACATAGATTTTGAAGAATAAATTGAGAATTTTGTAATTATGAATAAGACTTACTATTTTTTGCTCATAGTAATATTTTTATCTTTGTGAAAACTTGAGATCTTTTGGAGCGCGCTTCTTACCTAAAGCATTCACCAAAATATTTAGAGCCAATTATTTAGAAATATTGAGGACCCCTGCTCAATAAAGAAGGACGAGAGAGTAAAAATCGGATGAGCAATAAATAGCAGTTTGCAACTATAGTAAGTTGAAACATTGCATTCTGTCATAATAATGATTAGAAGTAGGGGTCACTCTTCTAAATGGTTGCATTGGATATAGTGCCAGGAACGAAGGCAAACAGCTCTTATTCTGTTATATTGGCTTAGTTAATCAGCAATTCCTTGTCGAAAGTAGTATGTTAAGTCGTTTTTTCAAAATATTGATTTCAAATGTGCATATATTTGAGAATATTCACTAAAAAACTTTCCAGTTCGGTCGGCAAATAGTTCGGGGTTATGTTTGAGGGTATTTTTTAAAAATTTTTTAATTGTAATCAGATTCCAAACTTTAGAGAATTTTTTTTCGAGATGCAGAGACGCGGAGGAAATTGTTTACTAAAAGGTTGTATCGATCCATTTGAATTTTACACACGATCTTCTTATATATGTATGTAAATATGTCAGATAATAGGCGATGGAATGATATTTTAAATAATAATTTAGATTTTTAATATAAAATAAATATAAATTAAATATAAATTTATGCATAAAAAACGATTGTTTTGGATATCCGCCATTTTGACAAAAATAAAAGTTTGGCTACTCCTTCTAACATTGCCTATATTAGCTTTTTGGTTTTTGCATTTTAAGCACGAAAATCTTTGTAAACGCCAGATATCTCTTTTTCCGAAGGCATTTCTGAAACTTTCATCAAGGATCAAGGGCACGCAAAATTTTTTAAAGTGAATCGCCGATTATTAAAATTCAATTAATTTTACATTACAATAAATTACCTTCAAAGCAATTACTGGGTTCTAACTCAAACAATGACTTCGAAAAAGTATGACATTAATTTGAAAAAGTCAGTATGTATGTATATCAAATGTTTCCTAATCAATCTTACGTTACACTCTGTATTAGAAAACTCTGCAGACAATACTCGTATTAGTTCATTTTCATCACAGTAAAAAAACGAAACAAGATATAGAGAATAAATAATACAGCAAACTGGTAAAATATAACAAAAACATTATACAATAAAAGGCTTTAAAGATGAAAAAAGAAAAAGAATACATTAAATTGAAAAGAATAATAAATTACGAAACAATTTGCCTGAAGGTATTTAATTCTAGCGGTAACCATTTTGTTTGTCGTTAGTGTTTTGAGAGCTTTCTAAGTCGCTTATTTTAAGCCAATCTCGGTGAACTCTTAAAAAATAAACAACTTAGTTGTTTTAACGATCATTCCCTTATCTCTCATTGAAAGAGATTATCTGATCGCAATTCAGTTTTGAACCAAAAATAATTATGAAACATAGAAAACTAGCAATTAAAATAACTATGTACAAATGATCAATAAGATTGACACTCATGCTTGTATATAGAATATGCTCCATTCCTTCAAGACCAGTTTTCCCGATTTAGTACATATTCGCTCTGGGAATATATTATGCCGAAAATTTCATATTAGCATACTTTCGCAAAGGCATTTAAAAATCTAATAATATTTTATATTGCACTCCTAAGCGCAACCGAAATATAATATTCCATAACTATGCGCGAACATAAGTTGGTTAATCTAAAGGCGTTAAATATGTAAGCACATTTGCACATTTATCTATAAAACCGCTTTTTAATTAATTTTTGACTGCAACAACTCCTCTACCACATCACGCAACATCGACACACCCCGCCAGCGCTGTGCTGACCAAATTGTAAAAAAACGACGTTATTAACTGGGAACTCATTAAAATTACTTCAATACTTTATTCCACAATTTTTATTTCGTTGTGTTTTTATTTCAATAATTTTCGCGTGCTAACTGGTTACTTGTGCAACATAATGCACCCACCGCCCATGCCGCGCGATTTATGCCCCTCTCGTGTGTGTTTGGTAAATATTTTTACGAAAACCTGTCAGTTGTGGACAAATTGTCCAATGAATAATGAGTTGTCGGTCGGGTGGCTGTGGCTGAACGAACAATGGTGGAAGGTGGGCGGTGAGCGGGCAAAAAGCGACGAGTGGCGTGCAGTGTTGTTGGCTAAGCGGCGGCAACCTTTGCATGTTTCATAATTTTAATTAATTGCATTGAACTTTCAAGCATGCGGAAGGGCTAGCGGACGGACGTGAGGCGGAATGAATGGATGAATGAGCGAATGAGAGCACAAGCAATGAATGGTGCGGCATTGAGTGCAATTTTCGGAAATGGACGAAGCAAAGTAGTTAGCCACACGCAGCAGGCAGCTGTTAGCTGATGGCTGTTGGCTAAACGTTGCATGCATACGCTATGCAATACGAGAAGTTCCGAAAATGCAAGCGAAAATCAATAAACCAAGAGAGAAGAGAGCAGCAACACACGCCTGGCTGTGGCCTCTACTGCTGGTGGTTGAAAAGAGCGCACTGCTGTCACGCATCCTGCCCGTTCTGAATTATTTCTGAGTGTGTGTGCGAGTCGACACATCACACACACACATACACATCAATGTACACAATCCAGTTTGATATCGCGCCATCAGATACCGAACCACTCGTATCAAATTAACGTCGCACAGTGGCGACCTCAGTCTCAGTCTCCGCCCAATTGTAACCCACCGAATGCGTCAAGTTGCAAGCGCTCAACAACAACACGAACAGTAAGTACGGAAGCAGATGGCAGGCAGTAGGAGTGTTAGTGAGAATGAAAACCGGTTCGAGCTTAACTGCCTTGCTTCGGCACAGCACATTGTTCTTACAAATATGCATCTATATAAACTTACATATGTATGTATGTGCATATGTGTTTATCAAATTGGCGATGGTTTTTGTTGTTGTTGATACATGCGCGTATTGTATAAATAGTAAGCGGACATCTTTGCCAAGGGTTGACAACAAATGGCTATGTACATACATAAATGACGCAATGGGCGAAGGGGTGGTGAATTTCTATTTACATACGTGTGTGAATATCTAGGTTTATTTATACATACATATGTTATATAATATTTACTCTTATTAACGTACACTATTTACAGCTGTTGGCGCTCGCTTTTTGTTTGCATTTTCGTTTTGTCATCACATTTGACAAATCTACCAGCTGACCTTAACGACTTTCTAAATCATAACTTATTTTCAAAAATTATTTTTTTTAATGCACAGCAAATCAGGAAGCCACCACAAGTATGCGAGTGCGAAACACAGTTTGTACACATTATGTACATGCATCAATGTTGCAAGAATCCTGATGGAAGAATTTTCTATGGCATTTTGTATGCTAGTGGAAGGTATGTAGGTGTAAGATTTCATCACATTTACTCAGAAGCTTGTGATCATATGAAAATATAGAAATAGTTTGGCGTTGAGCATAGGTAGGATCCACCTACTAGTTTAGTAACCACATATACGAGTATTGACTAGTAGAAAGTATGGGTAAAATTTGCATGTATTCCTCGCGCTTTTCATCAGCTCTAGTGCGGTGTTTTGAATTTTAAGTTCCACTTGAAAAAGAAATCCCAAAAGTGAAACTGAGAGGACTCTAAGTTGCTTTAACAATTTCTATATTGAGATTCGTTCGGAATTCACCTCCGAAGAAAGTGTTAGAAAGGATAGAAAGATTTTATTTAACACATAAATATAAAAAATTTGCCTAAAAATACCTCAAATCCAAAACAAGAGTATTATTATTGATGACTACAAGTAATTATCAAAGGACTAGAAAATTTTTATTTTTAAAAGTAATTTTTGTGAAAAAATTTAAACTTTGGAGTGGCTTAAAATTCGAAATTATTATCAAACATGAAAAATTTATCTCAGAAGGTCGTGTGAAAATTGCAATCAATAGGAGTCAATTACACTCCTTCGGAATAGCCTTGTTCTTATGCTGCTTGGATCCTCTCTGTCGTCTCTAAATGCTTGTCTTTCATCGACCTTTTCTGCAAGGAAACAAAAAAAATCCGTGAGGGCCACATCTGAGCTGTAGGACGGCTGCGAAAGTGTTGGGATGCCGGCCTTGGTTTGGTAACTGTTCACAAGAAAGGCAGTGTAAGCGAAGCGTTGGCGTGGTGCAACTTCCAATCGGCTGCGACGTCTTGTCGGACTTCGTTTGAGTCCCTTGAGGACTTCCACGTAAAACTTGGCATTGATGGTATGTCAAGGAGGCAGAAATTCATGGTGGACGATGCCTTTGTTGTCAAAAAAAAAAAACAGTGAGCATCGTTTTCACTTTTGATTTGCTCATTTATTAGTGAGCTCTTCCCGGCCCTCCAAAAAGACCTGCTGCCATCGAAACACACCACTTCTTGCTATAGCAACATCTGGTAAGCCTGTTTGATCATATTAAACGCCTCTGTCGCAGATTTGTCGAGTTTCACACAGAATATAATCGCGTACCTCTGCTCTAACGAACGCTGCATTTTCGGCTTGCACCACTCACAGAAACACGTCACGAGAAAATGTTTGTTCTGACTCTCCAGGTGCTCGGAGACAACTGACCAGCCGCTCGTTCGTTAGCTAGAAACGCCCTCTAACGAATCCAGGCGCGCCCGCTCCCAAGTACAGTTGCGGCGGAAGAAAATCAGTCCTATTACTTTCCGGACAAACCCTGTACTATATTTTTACAGAAGTGGATATAACCGGTAAAGTTAATCGCAGGCAACACTGTATGTGAAAATTAAAATAAGCTGCTCTTGCATCGCTCTCCATCGAAGTGATGGCTTTAAGCACAATATTTTAAAGATAATAACGTACCTCCGCGGGATGCATCCTTATAGGCTCTAAACAGCACATAAATGCTATTATTGTGGTTTGACTCTAGGACTTTCCTGACAGACTTTTGGATCGCAGCGCTATCCTGCGTTATTTCCAGTGCTGTCCAGCGTAGACTTACATATCAAAAAGTAACGGAGCATATTGCGGTTTTGAAAGTGAAACTATAGTAACCTTGATTTGGAAGGATAAGAACCGGAGAATGCTGCGATGTTGAAGTGAAACCCCTGTACCCTTATTCCATGCCTATTATTTTATCAAAACATGTTATAAACTGAATATTTACTAGACAATTTTTTATACGAATTTATTGCCGAGTAGTACGACTTACATACGTTGATGCTTTTAATTTTCAAGAAAGTTTACTTATTATAGACAAAAAACAGTTTTACAAAGCCAGCGCTAACATCCAGCTCTTCTATGCCGCTTTTAACATTATTATTTTTTAAATAATAAACACATCTCCAACCAAGCCAACAAAAGTATGTACAGTACGTGAGCACTTCTATCTCGTTTCACATTTTTCCAATTAATTTCCCATATTTCCCATTACAGTTCACATTTCCACACTACCATCTTCGTTAAATGCCTACCAAACTCAGAGTTAATTCGGCAAACTTTGCATTCAGCTAATCAGGAGCTTAGCAGCAACCGCATTTACGCGCAGCACAGCGATTCCACTAAAGCCTAACAGAAGCAAACGATCATCTTCAACGCTGCAGCAAAAGCGCTCGCAACGCCAGATCGGACGCAATGCTTCCGCTGTTGCGGCATCATGCTGGTGGGCACAGTAGCGCTCTTGCGCACCACACTTCCATGCATACCTTCTAGCGGTGTTTCAAAGCAAATGCCACAGCCGCCATATTTGGCGAGGAACAGAAGCGACTTGAATGCCAGTTTATTAGAAAGAACTGATCGCTCAATAAGTAATGCGATCGAGTGCACGGTGGTACGTAACATGCGCGAAGAGAGGTTTGTAAACGAGCGTTCAGAGATAATAAGTTGCGTTTATTTCTTTGTAGGAGCATTGCCGCTCCAAATAATTTGTTGCGGGGTCCCTGAGATCCTAACCGAGATATATTTTTTAAAAAGTAAGTAAATTTAGGAATAAGGAAAGACAATAAGGAAAAACAGACATAACAACACTGTTGACTTAATATTCAGCTTTGAGAGCTTTTAATATTCATTTTGGACTGTTTACCGATCCAAATAGCGTAAGCTCGCCAAAATGTCAGCAGATGTCCTGATAAAATAGGTGTGTGTTTGAAATCTTTTCGAAGTTTTTCAGCGGATATATTTTTAAGGAGGGGAGAGGGATATTTGATCTCTTTTCTCGTCTCATATTATAAAAATATATATGTATTCCTAGACTTCTCTAAAAGCGACACATTAAATTACATTTTTATGGAATGTCCTACTTTCATAACAGAGGCACTTTTCGAACCTAACCATAACCATCAAATATATTGGACCTATGTATGTACTTGTATAGTGGTTTGCAAGAGATGGCGTAACTTGATTTTTATTTCATTGTTAAAATATTCTTGTGTGTCTTCTTCAGTATACATATGTATGTACGTCATATATTTGAAGTGTAGGTTAGGTTAGAGCATACTGCCTGGCTATCACGCCATACATAGACCTACTGGTCCCTAATAGTGCCAGATGGAGGTTCAGTTTAATTTGAGGTGAAAAATTCGTCACAAGGACGTCAACGCTTTTTGTGAGCTTGATGTCTACGTTTGTTATTTCGTCCAGTCCTTTGAACTCCAAAGCGCCTAGGCTTTGAGGGAAGTTCATTTTAAGTACTTTATAATAAAAAAACTTAACCGAAAGTCATCGCATTTTGATGGAAATTTATGTTAAACATGATCTAGCTGAGCGAACATGCCATAAGTGGTTTGCACGGTTTAACACTGGTCTTGAAAGACGAACAACGTTGGCCGGCCATAAAGCCGATAATGATTGTTACCAAACACAAAACGAACTCGCAGAATCTTTGGTAGTCACTTAAGAACTGAAGCATACATTCAAAAGCAAAACAATAGATTGTCATATGAATTGAAGCCAAGAGTCGTATAAAGTCAATTTTGCATGCCAGAACTGTACCAAAATAGATCCTTTTTGCATCGGATTATGACAGATGAAGAAAAATGAGTACATTACGACAACCAGACAAACCAACGGCAAAGCCAAGTATCCATGAAGTCAAGGTAATGCTATGTATTTGGTGGGATCTGCAGGGCGTGTCATATAATGAGCTTCATAAGCCCGATGAACCATTAAGTTGCAAGACCTATCAAAAACTATTTGGAAAACAGCGGCTGAGAAGACTTACCTCACCCGGCTGATAACCTCGATCTTTCAACTTCTAACTACAATTTATTCGGAATGTAAACCACAATTTTGCAGAAAGATGGGAATGTTAGAGATCCAGAAGACAATAATTTGGAGAAATCTATTGTACATGTTTTTTTATTTAATTTTTAAAATTAGGAATGTAGTTATGAACTCAATATTCAGAGTAAAGCCCAAAAATGGCAAGCAGAAACCCAGCTAGGCGAAGACGGCTGTAATTTAGGCTTGGAAAGGAATTTAAGTAATTTTGAAAGAAAAAAGCAAGACCCTTTACACATACAAATATACTTACAAGAAGATCCGATCTAAATAAATTCTTTGAAGACTGAACCATAATTTAGGCAATAACCCATGCCGAATTTCGTGAAGATACCTCATCATATGAAAAAGTTTTCAATACAAGCACTTTTTTCCAATCGTCCAGTTGTATGACAACTCTCTGATATAGTGGTCCGATATCGCCCGTTCCGACAAATGACCGGCTCCTTCGTGAGAAATGGACGGGTGCAAAATTTTAGATCGATATCTCAAAGTCTGAGAGATTAGTTCATATATATACAGACAGACGGACGGACAGACTGACATGGCTAAATCGACTCGGCTCGTCACGCTGATCATTTTGTTAGATATACATACATATGTATATTCTGTTCTCACGTTTCTTTTTTCTTCTTTCGTGGCAAACATAATATACCCAATATACAGGGTATACAAATATTTCCGACAGCCTTATATCGAATGTAAACACTGCGCTTAATAGAAATATTGTGGCGTGTTCGCGGTAGGCGAAAATGGCCGATCATTAAATGCACAGAGAAGTTTGAAGCGAAGCTTGCGGAAGAAATTACAACAACATCTAACAAGAAATGAAGCTGGCACCGTGCCGCAGCTACAAATGGACCAGATTGCGCTGATGAAATGAATGTGTTTGAAAATGAAATGAAACTGCAATGAAATTGTGGCGTCACACCACTTGCCTACCAGGCGACACGGCGATCAGTCGCTCTTAGAACATTTTATGCGACTTTTAATGGCCTAACTGAGCGATAGTGAAGCACTGAATTAGGCAGTTTCAGACCAGAACCAGATTGAGTAATGTGCATGGTGACTGATGGACTGCCAGACTGTGGGACCAAGCGTGGCTCAGACGAACGGACGCGGTCAGCAACCAGACAAATAAGCGAGCGTGTTGCTGATAGCTGAATGGACCGGTGGACGGATAGTTGGACGATTGGATGTGTGGCTGTTTGCGCGGCTGGAGAAGCTTGCACAGTCGCGTCAATCCATATGTCACATGATAGTTTTATTGGAATCGCCATATTTCGCTTTGGTTTGCTAAAAGTTGAGCGATTCACGCTAATTCATGTGCTAATCCGACGCAGCAGCTGCGTGAAATTGCAGCAATTGAATTCTAATTAAATGCAATTATTCCTTCTTTTGACTCCATGTGCTGGTGGATGTAGATATGTATGCATGAAACTAAGTGATAGTGCATATATGCTGCATGCTTCGCAACTTTCCCACACATTTCAACGTTATTTGGACAGCGGTGCAACGGAAATGAAGATGATGGAGAGGTGGCGGTGCAGAGGAGCAAGACTGGGCGGCTGTGCATCTCAAAACCCTCTCTGTCAGGATAACAAATAAGTGCATGTTGTAGACAGATAGTGGCAGCCCGAACTGACCTGCGCACAAGCGACAACAACAGCAACAACCACTGCTATACATGTTTACAAAAATACATTTATGCATACCAGCCGGCAGCGCAGGAGCCGCCACTATCACCGCCCATGTGGAGCGGCTGGCTCAGCATTTCGAGCATTCAGGCAGGCCAGTAGCAATTAAGATAAGCTATGCTTATGAAGTGGCCTACACAGCGTCCGCGCCAGCGTGCGGTTGTGTATTGGCGGCAGCGCTTTCGTTTGGGTCCTGTCAAGCGCTGCCGGTGGTCGCGGACGTTGGCAACGGCTGTCTGTGCGTGTGTGTTTGGTCGCGCTCCAACTGGTAGCAAATTGACTGATAATGGTCATTAGCAATGCGACAAGCGGCTGACCGCGACGTGAAGCGGCTATTGGCGGTACCGTATTTTGTTGGTTGAAATTGGTTAGACAGGTGAATGGCGATGCTGAGGCTTTTCAAGTATTTTTCTTGGATTTTCTTTTGCTTTCGTTATAACTATTCATTCATTACAAACATATTTGCTGCTGTTGGTATTGTTGTTGCATAGGTAGCTGCACTTTGGCTGAAGTATGAGCGGAAACGTCAAGCGTTAACTGGCGCGAAATGTCGCCTGACGACCCAAATATCGAGCGCACCTACATAAATAAGTGGAATCAATAGAACGCGTTACTTTCCTGAAATACCGTATATGCGTTGATGTTGAGCTGGCGCGGCGCAGCACGTGACAAGCGCGCAACAGGCATGCTTGGTATGCGTAGAAATATTTTTTGAACATTCTTTGCTTTCAATTGCTTTTTGTTGTTGTTGTTGTTGTCGTTTACGTTTTTAATATTAGTTGCGGCAGTCGCATTAAATGACAATTTTCCATTTTCCTGCCTTCATTAACTATGCAAATTTTCTGTATAATTTTTTTTTTTGCTGTGAAACCGCTGTGAAGAAAAATTCCTGACTGTCAGTCCTTTATGCACAATCAACTGCGGGGCACCCACGCTTGTCCACTTTTTATTATGTGACGCACGTTGGAGCTGTCTAGCTCAAATTTCGATGACGCACTTGAATAAAACGGAAAAAATATGACAGAAAAATATTATATGGCATAGTCGAAAAAGTCTTTTCGTATTTCTAATCAAACTTCAACTTATTTTTTATATTTATAGTACTTCCCCGAATTTAATTTTATTTTGGTTAAATGAAACTTAAAATCTCACCTTTCCAACACTATATGTTATAGCACAATGTAATTGGTAGCACTGGAGATATGCGACTGCCACGACATCTATTGACAAAATACGAAAAAACTTTTTCGACTACTCAATATATTCACCCGAATAATAGTTTCAAACTCTGATTGGGGTATAAAAGTTTGCCACAAAGTTTTTCATAGCCAGAAGAAACATCGGAGATCCTATATCAGACCAGTATAACCCATAGGCCATAGAAAGTAATCAAAATCAATTTCTTCAACAGAAAACTTTTATGTTTCACAAGATACTTTAACGAAATTTGGCAAAAATTTATTTCCAAAGTAATGCTATAATTCCTGAAGATATTGTTCCGATCTGTCTACTATAGCATACAGTTGCCATACAAACTTACCGATCAAAAGCAAGCTTTTGTATGCAAAAATTTTTCTTTGATAAGATATCTTCAACAAATTTGATTTAAAGTGTTGTTAGAGGCGACGCCTTGAACTCCGTAGATACAGGGTTTGTCCGGAAAGTAATAGGACTGATTTTATTCCGCCGCGACTGTACTTCGAATCGTGCGCGCACCGACTGGGTTCGGTAGAGGGTGTTCCTAGCTCGGTAAATCTGCGACAGAGACGTTTGATATGATCAAGCAGGCTTACCAGATGATACCTTAGCAAGAAGTGGTGTGCTTCGTTGGCACCACGCCTTTTTGGACGGCCGGGAAGAGGTCGCTGATAAAGACCGTGTCGGGAGACCTGCGACTTCAACAAACACCGAGAATGTGACTTTTTTTGAAATCAAAGGCATGGTCCACGATGAATTTGTTCCTTCTGAACAAACCGTTAACGTCAAGTTTTTCGTGGAAGTCTTCAAGAGATTCAAACGAAGGGTTAATTGAGTCCGACAAGGCATCACATCCAATTGGAAGATGCGCCACGCATACGCCCCGGCCACCCGGCAGCATACACCTCGGCTCTCAAGGCTGTTTCGAAGAATGACTTCCGTGACGCCTTCAATGCTTGGTTCAATAAATTTTTTTTTAAATCGACTCACTACTATTACTTTCCGGACAAACCCTGTAGCTATCGAAAATATGCTTACTCTGTCAGTTAGTTTTTGATCCGATTTCTGACGCCCGAAACCCGAAATTATAACACTTTTCGGCTAATAACAAATTTATTTTTTTGGTAGAACTTAAAAACCACTTCCTCATAAAAATATCATTCAAAAAATATGAAAACATCACTCACAAGCGCTCTTTTCTTCAATTTTGTCTACCGTAAACGCCATTGGCTCCAGTGTGCCTTTTTCACCTGCTGACACTACGAGTGAACCACGGTGAACCTTCGACAGATGCGCTTCGTGGTTGTCAATGGCAATCGCCTTGCTTACCTTTTCCACCTCAATTACTTTGATTTGTACAAAGACGTTGGTGTCTTTGAAATTTTGCCACAACGTTGGTGTCTTTGACATTCATACTGCACATAATTGTTGTTATTGTCTTTATGCCAAATGTTATTGTTGTTGTCGAAATTCCCGTTGCCGTTGTTATCGTCGTAGAAGCCATTACCATTGCCACTGCCATTGTCGGTAGCATCCATCGTCGTTGTTGCTATTGTCATCGTTTGCTCCATGAATGGTTTGTTAGCATTGTTGTTGGTAATAATAATATGCCTCGTCGACAAATTGCCATAATGAAAATGATTTTGAAATGCTTTCTTTGAAGGATGCCTCATCGTATCAGCGGTGTCAGCTTTGCGGCAGTAATTTCAACTCAATTATATGTGTGTGTGTGTGTGTATGAGTAAGTAGCAGCGTATGCTTTCTTTCCGCAGCGTTTGATAGACACTGGTGACAGCAGTCAAGCGTTGCAATTATTGACGAGCTGGAAGAAAAACAAGTCGCGCCTTCAAACTCCTCAACTCTTGCCAAGTGGCATGCACTTATATATTTGCTATGTGTTTCAAGGAGAACAACTTTCAGTTTGTTAAAGGAAGTGTGAAATTATTGATGAAAATGGTTATAGCATTATGGCGGCGGCTTTCTTTGTATAAAGTTAATAATTAAAAGAAATATTTATATACTACGCTGCTCGGCATATTAAGTAGGCAATTTCGTGTTTTACCTAGAAATTCAAACTAAAGTGCGCAGAAGCACATGTGTGTGTTTGAAAACATATACATATGTATGTGTGTACCAACTTATGTATGTAAGTATTTCTGTCACGCGTTTTTTGTATCCTTATTAAACACTTGAGACCAATCGGTGGCTATACTCGCGTACTCGTGTTGCCGAGTATAGAAATACTTTAATATTTTCAAGTATTTGATTGCGAGTTGGTGATATCGCAAGCTCTGCCCATAATAAAAACAACAAGCTAATTTAATGTACATTCAAATATTCATATATACACATATTTAAAATATTTTTTTTTATAAAAGCTGATTTAAGCGATGATAAGCCGTACATTTACTGTTCGATTACTCTCTTAAACTAATATAAATAAGTTTTGATATTTCTTAAGAGGAACTAACTCATTCAAAACTTTTATTTTAATATGTATTAACTGAGATTTAATGGCATCACTTTTTCTTATCATTCATCGATTTAAACTATGTTCGAGTAAAATTTTCAAATTGTGAAAGAAGCTCGTCAATGTATACAGTAATGTTAAAGCTTCGAGTTGTTATCTTATGTTTTTTCGGTGGTGGACACTTAAAGCCATTTGTTGGATAACTTGCAGATGTTCACAAAAACTAGAAGGAAAATTTCACCTAAAAATGTACATGTGTATGTACGTATGTACATTTACCACTATGAGCAAAAAATAGTGAGACTTTATTTATAATTTTAAAATTCTTAATATATTCTTCAAACTCTATGTCGTCTCCCTCAAAATAATCCCACTTGGCTATAATACACTTATGTAAACGTTTTTTCGTAAGCATAGATCCAAGGGTCATGATCAATAATAATACGATTTATGACCTCCTGGTAGTCGGAAAAAATTATTTCAACGTTAACGGTTTCACAGACGTTACGCGACACTCTTTTCGAACAAATTGAGTGATTTTGGAACAAATCGCGCGTTAATTTTTCTTAGGTCCAAATAATCTTTCATAATGGTTTTCACTGATTCTTCCGACGTTTCAACGATACCAGTAAGATCTCTGACTGTTAATCGTCGCTTCTCTAGCACCAATTACTTTATTTTTTTTAGCGGGTTGATCATCAGTTGATGGCCGTCCTGATCGTGGTTCGTCATCTGAGCGTTCTCGATCCTCATTGAATAATTGGTACCAATCTAAAACACTTGCTCACAACAAACAATTATCACCGTATGTCTCTTCCAACACTCAGAACACCAAAAGTTTTATTCCGCAGACAGAATGTATGCTTTCTTAACTTTTCAACAAGATCAAGTTATCGAAATTTATGGGTTTTAAAAGTGCGATTAGTGTAAAGATTTTTTATTTTTAAGGTCTTGGTCTAGTATAAGAGTATTTAAGAATTCAACAATTTCTTTGTTTCATACGATCATATGATCAAAATTGATCCGGACTGATCTCTTTCAACTGCACGCGAAACCCGAATCGATATTAATACCCTTGCAATATTTTGCAAAACGTATAAAGCTCCTTAACTAAGGCGTCAATTAAGATAAAGATCTCAAATTTGGCACAACGAATCACATAAAGTAGAGGCACCTGTGGTTTTAAAAATTAAGTTTAATGTATGTATATATGTACGTACATACATATGTATCTTTAAAACCAATAAAGCTATTTCACCCAAATTTACACAGGAAACATTTTTTAACCCTTCATACATAGGATATTGTGAAAATAGGCGAATCGGGATGATAACCTGCCTAATTCTATATAACCATTGATCCTTTTAAACTACATGATAAAAATAGTCAATGTGTGGAGAAATATAATTGAAATTCGAAAAGAATCCTTCCCTTAGATAATAATATATGTCTGATGTCAAAATATCGCCCACATTTACACAGGACACATTTTTTTAACCCTTTTTATGGTAATATGAAAATAGGCGAAATCTAAATCTGCCCATAGAATTCGATATAATTCGATAATACTATGCCTGAATGTCGAAAATTGGTTGAATCTGTGAGTTTTCTCAGTTAAAATGAGAGAACGTGCTTTGCTGATAACAGTGTATCTTTGTGCCTAAAATGGATAAAATCGTATGAAAACTAAGTCGAGCCGCTGTATAACTAATAATATAATTCTCGAACATCCGCCTGACTTCATTCCATATACATAAGTATATAGTAGATTGGAGGTTGTAACTGACCTCACCTTAATAGAACCCGGATCGCATTTAATTAGAATGTGACCTGCTATTAACAGGTGGTGTTGGTTTAAATAGACAAAATCGATTGAGGATGATTTAGCATAATTTTAACTTTGATTGTAATCCATTCACGATTTCATCGAAGAATGAAGATGAGCCGCCGCCACATTTTCCAACATTGCCAACGCCTGAAGGTATTTAGCCGGCTATGATCCTTGCGAGTTGCATGATCATAAAATGTTCAGTTAGACCCGAACTTAGCTCTACATTACTTGTTTTTTCTATGTTGGTATGAAGTTTTAACTCCTTAAGTAAATTTGTGTTCATATGTTTGGCGGTGTTTTGTTCACGACGCAAAAGGTTTGTAAGGCGATTTTTCCCATGGAAAAAAATTTATCAACGAGTTTGCTTGAAAGTTTGTGTTTATAATAAAATTTCCTTACTGCTTTGGGGTGTCTAAAACAAGTATTTGACTGGCACAATTTATTTAGTGAAACAATGCTTGAAAATCGTATTTTTGGCATGAGAGAGATAGCAGAGCATCTCAACATTTCTTATGGATCGACTCACTACATTTTTGTTAATGATTTGGGCATGAAACGTGCAATACTTGTTCCAAAATAGCTTAATAGTTTGAAAAAAAAAACAGCTTTGAATAAGGGTGACAAAATAGATACTTGACATTATAGCTGAGCACCCCATCATCAATTATTACTGGTCACGAAAGAATGTCGAACAATCTAGCGAATTGTGCTCCTAAAATGAATCGAATCTCTAAAAATCATATGTTCATTTCGACACTCTTGGCCGACGGAAAAGCCGAACAAGTTGAAAAGCAGTTTTGTATGTACCCACTTCAGTAAATGCCGACAACTTAAAAGCATTTTGAAGTAGTCAGTATTTAGCAAGAAACAAGCACGAGCAGGACTGCTGCAACAAGTCAAAGTAAAAAACGCTGTGCAAGGGGAGGAGGGGGTGCACGGTGTTGGCAAACTGCTGAACGCATTCGCAGGCGAAGGTTCTGTGAGAATAATTCAAAACGGAGGAGAATAAGAAAATGGAACGCAAAACTGTGCGGTGCAACAGACGCGTCGGTGCAACTTTTATTTGTTGGTTGCAATGAAATTGCCGCTTAAAATGATTGCAAGTGGGGGAAAGAGGAAAAAATAATTACACGATTAGTAAACACGAATAAAACGGCAGAAAAAAGTATGGAAAATTAAGAACAAGAACACAACAACAGCAACTATAAAAGTAAGCGAACTACAGCAGCCGCCAATGAGGGCAGCAACAAATGGCCGATCAGCGCGCAGATGCAATCGCAAATTGAGCGGCAAATAAAACTCGAGAAGTGTCTGCAGCAAGTTGCATTGCGTTGTTGCGTCTGTTTCTTCTTATTCCAAATTATATGCTTTATTGTGATAATTGTTGTGTGTATGCTTTTTAACGTTGTTTTTGTTGTTGTTTGCGATGTTATTTTCGATGTATCGCTTTATTCCACGTATCGATGGCTAATGATAAGCAAAAGCCGCAGCCGCACCGCATCAGCGACGTTTGGGCCAGCCGAAACTGGTCGTTCATATAGACACTGACTTTATTAACAAGCCTTGCCGTCTTATTTTCCACACACACACACACACACATATATACATATGTATATATGCCCACAACCCCAGCGCACCTCGTGGCGCATTATCAAGTGCTTGCCGTGCAGCATCCTGCCGCCATGCGCGCGAGTATATCCTGCGCCGCCTCCTCGCGCCGCCTGCCGCCGCCCCTCTTGCGGCTTTTCACGCAACGCAGCCTCAACGTCCTACTACGACATTTGGTGCTTGAGGTATTTTCTTAGTAGTTTATAAAAACATAAAAGCTACAATGCCAACAACAAAAATAATAAACAATGTGCCAACAGCAAATGCATGTGCGTAGGTATATGTGTATGCGAGTGAAAAAACTTGGAAAAAACTGAAGAAGCCGAAACTGCGGTTCGTTCTCGACGTACAACAAACAGAACGCTAACAACAGCAGCGACAACAACATAAATATTGGCAGCACAACAAAAACAGTGGCATCTGCGGAATGTGAAAAGTTCGTTCCCATGACTGCAGGCGTTCAAAGAGAGATACCGAAAACGAGAATTCTACTGGCGGCTGATGCGCGGATTCGCGAATTCGCGCACTCAAGCAGTTGCGACCGCTGTGTACGAGTATACATAGATACATGCGTCCATATGTATAGCGGCTGCTTTGCCTTAACCTTCCGACTTCTTGGGCACTTGCAGGCTTATGTATTTCTGCTAGATTTTCGTACTGTTGTTGTTGTTCTTATTCTTCGAGTTATTGTATTTGTATAAAGCACTTTGTGCTTCGCGCTTTTTAGCAGCTTTTCTCAAAGTTTTGCAACAATCGCTGAAGATCTCCAATCTCAATTATATACAAATAAATTTACAAGTGCTACGAACAGTGTTCTGAAGGTGTTTCCATGTAAAAGATAAGTACATTCAGCTCCCTTATCGATCTTCACTCAAACACTATCACCCTTATCTAAATTTCAACTTTTTATTTTAGCAATTTTGAGTGAAGCTCCGCCTAGTAAGCTAAGTCGTGACTCTCCAGGTGCTCGGAAACAACTAACCAGCCACTCGTTCAGGTAGGAACGCCCTCTACCGAATCCAGTCGGTGTGCACACGCTCCGAAATACAGTCACCGCAGAAAGAAATCAGTCCAATTACTTCCCGGACAAACCCTGTATTGAAGACACACAAAGCATTCAGTGAAGATCATGAAGTCAACAAAAACTTCCATCCATCTCTCTTAATGACGATGGCATCGAAAAAGCTAAGGAGATAGTTTCTGAAAATAATCGTGTTATGATCAGATAGAGAGCAGGAGATCTCAGCATTTCTTATGGATCGACTTCACTCATTAAGTAGAGGTCACAAAAGAGATCCTTCAAGCCGAGTACCTTACATTCATCAAACGAATAATTACTGATGTTCGCTCCGAAAATGAGCCGAAACCGAAGGCACCGAAGAACATGTAATAATTTTTCCAGTCTTCGAAACATTTTTCATAAAAATTTTTTAGAATGGCAGCTGTCAGCTGTTTCAGCGATTTTTGTTTTGTCTCTTCGATCGAGAGAAAACGAATTCCATTCCGATGATTATTGATCAAGCAGTCCAAAGGGACCTGTTCACGGTACTCTTTTTGAAAAAAGCTCTGATTTATCGGCACCCAAAATCAAACGAAATCTTTCGAACGGACTCGCGAGAATTGTCGAGCTTTCTTGAAATCTCTCTAACACGTGCCTAATGATTTTAGAGCCCATATCCTTCACAATTTTAATATTTTCATCAGTTGAAGAGATCGTCCAGAGCGAGGCATGTCTTCAACGATCTCTCGATCATCTTTGAAGGCTTTATATCATTTACACGGGGTATTTAATTACAATTTCCGGGTGCTTTATTGTCACAATGTATTTTAGTGGCGATAATAAAAGTTTGCATTAAAATATGTGAAAACTTTTTTTGTTTTTATTTTTTTGATTTTTTATTTTTTTTTTATTTTTGTAAGTTCCTGTCAAATTTTTCAGATTGTATTTAAAAAATCGGTGCAAACAGTACCAGCTCAAGGATTTGTTTTAGATATTTGTATACTTAAATTTTCCTAAATATTCATATTAACCTAAAAAAACTTCCACTGCAAATTTTTTTAAAAAGTCCTAAACTCTCCTGAAAAATGTTAGAATAAATTAGCGCTTTCCACTTGTCACAGCAAAATTAACGTCTGCTCTCGAAATATCTTGGAATATAATCGATCAATATGGCACATACATATGTAAGTATTCGCAACCTTTTTTTGTTGTTATGGCCTTTTTGCTGCATTATTTTTTATCAGCACCTCGCAATTGTTTCTCGCGCTGCCTGTTGTTGCAACGCAATCACCGCCATTCTTGCAATGCGGTGCAGCACTTATGCATGTATGTGTGTGAGTGTGCGTGTGCACGAGCTTTTGGTGTTGATGCAGCAAATCAGCGAACATCAATGTATGTAAGCATGTTGCTGCTGCCTTTGGGCTCCGTCTTTTGCCCGTTGCCGCAAACATATTGAAACATTTTCGGATCTGGCGCAGATAAAACAGCAATTCGCGATGCTCGTCGTCGATTTGCGCTTTGCGACTACGCATCCCACCGACGGACTACAAACGAGTGCGAGTACAGGACATACGCATATTTCGGAATGTTGCCATAACTTCGCCAGTTGGTAACGACGATGACTCCACTTTGCAATTTTATTTTTTCTTTTTTCGTTCTTTGCTTGCTGCACACAAGTGTTCTGATCTTTGCTCCTTTTTGCTGTTGTCACATTCAATATCTACATTTATCGTGCGTGATTGTTATTGGAACTGCATTTATATGCTATTGTTGTTGTGTTGTTGTTGTTGCACTGATAAGGTATTACGTGTGAGTAGTGGCTTCTAGTTCGCCGCATATTTTTGTCGCTTGTCTGCTGCGCCGCGCGCAGAGCCCAATGAAAGGGCTTCTTTAAAAGGTTCGTGAGGTCAATGGTAAATTGAATTGAATTGCATTGAAATTGGTTGGTAAAGTGTTCAATTAACAAAACATAACAAGTTAAAAGGATAAGCAACTACCGACAGTTAAACTCATATGCGCATGCGCGCATACCTAACTTTGTCCAACAGCAAATAAAAGCATTTGATGGCCAAAGAGAATTCGTTTCCCACGCTCGCACTCAAATATTTGGGTTAATGTCTAAGGCAGTCGAGAAATCCGTGTTGAACTTTACTACACAAATGTAGTACTTGAAATATCTGCTATATGGTAAGAATAAGCAAGCATTTTATATATTAATATCAGCATTTCCAAGATAGAGCTTCCTTGATTTGGCAACAATAATTATTTTTAAATGCACAGAAGTATATAAATTGAGACCACAAGGTCCATGAAAACCACAAAACATATCTATCCACATTCCAATTTTCCGGTAAGCTTCTGTCTGTTTCCCTTCTCCTGTAGGACAAGGATGTAAGTTTAGCAATAGTTTGGTCATAACACGGCTAAACACTCCTAAATGATTGTTCTTGTATTGATAGTAGTTCTCGGCTGAAACTAAATATGGGTGCGTTCTGATACGTAGGTAGGCAGGGTGGCAGTCTGAAGAGGCATCTAAGCCTTTAGAAGGCCCATTATGTACCACCAGGACTAATATTCCTTCACTCTATTGTTTAGTCTCTGAACCACCCCGTGCTCCTGCGGTCCTAGTCTCTAACTCGTTTGGAAGAAAAATTTACACGAATTCGGATTTTTTGTATTTGGTAACTCGATTTTCGCTTTTCAATCCTATTTTCGAATAAAATATTCGTTAACTTTTGAGTTGTAGAAATGTAAGTATTTATTCTGGCATAGGGTGTTACAACTTACCCATAATTATTAGATAGATTTGAATTTCGAAAAGAATACACCTTCGAATTGAGACACAGAATAGGGCCCCTGATAATGTTGATCCGTGTTAGAAGCTTTATTTTTGCAACTTCTGAAACGTTATCCCAAAACCCTCGACCGATTAATGTCATTCTTTTCCGGTACAGAGCCTGAAATTCGCATAAAATATGTTTCACTGTCTCCTCTTCTTCTATCTGCTCACAGCTTCTAAAATAATAATTTTATGCTGGCATATCAGCCAATTAGACAGTGATCTGTTTCCACACCTACTTCTTCTTCTTTATTGGTATAGACACCGTTTATGCGGTTATAGCCGAGTTTAAAACAACGCGCCAGTCGTTCTTCCTTTTAGCTGTTCGGCATCAATTGGAGATTCCAAGCGAAGCCAAATCCTTCGACATCTGATCTTTTCAATGGAGCAGAAGTCTTCCTCTTCTTGAGCTATGTTGTCGTATATACATACAAGCTCATAGCTCAACGAACTAACAGACAGCGGCTATGCTGGTTAGCTCTGAAAGTATTCGACGCAGTACCCACCGGGGGTACAGCTCATTGTTCCATCGAATGCGATATCCGCCGCTTCCAATGCACAAAGGACCATAAGTCTTCCGCAGAACCTTTCTCTCGAAAACTCGTAACGTCGACTCATCTGATGTTTTCATCGTCCATGGCTCTGCACCATATAGCAGGACGAGAATAATGAGTGACTTATAGAGTTTTGGCCTTTGTTCGTCGAGACAGGACTTTACTTGTCTATTGCCTACTTGAGTAGAATTATTCTGCGTTGGATTTCTAGGCTGACATTGTTGTTGGTGTAATATTGATTTCAAGATAAACGAAATTATTTACGACTTTGAAGTTAGGACTGACAACACTGACGTGGGCTTTTGCTTTGCTTCCTTATCAAGTCTGGAGAAAGCAGAACTAACCGCGCGGGTGTTCCTTCTCTGTTTAGTTCTGCAGCTCGAAGTATTTTCTCTAACAGTAGATTGAAGAAGTCCCAGGAGTAGGGAGTCGCCTTGTCTGAGTCCTCGAAGGTCCTTCCCGATCGTAACAGAGCTTGTTGTATTGCTCAACGTCAGTTTACACAACCGTATGAGCTTTTCGAGGATACTAAATTCAGACATACATAGCTGCATAAAGGCAGCTCCTTTTCGTGATGTCAAAAACAGTTTTGAAATCGACGAAGAGGTGATGTTTGTCAATACTCTTTTCACGGGTTGTCTTAGACCAAATATCCAGCTTGCCCAACAAATCTTAGCATTACTCCTATTTTCCAACAGATCTTCAAGCCAAAACCAAACCAAACAATACCAGTCTCGATCTCGCACTTTTTCAACTTGCATGCATCCGTAAAATGTTTGACGTCTGCCTACATTCATAATCTAATTTTTTGGGCAAAATGAAGGTCTTCATGGAGCTAGGAAAGACCTTTGTTCAATGAAGACTAAGTTCATCTGGTTGGTTAATAAAAATCACTGTTTTCCTGAAAGTCTTCCTCTTTTAAGTTTGTTTAAATTCTTCTAAATCCAACAACTCCGTCCGACGGCTTTTGCGTGCAATCAATATCGAGGCAATTCTTACAATCTGGCCAACTACTCTTTCTATTTTAATTATACGTTTTTGTCTGCCTTCCAAAGCTCTGCAGATCAAACGAGACCGCCGACAGCGCTGTGAGCACTCGTAAGTCGGCCATTGTTGAGTGCGCACAAATTAAGCACCTGAAACGAGATGAAAAAAATTGATCAGCCTTGAGAACCCAACAACGAACGGCTAGCTTCCATCTTGTGCACTGCGGCTTTCTTAGACTTGAAATGTACTTAGTACGCGCTGCACTTCGGCGAATGCATCTGCTGCCAAGTGGCTGAAAAACTATGCCAACAACAACAACAATGACACAAATGATAAGATCAGCAAATCGACGCAATGGCTGCGAGAGACCGCAAATGAATGGACCACTACACAGCGCTTTTCTAAGCACAGCAGCTGTTTTTTTCCTCATTATATCACAGTTGGCCGCAGGAATGACCATCTTGCTATTGCCACACTAAACGCCTTCAGCTTTGGCAGCGCCGCAAGTGTGCGCGTATCAGTCATACGTCCATCATTTTCCATGCCATTGTCAAGAGTAGATCAATCAAAAGGCGGCTGCGTCCGCGAAACGACGAGCATTACGCCGGCGCGCAAGTGGCGATTGCACCGGCCTGTGCGATGATGGTTGACAGGCAGCGACAGGTTGTTGCTGTTGTTGTTGCATAAAATGCCTTGCCGCAATAATGACCAATCGGAAGAATCTTAAATGCTCCATCCGCACGTTCATTCGAATATCCGGTCGCCGCAACTTTTCTGCACTCCAACTAACGGCGGCAAGCGATTGTCGGCGACGACAATTTAAGACCGACTCTCGGGCGATAAGTAAAAACTGAAATTAATTTCGAAATTTTTCGTGTTTGGTATTTCAACATTTGGTACTTTTTGCAGAGCTTTTGTTCTGCCGCTTCTCGAGTTGAATAAGTTGGTCAGTTGGTTGATTTATTTTTAATTCCTTTGTTCATAGCCGACATATGTACATATGTATGTAATTAAATATGTATAGTCGGTATATGTATATGTATGTATGTAAGAAAACATTTTGAATTGTACATATGTATATAGTATATACATGTACATACATAAATAGTTGACTTTGTCTGATGTATTAAATGAGTTAAAACGTTTTTTGGTTTCTTTTCTGTGAATCTTATCGGTTATAGTTACGCTCCTCTGGAGTGGGTAATTTCAATAATTTAGACGACTTGTCAGTTAGTTAATTTTTTTTAATTTACGGTCACTATTGAAATTTATTTGAGGTTAGGACACGCCTATCTTTTTCTTTACGGTTATAGCCCAGATTACAACAGCGCGTCAGTTGTTTCTTCTTTTCATAATTTCTTAGACCCGGCGGGTACTGCGTCGAATACTTTCAGAGCTGGAGCGTTTTCATCCATTCGGACGACATGACCAAGCCAGCGTAGACGCTGTCTCTTAATTCGCTGAACTATGACAATGTTGTCGTATATCTCGTACAGCTCATCATTTCATCGACTGCGGTATTCGCCGTTGCCAATGCGCAAAGGACCATAAATCATCCGCAGAACTTTTCTTTCGAAAACTCGTAACGCCGACTCTTCAGATGTTGTCATCGTCCATGCCTCTGCACCGTATAGCAGGACGGAGATGATGAGGGACTTGATTAATTTGGACTTTGTTCGTCAAAACAGGACTTTACTTCTCAACTGCCCACTAAGTCCGAACTAGCACCTGTTCGCAAGAGGTATTCTGCGTTAGACTTCGAAGCACATTGGTGTTGGTGTTTATGCTGGTTTCAAGATAGGCGAAATTATCTACAACTTCGAAATTATGACTGGGAGCTAAGTCGCGAGTGTGACGACTGCTTGTAGATATTTCGTTTAGCCCTCGTTCACTATCAGACCCATTTGCTTGGCATTTAAAGGAACATTACCGAAATTCCTTGTGCAAGCATCAAAAATAGTAGAGGATTTACAAGACTTGACTTGAATATTAAAACAAAAAACAGCGTTGAGTAGTAATAGCAAAAAAGATGCTTAACAACGTAGCTTACTTTCATCAAATGCATTATGGCGAGATGTGGTTTTGAGAATAGGCTGCGATGCTGTCCAGCAATCTATTAAATGACGCTCCAAAAATGAGCCGAAATCGAAAAAGACTGCAAAGATGATCAAAAAACAAGGTAATATTCATGTTGGTATTGTAACTATTGTAACGGCAGAAATCATCTCTGAAGTAATTTTTCAGGAATTTTACCGAGTTTACTATTGTCCTTGGCCGGATAAAAAACCCGTGTGCGTTCCGGTTGCAAATACCCGACTGTCATAGGAACGGCTTCTTTGATTTTGATTACTGTGGTATGATTCACAATGACTTCGATCCTTAGGGTCGAATGGTCAAAAAGGAATATTACTAGGCCATTTTGATGCATATAATTGTGAAGCAATTGTCCTTAAACGCCCAAATTTTGGGTAGGAAGTTCATGGATTTTCACCATTTTACTGCGCTGACACATTCTAGCATGATTTTGACTAACCTTCTGGTGAAACAGGAAAGGCGTATCATCGTTCAAGCACGGTATTCGCCAGATGTTGTTCGCTGTGACTTTTTTCTGCTTTCGAAACTGAAAAGTCCACTTGGCCATGAGTCCATTGAAGCCATTAAAAGTCACTTGCTGAAGGCAATTAAGGCCATCCCACTCGAGGCTTATACAAATGTATGGAAAAATAGGATTAAGCGTTGGCTCGCTTATATTTGCTGAGAATAAGCCTGTTTTGAAGGCGATAATAATGATTTGTAAAAAAATACCTGAAAAAGTGATCAAACCTTATCACTTGGTATGCCTCTGCCCATATATTCTTCTATCTAAGTATGATCGACAAATATTGTCATGAATTATAAAACTAACGTCTCCATTAAATTACTATATCCAACCAATTAATAATATGTTTATGAGCATACTAATATATGTATGTAAGTATAAAGAAGGGTGATCTAATCGATATCAAGTTGTGCTACTGTCGTATAATAAACATAACAGTATTTTAATTTCGTATGCAAATTTAGTTTAGCCACAATTTTACAAGCATTCAGCGCTAAATGAAGCAGATAACCCAAAGGCCGACTGGATAAATAGAAATGCATGAAAGCAAATTCAACACTTAGCCCTTGCATTGCAGGGCAACCCCTTAGCGGCTACAATAATAAATAAATAAATGAAAAATATTAATGATTAAATGCCTAACATTGTGCAGAAACCAGAACGAATGGACACAACAACATTTTAATTAGCGCTGACATGTCGTTTTATGTGTTGTAAATATGTGTAATTAAAAATGTACGCTTCGCAGTTGAGCGACAATCGTAGATTAAGGAACAGGAGTGGACGTTGCGCCCATGCGCTTGCCACCTAATGATGGCGCGAAGTCGCCGCAACCAAATGCAACGCAGCGGTAAATCATTTTAGACGAGTACTTAAGCCAACAAACTGGATATTAGATGCGCACAGATAATGGTCAATGGGAAAATATTAAATTTATTTGAGTGGCAAACGTGTTTCCGGAGGAATGCAACGCTTTGGTCGAGGACAAAAAGGACATTCTTGCAACTTGCAACCGCTGCGGTGTTGGCGATGGCGATGGCGGCGCTGTTGGCACCTGGTTACAAACCGCGATGGTATCCTAAACTATTAATTTTCACTACACGCCCCAAACAGCGTTGACCATGTCAACACTTTAACTCTTTCGTTTGTCCCCGTTATGCTTTTGCATGCTAATATATACGCGACTGTATGTGAGCGTGTGTGTGTGTAGGTTAGTGCATCTTTTTGGTAATAAAAATTCCAGACGCTGCTTATCGTGATCGTCCTTTTTAAAACTGTCAGCATATACAAGTCAATGGGCAGGACACTTCGTGCGCAAAGGACATCAGATCTATGTATGTACATCTGTGTGTATGTGTGTGTAAGTAAGCGGCTGTTAAGAAATGAAAATTCAGCTTAATGAAAAGACCATAAAACAAAGGCGAAATTAAGTTGGTGGACCCAAAGGAATGTTTATTATTTAGACAAAGCATTAAAAGCGTGGAGGGAGAATTCAGATATTCGCTTGTGTATTTGTGTGTGCTAAGAGCAAAGTGAACGGGTTAAAGCATAGGAAACTGAATCACTAAGTTAAAAACTCACTTCTTTTTATTTGCTTTGAGCAGAGTTGAAGTACGCCTTTATATTTGAGTGGAGAAAAAAAGGGTTGCAGGTGAGCGAATCGCCTCAGGTGTGCGAAAGCAGAAGCAGTAGTTGATATAGCGGTATGAAGTTTTCATAAAAACTAGGAATTCTTGCACATCCCACTTATTTATTTACTATTAATTCTATTTATTTTAATAGAAGGTGATCAAAGCAAGGTACGAATATAGAAAATTTAAATTTAAAAACTTCGAAAGCTTTAGTGCAACTAAATTCTTTAAACTCTACACCCCCTAAAAACATATGCATGCATACGAGTATAATTTCATCCAAATCAAATCCGCTAAAACAATTTGTGTCTCGGCAACGCTTTAAAAAGCTTTAAGACACCGCTCAGTCAGCCAGTAAACCGTTTGCTCGTTGAATGAAAGTGAAATTAAATAATTTGTCTTTTTAATTTTGCAATAAATTCTCAAGTGTCTACCCACTCCGCCATGTAAGCCTGCTCCTCCCCAGCCAAGTACACAACACTCATTACCACCCTGTTTTGCCTTATTGTCAGCTCTCGTATTAGAGTTCTTTTATAATCTTTTATTTGGTTGAATATGGTTCACAGCGCAGTAATATCATCTCCGATGTTGTTGGAACAAAGCTTAAAGTCATCAGTGTGTCAGCAATAAACACACGCTTCTGCCTGCTATTATCACCATCATCACCATAGATGTAGAATAGTAATAATAGCTGAAACCAGAAGCGTGCCAAAATCACTTGGCAACGCGGCACAGTGGTGAGCTGCTATGAGATTTATATAGAGAATGCAACGAGTTTGCTTGAAATTCTGTGTTTCCAATGAAATGACAGCTACGAAATCGTTGAAGATTTTGTAGAAGTGTTTTGGAGAGACTACTTTATCCGGCACACAAATAATTGAGCATTCAGAGAAGGCGTGAAGTCATCGAAAACTTGTCTCATATGATTTGTTTCTGCCTCTGCTAAGATTTGAAAAAGTTAAAGAAACAGTGCTTTAAAAACATTATGTTGCCATCAAAGAGGTAGCAGAGCATCTTAATATGGCAATAATCGTAACAGTGATAGACTCGTGCCAAAAGATCGGAATCTTGTACAAAAATGGCATAGAAAAAAGATCGCAAAAGAAATATCTTATATAGCTAAAGACCCTACATTCATCAAATGGATTATTACTGCTGACGAGATGTGGGCTTATGAACATGGCATTGAATCTCTTCAACAATCAAAGGAATGACCCTCCAAAAATGAACCGAAGCAAAAAAAATAAAATTTTCTGACGGCTGTAAAGGCCATTTGAAAAGAGATAACAAACATTTGTTTTAAAATGCATGAAATATCCGGGTTCTCTCCGGTTACGTAGACCCGACTGTCATGAGGACGGACCATATTTGATCAGATGATACGGTTAGATTACCCAAATAACTGCCTTTACCGTATAAAATCATTTCCGGTTGTTGGTGGAATCAACTGAGACTCTCCTTCTAGTTTGTGGTGTCCAAGTTGATTTTTTTTCGAAAAATTCCCGGAAAGCAAAACCTTTTGCAAAATAATTTCATGCTGCCTCTGAACAGCTAATAGATTTAATAAGTAGTATTTTTTTATGTTTATTAAAAAAGGGTGCCTGGAAAATACCACGATTACGGGCCTGTCTCGAAAACGCTTCTATATATGTATATCTAACCGGATTTAAGGCTTTTTGCTCAAACGGCCTTCACCTTTCACTCAAATAGTCAAATGGTCAGATCGACCAAAAGTGTTACAGGTCCATTATATAACAGCAATATTTCTAATTTCTAAGCCACTGTGCCAACACCAATTTATCGCTCACTCAAGATATACATACATACTTAAATATTAGTTCTTCACAACACACCACAAATGCACTACGAAACATATTGAATATATGAATAGGAAAATATATAGAAATGGACGGACCGCTGAATAAGGGCGCTTCGATGTTTGGCACTTGTGCGACCCCATGAATGCAAAATACAAATTAAAGATGATATGGCAATCAGCAATAAGCGTTTTTATTAAATTCACCAAACACCCGAATCCTTGCGGGGAACACAAGCGTAACACAACAACAAGACAAGTGCGCCCAGTTTCTATTAGGCCACATTATTTGTTCGTGTGGCCGTGTGCCGATCAGCCCAGTAAGTTTGTTTGTGTGCTCATAAACACCCGCGAAATCCGTTCACCCTCCCTGGAGGCAATATAAAAGCACTTCTACGGCACTCGCCCATAATCATTTACAAACAAATTTCATCACTAACCCGCCAATATGTCCATTTATACTTGGATACTCTTTTTTTAATATCCTCGTGCCATTGCTTTGTTCCTCGTTTAATGTGAATATTGCCGTCGCGTGGAAGCGTTTAAATCGTGCAGAAGACCGTTAATCCTTGTGTTGAAAATCGTATTGTTGGCAAATTACCATCCTCCGCGATATCCCGTATCCCCGTGTCTTGCCTTACACTTCACCGTAGAACACTCTTTGAAGGCAGTCACGTACATACATACATATGTACACAGATACCCGCCGTACGTTAACAAATGAAAGGGTGTCAGCTTAGCTGACTTTTGATATTGCCAAGGATATTATTTACAGCGAAACATATTAGAACAGCCAAAAAATGTCAAATGATTTTTCGGAAAGAACGATCGAATGAATGAAATGAAGTGGAGCGTACACTGAGAACAAAAAGAATCAAAAATCCAAATTATGTATATTTCAAAACCAAGAATCAATTTCCAAAATCTTTCTTTTTTTGATAAATCCTTCCAAGCATATCGTCCATATATCAGGAATAGAAATCGGTGGACTGGTCTTCTAATTCTTGAGTAATGCATGCATTGAGGGCCTTCCTTGCTAACGAACGAGCGGCTGGTGCGTTGTCTCCGAGCACCTGCAGAGTCAGGACAAAGATTTTCGCGCAACGTGTTTCTGTGAGTGGTGCAAGCCGAGAATGCAGCGTTCGTTAGAGCAGAGGTACGCGATTAAATTCTGTGTGAAACTCGGCAAATCTGCGACAGAGACGTTTGATATGATCTAGCAGGCTTACCAGATGTTGCTTTAGCAAGAAGTGGTGTGTTTCGATGGCACCAGACTTTTTTGGAGCGCTGGGAAGAGGGCGCTGATGAAGACCGTGCTGGGAGACCTGCGACTTCAGCAAACACCAACTATGTGAATCGTGTGCGCAAAGGTTTGAACTCTGACCGTCGACTAAGTATTCGTTTAATTGCCCAGATGTTAAATTTATCAAAATCTGTGGTTCTGTATGTGGTAACGGAGCACTTGAACATGCGCTGGGTGTGCGCGAAGATGGTCCAAAGAGTGCTCCTTTCTTGTGAACAGCTACTTAACCAAGGCCGCCATCCCAACGCCTCCGCAGGCGCCCTGCAGCCCAGATGTGGCCCGCCGGACTTATTTTGTTTTCAGGCAGGAAAAGGCAAGCATTTTGAGACGACAGAGGGGATCCAAGCAGTTTGCACCTTGGCTCGCAAGGCTATTCCGAAGAATGCCTTTGGTGACACCTTCAATGCTTGGAAATCGCACTGTCAGCGCTGCATTGACGCAATTTTTTTAAATCGACTCAGTGTTATTACTTTCCGGACAAATCCTGTAGAATGGGACCTTTTCGGAAAACGAAAATTACCGCAAGATCCTCATATAACCTTAAAGTCCGCTCAGTGTAGCCAAATCTTATACAGAAGTCCGCTTCAATTGCCGATGTCTTTTACCACTTTAACTTCGATTTGGTGCGTACCAAACTTTCTCGACCCTTGATTGTTGTAAGTTGTTGTCATTATTGTTGTTGCAAGTAATGCGAGATTTGGCAAATGAGCAGCGGAGAAATGAAAAATGACAATTGTAAATAGTCACGACCGAAACAATGCGCAGCGATTACCCAACACAGCGTCAGCTTTCCAAGGATCTCGAGCTCTGAAGATTGAGCGACAGCGTGACTGAGCGACAATTTACATTGTGCGAGGTCACCTCATCTTCCGGCGCATTGTCAGCCACCGAATGCTGCCCAAGCAGGGTAGTTGTCGAATATTGGCTTGCGACTACTGCTTTTGATTATGTTGATATGTGGGCTGGTCGCCGGCTGGCGCAAGCAATTTCGCATGCTACGGGTCCTGCCTGCAAGTGCCGGGTGGGAGGATGTGAAATGAATGAAATGTGAAATTAAATGATAAAAGATGCTCTAATGCACATACACACACAACAACAACAACATGTGAAGAGCAAAGCGGGCGGGGGTGCATGTGCGTGCGCATGTGTGTATACGTGACGCAGCGTGCTTGAAGGGGAGTTGCGGCGTACGCATGGACCGACCGTGCCAAAGGTCGTTGAGCACCTGTTTTATTAAAAAGCAAATAAACGTCGACGAGTGTCTGCGGAGCAGCATTGTGAGCGCACGCCAAGTGAGGGACATCGAGCAGCGTACAAGGACATCGAGCTTCAATTGATGTTCGCCAAGGGTTTGGGCTGTCAAGTGGTGGTCGCTTGTATAGCATAATAATTGTGCATATTTGGCTTTTTAATAAAACCTAATCGTCATGGCATCGCTTCATCAACGCACAGCGTCCGGGTGTTAGGCGGTGGCAGTAGAGCGGAGCGAGTTCACAGTGAGGGGTGTGTCGAGTGTGGTTTGGGCTGACATATGTAGATGTGTATGTATGTAAGTATGTGTACTACACGTAGTTGGGCAATGAAATTTAATTAAATTTCTAAACACTTGATATATCTGTATATGTACATAATTACGCATATACATATGTATGTATGTATACAGATATGTATGCATTTAGATTTGTAGTTATGTATATGCGTTAGCACACACCTGTAAGTTGATTTCTACTATATGTACTCGTATATGTAAATTTACAAATTAAATATATTTATGTTCTTTGAGTGGTGTAAGTCTTTGTTTAAACTCAATCGAAAAATTTGAGGGTGAACGGACACGTGATTTTTATTATTTATCTCTTATTTAAGTAAAAAATAATTTGGATTTGATTTTTAATTCAATAAGGTTGAACTTTTATTACGCCCAAAATTAATTAGTTATCAATCTAATAAAATGAAAAATAACGCACACACACGCACAAAATTTCGAATGCACCAAAGCAATAAAACTCTTTGCCAAACATTTTTTTTTTTCATACAAGAACTTGATTTTGATCGGTCAGTTTTTAAAGCAACTTTATGTTTTAGTGATCTGATCTGCACAGTTTATTCGGAGATAGTAGCGTGACCTTGGAAAATATTTTAATCCAAAATAAATATCAATCAAAGTCCGCAGACATTAAAATGTCTGTATCTTTAGAATAGCTTACAGGGCATAGGAAAGAAAGTACCAGTAAATTGTAAATAAAACGCAAACTATTTAATTATTCGTCAATACTTATTTTTTCGCCTGCAAAGTAATCCCCATCAGATGTAATACACTTAGGCCAACGTTTTTGCCAGACCTCGAAACATTTTTCATAAGAACTTTTTGGGATTGCCTGCAGCTCCTTCAGCGAAATTTGTTTTATCTCTTCAATCGACTGGAAACAATTTCAGTCTGGGAAACAAGAAAAAATCACACGGAGCCAAATCTGGTGAATACGGTGGTTGATCGATGGTATTTATAGCGCTTTTGTCTTTAAATTCGCTCACAAACGCGGCTCGATGTGATGGTGTATTATCATCGTGTAAAATCCATGAATTGTTTTTCCACAATTCCAATCGTTTTCGACAGATGTCCTCACGCAAACGCCTCAATATGGTCAAAAAGATATAAAATATAAAATAACACAATGGTCCCTCCGAATTAGAAATAAAAATTACCATCACCTTGATTTTTATGTTTTTTTTTTTGGTTTCTGCTCGTTTTTCCCCTCCATTGCGATGATTATTGACTTTTGTGTATGTCAAATCTATAAATTCATGCCTCATCGACAGTTATAATGCTCTCCATGAATGTATTATCAAAATTCGCACGATCAAGTATGTCCAAAGAAACCTGTTTAAGGTATTCTTTTTGAAAAATGATCAGCTTAATCGGGACGAGTCGAGCAATAACGGACTTCATACCTAAAATAACCACCAAAATTATTTGGACGGACTCGCGTAAGATGTTGAATTCTCTTGCCATCTCTCTAATCCTTGTCTGAAATTTTTCAAGCACCACATCCTTCACTTAATATTAATATTTTCATCAGTTGAAAAAGTCGATGTCTACAACGATCTTTCGACCGTCTTTGGAGGCTATGTACCACTCGTAGGCTTGTGTTTTTGATAAAACTGAATCACCGTAAGCCTTTTCCAACATTCGCAAAGATTTCGCAGACGAAATTTCTTTAGAAATACAAAACTTGAGATAAATTCCATATTTTTAACGATTGTAAAAATCGCAATGTAATACTGAGATAGATCGCGCTCAATCAGCAATTAAGGACAGTCCTACCAATACCCATTGAATTTAATTTACAATTCCCGTTCACGGCGTTCAACTTGAAATAATTTGTGTGGTCAACTTGAAAGCAAGCTCTTGATCGTTTAACCGCAGCGATACGAAATTTATTTCGACAACTATTTAATGTCAATTAGTACAAAAAATGAAAAGACTGATAACCCGGTTCGATAAAAATTTTTTACTTTGATTCTTTTTAAACCCTTTTAATGTGTTTACATTTTTTATACGTCAATCAACCAATGCTCTAACATTTTTTTGTTTGTATATATTAGGTAATTTATATACATATATCTAAACATTTTGATTTTGGAAAGATAAATTATGGGTTTTAACGAATAAACAGTAAATAAAATTCACAATTATTTTTTATACTCTTGCAACATGTTGCCACAGAGTATACTAGTTTTGTCATAAATCAATAACTAAATGCGTCAGAGATATTAAATTTTCGAATAGTGCCTTTAAAGTATTTCATCTGAGGTCATAATCGGACCATAACTAGTCAAGCCCCCAGATAGCGGAAATGTGAATGGCTGAAGTTTTACCAAAAATATCGTTTAATACGTGAGATATATAATTGAAATTAACATATACATATGTAACTCATATCAGAATTTTCAAATATCCGGTTGACTCTTATAGATTGTAGATGTTATAAGGTATCTTAATAAAACTGAGGAAGCATCTGTTTCTGTTAATAGTAAACGATTTTCAAACTTTCGATTAGCCTTATACCGGTCAATTAGTAAGATATCTTCACAAAATTATGTATTAAAGGTTTAGCGCTGAACATGAATGGACTTGGTCCAGACTTTGGTGTTAATCTAATATCATCAATCTCGATCTTCTAGGTGACGTTTTGCACACCAACTCAATGTAACCTCTTCGTTTAAATTTATGTCAGATATATGTATATACATATCTCACTTGAGGATGATTTTAATAATACTAATTTATTTTTTTATGCAGTGTTGTCAACACCTGAAGGTATTTTCCCGGCTAGAACTTAGTACTTGGGAAGTTTAAAATGGATTGTATGTGAGATGTGTGATATAGTTGTCCGATCTGGCCGATTCCGACAATAGAATATCAAAATGTATTAAATTTCAAAAGCTGACGAAGAAATAATTACAATAACAAAAAATTAAAATTCACTTAAAACTGACTGGTTTGTAACCGGTTTTAGGCCCACATTCTCTTAGGCAAAGTGGTTCAGAACGATCCATAGAGCATTTCCCTTATATGCGATTTTATAGAAAGTAATCGATCCGCTCTAGTGCACGTGATATTTCTTCAAAATCCATATCAGACAAATATGTACGATATGATTATCAACAATGGTTTCTATATCTTGAGTATTTATGTATGTACATATGTATAGTATATACAAGGTGCGTTTCAAAGTAAACAGGACTTTTTGAATCTAGTGAGTTTATCGATTGTCCAGTGAGAATTTCATGACATTTCATCGATTGGAAATGAAGTTATTGCGTTTTAAGTGTCAGTATGTTTCGAACAAAGAGCCAACATTAAATTTTGTTTTAAAATAGGTAAAACTTTTACCGAAACGTTTCAATTGATGAAACATGTTGTTTATGGCGATGATTGTCTATCCCGTAGCAGAGTGCACGCGTGGTTTCAACGTTTTCAAAGTGGTCGTGAGGACATAAATGACGATCAACATGTGGGCCAATAAAAATTCGTGATCACCGGAAATTCCATCGAAACTGTGCGTGAGTTCATCAAAAATCAGCCAACAAATCACATTTTAACCATTAACCACTCCCCGTATTCAGCTGATATGGCAGCGTGCGACTTCTTCCTTTTCGTAAAAATGCGATCTTAACCAATTTCGGCACATAACATTCTTCTGATATTCCCACGCTACTCTGCGAAAAAGAAACTACGCCTAGTTTCCATATAACACAACTTTAAATTCCATTAAGGTATTCCATCTCAGGTCGAAATCGGACCATAACTATTCAAGCCCGCTGATACCGGAAATATGAACCCCAGATCTGATATAGTAGTCTGATCTGGCCGATTTCGATAAATGATCTATAGAATATCAAAATGTATTAAATTTCAAAAGATGACGAAGAAATTTTTATAATACCGAAAACTTAAACTTCACTTAAAAAATCACTGCCTCGAAACCGGTATACCCATATGCTCTCAGGTAAAGTTGTTCAGAATGATCCATAGAGCATTTCCCTTATATGCGATTTAATAGAAAATAATCGAACCGCTCTAGTGCATGCGATATTTGTTCAAAATCCATATCAGACAAAATATGTACGACATGATTATCAACAATGGTTTTTATGTATTGAGTACTTATATACATACGTACACACATATACAAAGTGAATACTAAATATGATAACCAAGTGATAACTACTCTTGGCAAAGGGCAGAAAGGGTAAACATTTTGCATAAAAAGCATAAATATTTGACGCTAAATGCAAGAATTGAGGAGAACATTTCTTTCACTTTCTTACCGTTATTGATCACACAAAGCTTGTGAGAACATATTGAAATTTCGAGCACGATTAGAATAATCTTATCAATCTAATCAATCTAATTCACACAAACCGCAGCGGCCGGTCAGCAAGTTCTTCATAAACGATAAATCAGGTGTGTTATTCAGTTAGTTGTTAGAACAACCTCGACAATAACATAACGTTTTTTAACAGTTAAAAAAAAAATTAAAAAAAATGGGAAAAATTGATTTGTACGCAATTGGTGGAAGCGCGCCGAGTCGAGCTGTTTTACTAACTTTGAAAGCATTGAATGTGCCCTTCGAATACAAACTTGTCAACTTATTGACTGGTGAGAATCGATCACCGGAATATCTCGCCATTAATCCACATGGCACAGTACCAACTTTAGTTGACGACGGAGAAATACTCACTGATTCCCATGCTATTATTACATATGTGGTAGACAAATACGGTACTGACGACTCACTATATCCAAAGGATCTAGTCCTTCGCGCCAAAGTCAACCAAGTTTTATTCTATGAAGCCACCGTGGTTTTCGATCGCACATTCCTCACGATTAGCAAAGCTGTATTTAATAACAACAATGTGATTCCGTTTGCCAAAATTGATGCCATTTATAAGGTATATGAGCAGCTGGAAGGTTTCCTGCAAGCACATCCATACGTGGCTGGCGAACAGCTAACGGTTGCCGATTTCTCACTCGTGGCTACGGTAACAGCCTTATTTACTTACGCCGAACTCGATACGGGTAAATATCCGAAAATCCATGAATGGGTTAGGCGACTGGAGGAGCTGCCGTACTATGCCGAAGCAAATGGTGCTGGATTGAAGCAATATCGTGATCTTGTAAAAGCAATTGGTTTTAAGGTGTTGCGTTAATTTAAAAAAAAGGAAAATAAAATAAAAACGCTGTGACTAATAAGTGGAAAAATTTATTTAAATATTATATCAATAAATAAATAAGTATACATTTATCTTTGAAAGTGTGACCTGGAACTAAAATTCATATTTTCTATGTTCATTAGTTGTGAGTTACAAAAATATAAGTATTGACTTAAAATTAAGTCCATAGTCCACATAATAACTTATATACATACCTAGATACATATGTACATACATATATATTTCCATGTAAAAATTATCTACAATTTTTTGGGTTTGATAGCGCTTTTTCGATTTTTTTCACTGAGGATAGATACCCAGCAACTACCGAAATTCCAAACAATTGATAGAAATTAGCGTGGAAACTAACACATATGCACATACCGTGAAACTCACATCTTACTCTTACTAAGAATGCTTACTAAGAATGCTTACTAAGAAAGGGAGAACAAATACACATACATATGTATGTATGTACATAAGAGTTTTGGGCAGAATTATGAAATCGGCCTTAAAGGGACTTTTAACTCAAATCTGAATGGGTTTTGATTTATGCGTTGCTTATCTAATCTATCTACATATGTACTTACATATGTATGTAATTGAAATTTTCAAAGTCATTCAAAAACACATGCATAAACTTATGTTTGTAGGTAAGCATATACATATGAATGTATATGTGTAGGGCGTAGACAGAAGAACAGACGGGTAAAAACAGCCTTTTTTGAACAATTTTAAAGATTAAACTTTTTATGTTATGTTGTTACAAACAATTTTTGGAAAAAAATATTTAGAACTCGGCCATTGCGACGCCATTTCCGGTGTTTTAGTTAAAACCTTAACTTAGCACTTGGACGAAGAAAAAAAACTGACATTTTTACAAAAAATTTTCATGAAAATTTCGCGAAATTTTTTTTTCAAATAGTTGTAATCGAAAAAAATCCTGGGGAAATTTTAGAACTTAGAAATTTTAGAAATGAATTAATTTAACACTTATATTTTTAATTTTTATCTCCTGTAAGACTTCCCTAATTCGTTTATAAGTATTTATTTTATATTAAATAGTGTAAAAATAACTTTAATTCCATATTAAACGATTTCAAAATAACGAACTATGAAAAACACACGTTTCTCAGTTTCTCGTTTAGTTCACCTTCTCCATTAACATAAAAAAAACATACATATCTTAAACACCAATATCCTCTAACCAAAGTGTATTTAACAAGAGGAATTAGTAATTGACTTGTGTTTATTTGACAATGAAATAGTAAACAAGTCATATGTTTATTTATATTAACCTGTCATATACTTACTTCACTTTGTTGAATACACTTTGCTTCCATCCATCTCTCCATAAAATAAAAATATAAAAATGCCAAAGCCAACCACCAACTTCATGACAGTGTTATCGATAAAGACATTTACCATTTCCCGATACATAATACACTGAAAAATTTTGGATTATCTTTATTTTAGCAATGTTTGGAAGAATTAAGAAATTATTTACATTTATACTTAATTTATAATTGAAAGGATATTTTTTGTCAACATTCAGATAACTTTCCATTAATTTAAATTATTATTATATGGAATTTATTTAACCCTTGTCAACTTGCAACCCTGGAATGAAAAGCATTTCGGAACGCTTCCATTTTTAATATATCGCTGAAAGGAATTTAGCGAATACAACAGTGCTGCTTGTTTACTGTCATTATCTTAAAAAAGAAATCACTTAAGGCCGTTTTTCCGATGTCAGATTAGCAGCCATCCGCCAATTAAGCTCCGCTTAATTTAACCGAGAGTATTTCTTTCGGTGTATGACCCTTTTTTAACCAGAAATTAACTGAACGATGTATGCTAACCAGTCATTGTCTTAATTATTGTCAAATTTAAATAAAGTTTTTCACAATTACTTAAAATTCAGTTACAAATATCAATATCTATAAAAACAAGCTACTTGTTGCATTTCATTTCTTATTTCAATTACTATTGAGAATACCGATTAGCAATACAAATTCTACACTTTACTTATTATTTTCAATATTTCAATATATTTATCAAAATTTTGTTTTCAATTGTCGAAACCATAAATAATTTTTGTTTTCAAAATCTTCCAGTTAACCGAATTATCGTTTGTTCTGTCTGTCGCTCATTCAAATACATTTCTTGTCAAAAAGTAACATTCGTTGCAACTTGTCGAATTGGAAAATAGTAGCAATATTGCATTGCTTGCAGACACTCTGGTATACTCGTTCGTTTCGTTTGCTTCGCCATCAGGTTCGGTGACAAAAGTTAATTTCTTCGTTTTTGCCTTTGCCTTGGCTAGTGAGTTTCAATTTTTGTGCATCGGTTTGCAGAAAAATAAATTTTTATAAGAAACGGTAAGTGCATTTACATTATACAAATTATATATAATTTTATGGATTCTTAGTGTGAGTGGAAATTAAATCATTAATACGCGTAAAACTAAATGTGAAAATAAAATCGAACTTAGCAGACTTGTGGACATGAGTTTTCCATTCGTTTCTACGAGCATTGCATACATACATAAAAATTCTTTATAAACTATTGTAATTCGTGATTTTAACTGCATACAAATCGATTATTTGCAAAAATTTATGCTGCAGTGAATTATATTAGTGGGTTTTTAAGATTAAGAATTTTTTATCTTAACGATTTTTTCGCTATTGTAAAGAAAATTCGGACTTTTGAAACAGCGCTGCCGACGTCGCAGTACCAGAGCGTTAGGATCGCAAAACAATGCCAATGAATCACACGAACGTCGTCGCAACCAAGATGGCGACGACGTTGATGTGTTGTTTTGCCTTGTCGCGCGCCCCGCCACATCTTCCATTTCTAGTATACATACACTAGGTAGATGCACATTTCCTTACTCACGTATAACTTTTTCATCTTTTTCCCTATTATAATTTAATGTGTACATGAGCTACATGCTCTTATATAGATAGGTGCATATATTGTGTTAGCTTCATTTGTTGGATTTTCCGTTTTTAATCTTTGTTACCTACCTGAGAAGCATCTTGTTTGTGAGATGTATCATGATGCATGCACCATTGTATTTATCAAATATTTTACATATGCATATATTTAATTGAAAATGTTTTCCTTTAAAATACATTGAACTGAATTTCGACGTAATTGTTCGATATTTGACCTCTCTTATACTAAATGTTTTTTACAGTCATAAGTCGTTATGTGGTCACAATTTCTCGCGTTAAGCCTCAAACTCCGTTAATGCATGAAAAAGCTCAAACATTCCAAAATGTATACGAATGTTTTGTGGGGGGAAAGCAGACGTCGGGGCAGTAAAAATGACGACAGCGTCGCGGTAAACGGCGGTGGCAACGGTAATATCGCAGCAGCAAGTGCAAAGTGAAAATTAAACGTTGCTTAGCTCAAGTGAAATGAGACGGCGACGGCACAAGTCTGAATTGAGGTCGAAATCAATTTAAAGCTCTGTAGTGACCATCAATTTATATATGTATTGAAATTATCTATATGTGCATGTAGTGTATATAAAATATACAAAAAGAGCGTTAGATCAGTGCTCGCTTGAACGTTACTTTTTAAATTAAGCTATTAATATTAATATTTTTGTAAATAAGCTGTTCACGCTTACGAGTTAAAGTTGGAGAATTACATTAATAGTTAGAATGTAAGCTTGCAACCATTAAAGTACGATGAAAACACGAAAATCACCCTCGAAACGCGCATGTACGCCTTGTCTTGCATCTATCTATTTTTTTCATATACTTATGAACTTTTAAATGTATATAAATGCTATTGACTACCTTACCCCTTGTGGGGGGTTTTTGTTCTCCTTCAGTGTTTACACACACACACACACACACATCTTCGACGTTAAATTTCTTTGTGATTTCGCTATATGAACAAAGAAAGTTCATAACGAATAATTTACTCTGTAAAGATTTTAAAGCGTCAACAAATTATTTGAGGGTATTGAGGGTCGTTATAAAATAACTTTTATAATTGTCAAATTCTTTGTGGTGACCTGCAGGGTGTTGTCTTTTCTTAGACGTACTTATGTATCTAGTATATTATATTTCGATCGATGTTTTAGTGGCCTTAAGATTGACATACAATTTATCTTTGTTGAGCTGTACTGCATTGTAAATTTCTGTTGGCTACAGTTCTGGAAATTGTGGGACTGTACTATTCCTTTACAATTTTGTTCAACAAATTCGTATACAGTTTTATATATACACATTCATGAAGAAAATTATGACCTGCTATCCTAAAAATCTATTTCCAACTTTATATTATACTTTTGCTTGTATTAGGTTTAAAAATTCTGTATGGCACATATTAACTCAAAATCTAAGAAACCAATGAGTAATCATGGAAAAAATTTCCTACTTTCATTATTTGCAGATCAACTGTTTAGGTATGTCATATATTTACTCTCAAAATTTGGAATATTATATTATTAATATTTGCTCAGTAACACCAGCTCGGTAGTAATTGTTATCTAAAAAAATTTGGTTTGGGTGGCAGCACTTATTTGTGTGCTATTTCAAGGGACACGATTCTACAAAGAATTTACTGCAGGAATCGTCAACAAATTTTTATACGCAACATGCTGGAACCTACATACATAGGTAGATGGAAAAACGACCAAAACGCAGCAGTAGCAGCAAAATCAGCTGCTTTAGAAGCGACAGGAACTGGAAGTGTAGGTAGACAGACGAACATACAAAGATCGAGTAGTTTGAAAACAGGTATAGAGATAAAGTGCAAAGTGAAATGAGTAGAGTGAATTTTTTGTTATTGTTGTAATTTTGTCGGACGATGCAAAAACTTGTACCACAATTTTGATGGACAACTAGTTTATCGTTGTGCTTCGTAGTGTACTGTTCATTAGCTAAGAGTTAAAATAAAAATTATTCAACAAATGCTAAAAATATACAGTGTAGAATAACCATTTTCAGGAAGTTGCTTTTCAATTAAAGAAATGCAACAATTTTAACGCTTTCGCTTGAATGTTTGCTTCCATCATTTTTAATCCTTAGTGCTCATTTGAAAAGGTTGTTAAAATGATCTAAATATATATCAGATATATTTACATAATACACGCACATAAATATAATACAAAATAATTAACCAATATTTTTCTTTTACTTGCAGAATAATTTCATATACAAGGCAATTGACTTTGAAGAAAACAACATAATTTTCCAAGAAAACAAAGTTTTAAATTATACAACACTTGTAAAGATATCATATTATTATAAATTGTGGAAATCGCATACCTGCGATTAAAGTAGTGAAATTTTGTAATCACTTACAACTTGTTTGCGTCTTCATTCGTTACAAATTTTACGTTATCGGCAACCGTGAGTGTGTGCGTGTGAGTTGAGTGTATCGTTTAAATCTCCAGTCACACAGTGGGTCAATCAGCCAGTGATTAGACAGTTATCAAACTTAGCAGTTCATCTGAGCAAACTAAGCATATACATACATTTATATATATACACCAAAATATTTCCTTTTCAAAAAGTAGACGAGCTTTATTGATTTGTCAACGAAGCGCTACGACATCAGACAGTTACGTCAGCAAACGTCGTGTTAGCTAGCTGTAAAGCAGAATTTCAAATTCTTTACCCACAAGTTAACGAAAAAGTTTTCACCATTCCTCATTCAACGCTTAGTGATCACTTCTCGCAGCCTTACGACGACCCAAGGCAACGTTGGGATCAAACCAGCGACCGTTATTCAGGCACAATAGCGCAGGACAGGATCGTGAAATCAAGCACCATTGAGGGAGGCAGCAGCACCGGTGACACCAGTATTGGCGGCAGCGGTTTACACCTTGCAATAACGGCTCATCAAACTGATACTGAGCGTTTTAACGACAATTCGTGTAACCGAGGAGGAGGAGGCGGCGGCGTTAGCGTCAGCTGCGGCGGCCAATCCCCGCCCACACCAACGGTTGGTAAAACTCTGTTAAATACAAGTCCCAATCTTTTGCCGATTACCACTGCGTCGGATACTTTTAACAATTTGAAAAATTTAGTCAAGATTGATAAGGGTTCCAATCCAACAAACGGTAACACCAATAGTGGTGGTAGTAGTTATCGCCCAAAAGGGAATAACGTTGGTGGTTATAAAAATAACTCAAACCTTGCCCATACAATCGGTGTTTCTCCTACATCTACAGACGAACGTGGTCTAATTTCCGGTAACGGTAGCGGTTCATCTGGTTCAGGAATCGTTGCTGGAGGGCGTGCTGGAGCAGGAAGCTCTTCGGGATATATTAGTTCAACTTATAACAGGAATTCCGCCAAAATTCGTCAATACGATTCGGACGTAAGCCCACGACCTCGACGAACTTACCAGGGTGACTCGTCGTCGTCGCGTTACTATAACAAGAATAGTGACACTTTGGGACAGGGCCCCAAATCAGTTGGTACAAGCGGTAACGGCACTCTAAGTGGTGCTGGTATCGGACGTGCTATCATAGGTAACGAAGGTAACGGCGGACGCGGCTCATACAACGCCGACGGAAGCAACAACAGACGTTATAACAATCAAAGTTCGTCAGATGGCGGCTACAATAGTGCTAATCGTAATATAAATTCAACCGGTGGCGGAGGCAACAGCTATCGCCAGCAGCAGGGCAACCGTTACGAGAACAGCAATGGGCAACAGCGGTCTTATGGCAATTCCTCAAATGCCAATTACAATAGTAATTATTCAAATAAGCAAGGCTATGGATCACGTTCTGGCTACAATGATGGAAATGTAAATGCGCGATCAAATCACCGTGAAGACTACGGTAGCAACAACTATCGAGAGTACGACGACACACCACGTTCACGTTATAATACCGGAAACAACAGCAATTCTAATAGTCTTGAACGGGGCAACAACGGGCGATACAAGCCCTCTGAACAGGGTAACGGCAACGGTCATATTCCGTCTGCCTTAAGACAGGGTGGTATTTCAATAGAGGATCGTTACGACCGTGCTTCTAATTCGGCTGATGTTGGTCGAGCTTATAGCAATCGCACTCCACCGATTCGCGGCGGAAATGTTTCTGGCAGCGGCTCAGTACCAGGTGCACACTCTTCAACACCAACTTCGATAAATTCAGCGTCATCGTCGTCACGTGGCATATCACCCAACTCAGCTGGTGCCACAGCCGGAACACAACACCCTTCACCATCACCCACGCCACCGCCCCCATCTGCAGGTCGCTGGGTGCCACCATCTTTGCGTCCACAACATGGACTTAGTCAGACCGAAAAGAACGATGCTGTCTTCAGAAAGGTAAGTAATATAATATTTTTAAGTGTATAGATTTTTGTTTATATAAACTGTAATGTCTACATTTAGGTCCGCGGTATATTGAATAAATTAACTCCAGAGAAATTTCAAGAACTCAGCGATGAATTATTGAAACTCGACTTAAACTCCATTCTCATTTTAAATGGTGTGATTTTGTTGATTTTTGATAAAGCTCTAGATGAGCCGAAATATTCGTCTATGTATGCACAATTATGCAAACGCCTCTCCGAAGAAGCTCCATCTTTTGAAAAAGACCCCAACAGTTCATGTACCTTTTTAAGGCTGCTAATCGCTGTTTGTCGTGACAAATTTAATAATCGCCTCAAACGTGACAACGCCGACGGTGACAACAATAATCAATTTAACAAAGTACATCGACCAGAGTCACAAGCAAATCTTGGCGAAAATGACACCGATGAAGAAGAGCGGCGTCACCTGGCCAAACAGCGCATGCTGGGTAATGTTAAATTCATTGGTGAACTCCACAAATTGGATATGTTGTCAACAAATGTCCTACATCAGTGCATCATGGAATTGCTGGACAAGAAGAAGAAGCGTTCAGCCTCACAGCAGGAAATGTGCGAGGACATGGAGTGCTTGGCACAGCTGCTCAAGACGTGCGGGAAGGTCCTGGATTCAGAACAGGGCAAAGAGCTGATGAATCAATATTTCGATACCTTGGAACGCCGATCAAAATCGACTGACTATCCGCCTAGGATACGCTTCATGTTGAAGGATGTCATCGAGCTGCGTGAAAACAACTGGATACCCCGTAAAGTGGCGACCACTGAGGGACCCGTGCCTATTAAGCAGATCCGCACCGACGATGATACAATTATTCGTACACCGTTCGCACAAAGGAATCGCGATATGCGCAATAATGATCGCGACGGTGATAGCTGGATGAATCGTTTCCATATAAATCTGCAACCAGGCTTTAATGACATGTTTAGTAGTTTAAGCGTAACTGGTGCTTCGCCGATTGTTTCACCGTAAGTTTAATCATTTTACCTATTGCGTTGAATAATAAAATTTGTTTTTTTTTTGTTATATTTTACAGATTTGTTGGTAATAACTCCAATCGCCCTTATAATGGACGTGAGCGCAATCAAGGTGGACGTGATGGCAACAATTACAATAACCGTTATAATAAACATAATAACCAAAATGGTGGATCCGGTGGAAATCGTGAGGACGGACGAGGTGGCCGCAATGGGCACATGGGGCGAGATGGTGACTCCTCTGGCCCATCACATTATGGCAACGGCGGTGCAAACTCGCTGCTGAACAGCAAAGAACTTGCACCACGCTTCAAACGTAATTTGATGTCGACCAATCAGGATCCTGTAGAAAATCTGCAAATGCGTCCTGCTGCCAATTCGCTTCTTTTCAAAGCTGCGTCACAAAATCATAAACTGCCAGCTATGTTGCCAATTTCGACACCGCCCACAGGTAGCAGTGGCTTCGGCAATAACAGCTCCAGCCGCAGCGGTGCTCCCAGCAAGGATCAACTGTCCAACACACAATATCCGTTACTTGGCACTCCTACCTCGCACCTAATAAACCCCGCACGCCCCTCGTCGACTCCATCTGCCGAATATGAGAGCGAAAAGCATGTTCAAACCGCCAGCTTGGGCTTAACTTTAGAGCGAGGTCTAAAAGCTACTTCTTCCTCACCAAACTTCGGCGCAGCGAATAATGCTAACAGTGAAAAAGTAAAACCTACCGACAATAATACAGATTACCCCAATATGTCGGATACTGCTTATAAAAAACGTAGCTCCACACCGGTAGATCCACAACAGTTGGTCACCAAACAAGGTTCCGTGGAGAAGATTGCTGGCGTCGGTGCGAATAAACAGAAGAAAGATAAAGCTTTCAATAAAGAAGAAGTGTTGAAGAAAACCACAATTTATGTTAAAGACAATTTCTTCTACGATTCCGATGACGATGAGGATACAACTATCACTGACTCCCCAGCTAACGATCAAGAAGGAGATCACAATGATAGCGGCGTTGCTAGTTCGAATGCCAGCGACAGCATCCAAGGCAAGCAATTTACTAATCTAGTAGATGGATTTTTGGATCTCAAAGTGCCTGAGAAATGTATGAAGGATGTCTGCATTAATATCATAATGGATGTGCTGGAAAAAGCCGAAGACAAGTATTTGAATCGTGTAATCATATTCATGCAAGCCTTACGTAAGCAATGCAATATCAAGCCCAATATCATATTGGAAGTTTTCAAGCAAGTTATTAACAAAATGAACGAACGTGAAGCTTTAAATCCGCGCATTGCCACACATGTTGCTGGCCTGTTGAGCCGCGCCGTTGGCGATGCTGGTCTACTCAAATTGACCGATATTGCCAACTACACAGACAACGGTCAACATTATCCGCTATTTCTGCTCGTGCTGCAGCAACTGCACAAGTCCATTGGCAAGGAACCGCTGGCTGAGAAATTCCGTGAAAGTAAAATCGACTTAATGAACAGCCTACCGGAAGTGGATCGCAATAAGACGCGTTTAGGCGAAATATTGGACGATCGCAACTTGGCTTTCCTCTATCCATTACTAAAAGTACAGGCAGAGATGTATAAGCAACTCACAAGCGATCCAAATCCCGCAGCATTCTATAAATGGATCAAAGTCAATGTAGATTCCAAATTCTATAAAGATGTCGGTTTTATTAACGCCCTCATGACAGTTATAGTAAAATATATAACACAAGTGAGTACTAAAATCTAACTGTTATTTAATGTGAATTATTATTAACTATTATTTTTGTTGCTTTTTTAGGAGACAACTCTAGCAGAAGGTACCGACACCAAAAAACATCCAGATCGTGCCACCATTGAGAAAGAGGAATCGTTGCTGCTCAAATATTGCCAAATTCTGCAAACATTCCTGGGTGGCAGCAACGAACTGCAATTGATTGCTATTTATGCACTACAAGTGTTTTGCTATAACGAAAATTTCCCCAAAGGTGAGTGCTTGAATAAAATTAGTTATTAATTAATGTAATCAAGCTGAATTTTTACACTCAGCCCAATCGTTTTTATTCGTAATAAAATATTCACTTACTAATTTTTCTCTCAACGTTTAGGTATGCTTTGCCGCTGGTTCAAATATCTCTATGAAGCCGAAGTAATCGAAGAGGAGACATTTATTTTATGGAAGGAGGAAATTTCAGACAAATACCCTGGCAAGGGAACTGCATTATTCCAAGTTAACAACTGGCTGACTTGGTTGCAAGAGGCCGAATCTGAGGATGACGATGACTGAATTTAGCAAATCCATTAACGCAATAAATAAAAACAAAATATATTTAAACACAAATTATTAACATATTAAACTGATAGATAACAAAGTAACAAAAATCAAAAAAAAAAAAAATAATTAAAACAAAAAACTTTCGAAATGAATAATGCGTTGAATCGTTCGTTAGCACATTCTGAAAATTAACACTCCAAATTAAAATTTAAAAAAGAATGCTGCATGAAGGCAAAGATAAACACATGCACGCTAGTTTCAACAAAAAAAAAATAAAAATGAGAATTAGAATTATAAAAAATATTTATAAAACATGAACAAATTAAGCAAACATAAAAGCGACAAAAGATCAGACTTCATAAACTGGGGACAATTGCGACGAAATGAATGATAATTTTGAAAGTAAACTTAATACACTTATTGTAATGTACTCCAGTTCTATATTTATTCTCTCTCGATAATGCAACATTACATTGTGTGAAAGAAAACAAAGAAACAATTTTAGATAATTACCATTCAAACTAATTTTCTTAAACTCGACCTTCAACGCTCAGTAATTTTTTAGCAAATTTATTTCAATACAAAACTCTGAATACTACGACTTTATTTCTTAATTTAAAATGAATAAACAAACAAAAACAAAATATTTAACAAAAAACACATTTTACTAAATAGTTTAAATTCGTTAATAACTAAATGCTTTTGATGAGTATGAAAATTGGAAAGCAGTGGTTGGCATAGCGCAAATAATGTGTCTACAAACAAAAACTAGCAATAAAATGTAATAAATAAATGAAAATAAATCATAAACTGCTGCCACTACACTTCCCTTTGTGATCTATTTCTAAATACTTGAAATATGTCCGCATACCGGCTCGGGACATTTTTGTGAAATTTTTGCCAAATTAGCGTTAAACTTTGTGATAAATATCGCAGAAAAATGGCCAGTGCAAATCGAAACATTTGCAGAAAACACGAATGTCCAACTGTTACTGAAGAGGATTATGCAAAACAAACAATATATTATCCAATTTGAACTTTAAGAAGAAAAAAGTCGAAATAAAGCGAAATAACAGCTGCCGCAACGAATCTATTGTTGTTTTATTATTCTTTGAACATGGTTATATTAAGTGGTATACTGATACCAGCGAAAAAATAAGCGCGTAGAGAGTATTGTGCTTCTCGCCAGGCGTGTTTTTGACGAGAGAAAGCTTTTCATAAATATCCGCCAGCTGCTTGAAGCGAGCTTTCTGTAAACTTTTACTCAATCTTTAGCGAAAACATACATATGTATGTATGTATGTATTCCTATATCATTATTAAATTATATTTTAGTAGCAGAGAGGAGATTGTGTAAATATAACTTAAATATTTCTTATGACAAACTGCACAATTTATTTTTATTCAAACAGTATAAACATTCGCTTATAAATAAACATTTTGCAACAAGCAATAAACAACAAATGAATACAAAACAAATTTGTACTGTCGACGTATCGCCAGAACGACGCTCAAATTGAAACCACTCGCGCTCACTCACTGTCTACTGCTTTTGATTTCTTTATATGCCTTCTTCCACAATTTTTCATATTGCTTCGGCAATTTGTTGTGCACCAGTTCCGCGTATTCCTTCAAAGCAGCGTCCGAGATTTCCGCATAGTAAGGAAGCGCCTCCATACGCTTCAGCCACTCCGCCAACTTCGGCCACTTGTTACTGTCGACAGCTACAAATGTGGCACTTAATACGCTGACCGTCGAAACAATGCTGAAATCGGCGATGGTCAAATGCTCACCAGCCATATATGTGCTTTTAGTAAGAAATATTTCCAGCAAAGTGTAAGCATTTCGTATTTGCTCGAACTTTTCTTTTGGTATATCGGTGATGTTCTGTTGAAAGAGTGGACCGGTGATTTGCTTCATGCAAGTGGCAAACAATGTGGCTGCTTCGTAGTATAGACGATGATCCACTACGGCGCGCGCATAGAAATCAGCTGGATAGAGTGTGTCATCCTTGCCATACTTGCGTACCAGATAACCGGCAATGGCATGCGAGTCCACAAGTATGTGTGCACCATCCTCAAGCGTGGGTACTGTGTGCTGGGGATTCTTCTCTACAAATTCCGGCTGCATTTGTTCTTTGGCAAAGATGTTCACCTCACGAAATTCAAAGTCTAAGTCGAGTGCTTTAAGCGTGAGCAAGACGGTACGTGTCGGTGTGCTCTTTTTCGTGCCATATAAGATCAATTTCGATGTCATTGCTTTGATTTGGTTATTTTAATTATTATAATATTTAATATCACTGTAAAGTCCTAACGAAGACAAAATACGCGTAAGTCTGCTTACTTTGCTGGCTGCTTGGGTACACCCACTGCTCTTAAGCGTTATTGCGGCATTAACTGACTGAATAATCACGTACACTCATTTATATAAGTATGTACATTGTTCCCAATCACTCTTCCAGACCAATTGATTCTCCGCTGCGATAAAAGCTTTGGGGCATATACTGCAGATAAGATACGCTTACCCGTGCTTAATAATGACGTAAGAAACTTGCTTTATTGGCCACACATTCAAACATACATTGTTTGTTAAATTATTTTTAAGAGGGTAAGAAAAAAATAAACAAAAGACGGCAGTTCTGATTACATTCAAATTATTTTATTTTTAAATTGAGGCGACTACAGTGACCACAATGAGTGATCATCACCTATGCGCACGTCACTTAATCCTTAATTAATTTTAATTAGAGAAAAGCTTTAAGTTTGACGTCATTTCGCGGACGCATTAACAGTTAACCTTTATTTATCTGTACATATGAATTTATGTGTAAGCATATGTCCAGTTATGTGTCTTGGAAATGTAAAAATACTCTTTATTGCACAGAATTTATTTAGTTGCATGGAGGGCAACCGCAACAATAACTGATTTCTAAAGCTTTGTTTTGAAACATTAGAGCGTGTATGGTTTTTCCACTAAGGAAAGTGATTGGGAATTTCAATATAAGTACCTCTGCACACCGCATGGGTAAAATTTTCATAAGAATCCAATTTAAGGCTCACAACTTGTGTATAATCAAAAAAACATAAACAAAAATTTGTTTCATATTGCGCTAGGTTATACTTTTAAAAATAGCATACGAAAATTTTAAATCGACATCTCGAAGAGTTTTTGAGTTATAGCTTTCTAAACTGAACAGCTTAGTGTAATCAGTGATATCGGTTTATCCTAAACACATTTTTCTCGAAACAGCTTTTTTCGAATTTGACGCAGTGATTACTCGGAGACAAATGATCCGCTCATTATGAAATTTCTGATTTTGTGTAAATATAATATGGGGTTCTCCTTACCATAACCTACCAGTTTTTGATTTGAACAATAATCGAAAACAACTTTTTTTTAACCACCGCCGTCTGTAAATTTTTGTTTTTTTTCGACCGTATGTAGTGTTTGTTAGGTTTCATCCACGGAGAAGGCCAGAATCACTGCAGCTTTTTTAACGCCGTCGGAGATGGCGTCAAACTCGAAAAATATTTAATTTTTATCTACAACACTTTTACTGGGTATTCTTAAATATGTACATATGTAAGTACTCTTTAAATACAACCAGTAAGAAGGGGCTAAGTTCGGGTGCAACCGAACAATTTATACTTTTGCAACTTGCAGGAATCAAAGCCAAGGAAATAACTTTTGATGTAAAACGTCAACCAGAGGATCCGAATCTAAGCAATTTTGTATATACATACATACACTATATAAGCATAAATTATACACATAAATACATACATATTCGGCATAAGATTTGTTAGAAAAACGAAAATCATGCTGTGGGCGTATGGGAGGTGGAGGAGTATCGACCCGATTTTAGCCATTAACTATTATCATGCCTCATACTAAATAATGTTCCTTGGATTTCATTAAGATACCTTACATACTAACACCAATCATATGGAGCAATGTCAGTCGGATGTTTGAAAATCCTGATAATAGATATATGGTTGCTAGGTCAAGTTTTCGCGCAATTGTATATAATACACCCAATACACGGTAGATACGTTATGATCCATGTCATCTGAAACCCGTGTAAGATGAAATAAAGAACTATATTTACTTCGAAAAACTGTATAAAAAATGTTGAAAACTATAAAATCTGAGATATGCATACAAATTGTATGTTCATATGGCATTTTATTGAGCATTAAAACTTAAAATACATAATTCATACAGGTGGCAAATAGCCATGTCCGTCTGTCTGTCTGTCCGTCTGTATATATACGAACTAGTCCCTCAGTTTTTAAGATATCGTTTTGAAATTTCGCAAACGTCATTTACTCTTCAAGAAGCTGCTCATTTGTCGGAACTGCCGATATCGGACCACTATAACATATAGCTGCCTTACAAACTGAACGATCGGAATCAAGTTCTTGTATGGAAATCTTTCACATTTCACTATGTACCTTCACAAAAGTTGGCACAGGTTATTTTCTAAGATAATAATGTCATCTCCGAATAAATTTTTCAAATCGGTTAACTATAGCATATAGCTGCCATACAAACCGAACGATCGGAATCAAGGACTTGTATGGAAAACTTTCGCATTTGACGTGGTATCTTCACGAAATTTGACATGAAGCAGTAAGGTAATTATATAATCTCCGAAAAAATTTTTCAGATCAGATTGCATATAACTCCCATAGTTACTTAAAGAAATGCACCTGTGAAGGGTATATTAGCTTCGGTGCGGCCGAATTTAACGTTTTTTCTTGTTTTCATTGAGATAACTAAAATATTGGCCGATATATCCAGAATGAAGTCACCTGGAAGTTCGAAAATCTTTATATAGATATATGGGGGCTCAGGGGAGTATTGACCCGATTCAAGCCATTGTGTTATATGGGAAGTAGTGGTGGTTGCAGTCCGATTTCGCGCATTTTCACACTGTGGCATAGAAATGTGAGAAGAAATCTAGATCCCGATGGGAAGATATCCTAATCCCTAGATATGGGATTTCACAAATAAGTGAGTCTTACCACGCCCATCGTCCAATTTTCTCCGGCTCCCATAAAGCCCTCTCATACCATTGCGGAGGTAAAGTTTAATGCCTCTGGCATATTTAGTTATTGATTTATTGCGCTTTTAGTAGTTTTTAACAGTGCCGTTATATGAGGAGTGAGTGAGTTATCTTTTGATTTCATCCCATTTCACACTGTAGGTAGAAGTTCTTATAAGATTTGTACTCAGCGAATTTGGTAATTGTAGCTTAAGTGGTTTAGGAGATATGTACATTAAAATTATTATTATTGTCCACAGGTGCCCCTTGCTATTGCGATCCCCTTTGCCAAATTACAGTTTGATATCTTATTTTAGTGCTTAGTTATGGCACTTTATAGGTTTTCGGTTAATGGCGTGTTGTGGGTGTAGTAGTGGTCCGATTACGCCCATTTACAAACTCGTACTAAGGATTAAGGAATCTGTATACCGAGTTTCATCAATATATCTCAATTTTTACTTAAGTTACAGCTTGCACGGACAGACGGACAGTCACCCGGATTTCAACTTATCTCGTCATCCCGATCATTTATACATATAACCCTATATCTATCTCGATTTGGTTTAGGTGATACGCACAACCGTTAGGTGAACAAAAATATAATACTCTGTAGCAATAGGTTTCGAGAGCATAAAAACAATTGATGCAGTAGTTATAAACGTTTTTTGTAGACTGTTACACCAGGTGTACTTCTTAAAAATGTAAAGCTCACTTTTTCTGCAATCGTAAGATTTCAAACAGGTTATTCACTTCCCAAATATTTGTGGCTGAACTTAATTTCACCATCACATTAACGCATAAAAAGGGGAAATGTAACAGTAAAATCTGAATGAACTGGTACTGGTATTCTAACTTTTCTTTACGAAATTGGCCTGTCTGTAATTGCTATTCGTGTAATAAATTATTCATTCCAGACAATTGCCTCTCAACAGACAGGTAAAACTTGACCATGAACAATATCCTTGGTGAGGACACCTTTATACATTTTGAAACTGAAACAAATCTTGAAAATGACCTTTTAAAGGCATTTTAACTTCTCTATAATTATGGACAAGAAGAGACTTACTTCTGATACCACTTTTCAGCTGAGAAGATCAGAGGATATAAAAAGCTCAATCATCATTGAAACTGCCCCTATAAAGTATTGCCTAGACAATTTTTCTGGCTCAAGGACCGTCAATATGGGAGGTTCAGCTGCCTGAAAAGCTCTAAAGAGATAGAGAATTTGTTGCATGTTCATTCTAGTATATGTTAAGCTAGTTTACCTAATGGCAATATTTGTGTTTTGTCTGAGAGACCGCAGAAAATTGATAAATTATCCATTTGAAGACAGCAAACGCAACTAATTCAAACGAGGGATGTGATTCAGATAAATCAAATTATAATTATAATAAAGTGAATCTTATCACTAACAACAATATTTAATTCATAAAACCGGAGAATACACGGATTAATATCCGTCCAAAAACTGTCATTGCAGAAAAATGTTTCTTCTGTTATGAAACGGTTTTGTCAGTTTTTGATATATCTGAATGAAATTTATTACGTAGGTGCATTTTACAGATCGGACAACTAACAAAGGCAAATGTGTTTAGAATAATTCGTAAAACATTTCCAGCATACGTGATTTTATAGCAAAAATCGACAAACTCTACTAAATACCCATCGAATGTTAACCAAGCGAAGGTCAACAATTTCGAAAAAAAAAAAATATTTACATTTCTTTTAGAATGTATAGCGACTATTGGTAAACACTGTACATTTATTATAATTCCAGCACAATCAATGTGGAAATCATGTGAGTGGATGTCTGTATTTCTATTTATGTCATTCCTCTATTCCATGGCAAAATATCCGTTAGTTAACTGACATTTAATAGAAAGAAATCAAAAACAAACGAAATTTAATTGCATCAATTGAGAAAACAGGTGAACATGTCAGGTATTATTCTATATGGCAACGACATCAGTCCACCGGTCCGGGCATGTTTGCTAACGCTGAAAGCACTAAAACTGCAATTTGAATACAAACATGTTGATATTTTGGCGGGTGAACAATTAACCGATGACTTCATCAAGCACAATCCACAACACACTGTGCCCACATTGAATGATAACGGCGTCTGGCTGTGGGAATCGCACTCGCTTATCTCGTCGACAAGTATGCTAAAGATGATTCACTATATCCGCGAGATTTGGTCTTGCGCGCCCGTGTCCAACAGCGACTCTACTTCGATGCCAGCATTCTTTTCGTGTCATTGCGCTGTATCACGCGACCGATGTTCAAGAACAATGTATCCATCGTGCCGCGTGAAAAGACACAGGGAATTATCGAAGGTTATACATTGCTGGAGAAGTTCCTGACAAGTGCTCCTTATTTAGTAAGCGATTGTCTGACCATAGCGGATTTTTGTTGTGTTGCCACGGCAACGTCACTGGCAGGTGTGATCGAATTGGATGCTACGAAATATCCCAAAGTGAGCGCTTGGATGGAGCGCTTGAAGAAATTGCCATACTACGAGGAAGCAAACGGTTGGGGATGCAAGAGGTATATAGACATGCTTAAGACACGTCTCACTGCAATTGTGTCCTAAACAAATAACCATTTTATTTACTTGGCTGTAATATTGAAATAAATGGCGCATATTATGCCCGTATTAGTGTGAAAACTAAAGTTACTAGTTTTTGTAAAGGGCTTATTATATTTAAGTTATTGGCGCATTGTACTTTTTATACCCTGAGCAGCATGTAATTAGTTTACCACGAAGTTTGTAATACTAAGAAGGAAACATCGAAGATCTTACATATAGAAATGAACAGGATGACGAGCTTACTCGATTTAGTTATGTCCATTTGTCTATAAGCGCAAATTAGTTCTTAAGTTTTTGAGATATTGATCTGAAGTTTTGTTGTCGTCTTCTACAGCGCATTTCACGGAACCGCCGATATCGGATTTCTAAAGCATATAGCTGTCACACAAGCAGATCGATCGATATGAAGACCTTGTATGAAAAACTTTTTTATTTGACACGATATCTTGATGAAATTTGGTATATATTATTTTCCAAGGTAGTGCTACAGTCTCCGAACAATTTTTGAAGATCGGTTCTTTATAGCATATGTATAGCTGTCGTACAAACCGATCGATCGGAATGATATAAACGTAAATACTTTTTTATACCCTTTTAAGTATGTTATAAAAATGCAGCTGTGAAGAGTAAATATGATAGCTGCAGCCGAAAATTAAGTTTATTCCCATTGTTATCTTGCTACATGTTGCTACAGATTATAAAAGTTTTGTTCGCCTAACGGTTGTACGTATCACCTAACACTAAGCGAGATAGGTATAGGATTATAAATGATCAGAATGACGAGAAGAGTTGAAATTAGGCAAAGAAGTAAGGCGGAGTTTGTAGATGGCCATAATCAGACCAATGCGACTCCCACAAAAAGCAATTAAAGGAATAACTAAGCACTAAAATAAAATATGGAACTGTAATTTGGCACAGAGGATGTGTGAAATTGGATTCCAACCATGCCCACTTCCCATGTAACATAGTTTTAAATTCCATCTAACTCTTTCTTTTCCAGTGTACAAACCAAGAAGCAACACAAATAATGGAATAAAATTTAGCGTATGCAACCTTTGACCACAAATTGTCAAAATCCAACATTGTTCAAGTCCCTAGGTACCGACTATTTGGAACCAAGTATCTATAGTTGACTTTTTACCGCAAATATCGGTCAATGTGTGAGATATATGCTTGAAATTCAGTTATAAAATTGAGGAGTCGAAAAACTTTAATGAACCAAATATGTATCATTTTGTTCGACCACTTTTTGCTATTTTTCCGCTGGAGACATTATTCCATCAGTGTAAAACTTTTCTGGTTTCTCGGCATAAAAAATGCGAAAAGTAATTTTCACAGGCTTCTATTGAAGTCAACTTTACTCCATTAAGGGAGTTCTGCATTAACCAAAACAAATCGTAGTCGATGGTGCAAGCTCAGGGTTATATCAAAACTTCCCAGCTAAGCTCTCCCAGTTTTTGCCGAGTCATCAAAGATGTGTGAGGTTGTCCTGATGAAAGACGAAGGCCTCTCTGTTGATCAGTTCTGGCCGTTTTTTCGATTGCTTGCTTCAATCTCATCAGTTTTTGACAGTGAAATGTAGAATCAATCGTTGGACCGGGATGGAGCAGGTCATAGAGGATGATTCCTTTCCAATCCTATCAAACACTCAGCATAACCTTTCGATGCGTCTATCCTGGCTTTGCGACCATTTGTTGAGCTTCACGACGCTAGAACCATGATTTTTTCATTCATTATTGTCGTATTAGATCCATGTTTCGTCTCCTGTTACGTTCGCTTCAGAATGGCTTCGATTTCATTCCGTCTCAGCAAAGAATCGCAGATATTAATGCGGTCCATTAAATTTTTCACAGACAATTCATGTGGTACCCAAACAGCGAGCTTCTTTATGTAGCCAGCCTTTTTTAAATGGTTCAAAACCGTTTGATCATGAATGTCAAGTTCCTTAGCGATGTCATGGCTGCTTATGTGACGGTCCTGATCAATCATTTGCATAATTTCATCGACTTTTTCCACGATGGGACCACCAGAGCAAGGTGCTCACGAACTGATACAGCATCGTCTCCGAAAACTTGACAAATTCCATTGATGGCTTACCTGACATTCTTCCCTTTTTTATATAAAAATTTCAAAATATAACGAAATTTCTTCGTGTTTTCACTCGTTTTTGAACAGAAAATGAAGCTTAAAATGTCACCTGTCCAACACTATATGGTATGACACAATGTGATTGGTAGCACTGGAGATATACGACTGCTCCGACCTTTATTGACAAAAGACTTTTTCGACTACCCAATATTTTATGAGTTGCAAGAGTACTATAAAATAATCGATTGCATCCGAACTTAACCCTTCCTTACTTGTATAATGACTTTCATTTTTCTTACAAACCGTATGCCGAATTAGTCATCAGTGATTGGATTTTGATCTTCTGGTTGACGTTTTGCACCGGCTTCTCCGTATATTAAATCGTTTTTAAATTTATTAAGTATGTTATACGAGTATATCTATGTAAAATATATATAACTTCAGGTAATTGCTTTCATGACAAACTCACTTTATATAAAACTTAATAAAATGCTTTAGTTTGAACGATTTGTTTGCTTGTAAACTCTTTATCATTCCGGTTGCTTGAATTTAATGCACAAAGATAAGATACATACATACATAAGTATGTATAATATTAAGTGTATCATCAAATTGGCAAATGTGCTTTATCAGCATTACACGCACATATGTGTGACTTGTATAAATTTCCCTACAAATAGGACACATTTATAACCAAGATTTTAGTCGAAATTTGGCTCTTGTAGTGACTAGAAGTAAATAAAAATCCGAAATGAGTGAAAAACTCGTTCTCTACGGCATCGACAGAAGTCCGCCGGTACGCGCCGTTTTACTAACACTAAATGCTTTGAATTTGGAATTCGAACTTAAAGCGGTGGATACATTAAAAGGTGAACAATATTCTGAGGAGCAGTTGAAAAAGAATCCAGCGCATACAATTCCATTACTCGAAGTTGATGGCAAATATATATCCGATTCTCACGCCATTATCGCCTTTTTGGCTAGCAAATATGGCAAAGATGATTCGCTCTATCCAAAGGATCTGTATCAACGCGCCACTGTCGATCAACGTTTGCACTATGAGAATGGTGTTATCTTTAACGAAACAATGAAGCATCGTTTGCGTCCATTACTTACAAGCGAATTGCCACAAGCGGCGGTTGATGAAGCATTTAAAGCCATTTGCGATGTATACACTGTGCTGGAGGCTTATCTCAATCAAAATGAATATATGGCTGCGGATCATTTAACCATAGCTGACTTCAGCCTCCTATCAACGGTTACTGTTATGGATTTAATTGTGCCAGTGGTGGCGGACAAATGGCCAAAATTGACAGCGTGGTTGGAGAACTTGAAGCAGTTGCCATATTATGAGAAAGCAAACGCCAAAGGTTTGAAAGCAAGCGAGGAAATAATTAAACCGGTATTGGCAAAACTCAAGCCATAAGAAATAAATAATATTGTGAAATCCCCAAAAAGCGTAGACTGGCGGGACCAGCCTTTCTGTCCGGTTAAGAGATTGTCTTTAATAAATATCAAAAAATGCAGGAAATGTTGAGACCGGCCAAGGTGCACGGTTAATGGAGGTGTGCGTTAATAGAACGTTCGTTTAGAGAGCTTTCACTGTATTTATAAATGAACAAGTGTATATTGTTTAGGAAATCTTCTTTTACATGACAAATAAAAACATTTTGTGAGTCCTTTTTATGGCTCTTAAATTTGACTTTGATGAACTTGTTTTTTTCCGCAACAACAGAAATGTGAATAATTTGTGTTTCAATTGAAAAAATTATATTTTCCGACCTGGCTTTTGCTTTATATGCTTTGAATTTTTATATCCTGTACATGGTATGTTAAGTTTGACACGAATTTTATACAGAACATGCAGAAGGAAACGTCCGAGATTCTAGAAAATATACATAGTATGTATATAGAAATGGTCAGCATGACGAGCTGATTAGGTTCAACTACAGGGTTTGTCCGGAAGGTAAGAGGACTAAGTCGATTTAAAAAACTTTCCTTTTGCGTCGATGCAGCGCTGCTAGCGCGATGTCCAAGCATTGTAGGCGTCACAGAAGGCATACTTCGTAATAGCCTTAAGAGCCGAAGTGCTACTGCTTAGATCCCCTCTGTCTTCTCAAAATGCTTGCCCTTCATCGGCCTTTTAAGGCAAGGAAACAAAAAAAGTTCGAGGGGGCCACATCTGGGCGGCTGCGGAAGCGCTGGGATGCCGGCCTTGGTTAGGTAGCTGTTCACAAGAAAGGCGGTATGTTGTCGTGGTGCAACTTTCAATCGGCTGCGATATCTTGTCGGACCAGATAGACCCTTCGTTTGAGTCTCTTGAGGTTTTCCAAGTAAAACTTGGCGTTGACGTTTTGTCCAAGAGGAACAAATTCATGGTGGACAATCCTTTCATGTCAAAAAAGACAATGAGCATCGTTTTCACCTTGGATTTGCTCATTCATCTGGGTAAGTCTACCTGATCACATCAAACGTCTCTGTCGCAGATTTAAAGAGTTTCACACAGAATATTATCGCGTACCTCGTTAGCTAGGAACGGCCTCTACCGAATCCAGTCGGTGCGCGTACTTTCGAAGTACAGTCGCGGCGGAAGAATATCAATCCTATTACTTTCCTGGAACAGCCGAAGTAAAAGTTTTCTCTTTTTTTGGTTGGATTTAAGGTTTAATTATTTCACCTAACCTTATGTAACTACTTATATACATATCTTTAAATATACTTACTGTTAATGTGAAACTAATATATAAAGCGTATACTTTTATATTCATTCATTTATTATATATATATATAGATATATTTAAAAGTAAACAATTTTCAATAAATACATACATGAATACAACTTACATACATACATACATAAATTTGGCATCACATAACACGGTCAGCAATGCTATAGCAGTTTTTGAAGTACAAATATAAATTTGTTTATGTTTAACAATCCAAATATAAATATTTCGATAATTTACTATATAGTCGTTTTCGTTTGCAAAATTCAACAACAATAAAAGTGCGTGATTACTCTTTGCTGTTCGCTTTTATTTCTTGGTAAACTATGTTTTTCAATATAATTAATAATTTATATTGAGCAAAGGTGTACCTCCATTTTTATACATAAGGTTATATCAATAAAAAGGCTTATTAGAGGATTCTGGGTATTTAATCGTGTATAATAAAGGTCCTAATTTACTTCAATAATACATTTGGTTTCAATTCTAATACACAACATGACCATACATTTGAGACAAATACATGTACATGTGTACATATGGCTTTTAATAGTACATATGTATATGTGTATGTATGCATACGCGTTTATGTACGACACACACACGTATGTATGTACATATATACCAACATGAATATGTATGTAAGTGCGTGAACAATGTAATATGCTTTAATATACCTTTTTATTTTACGGAAGTTGGTTGTTTTCTTGTGCGTTGCTTTTATTTTTCACTCGTCGCAATATTTTCTTTTTGACCCATACTGCACCCCCGACCCATAACATACTCGCTTCCGCGGGAATCGTTGAACTTTTTAGGAGTGAGTATGATTAGGTGAATCTTTGAGAACAATGCCATAAGTTAACCTTACAATTCAGATGGATGGCGGATTCACAATTGACCATATTTAAATCAGGAAAGGTAAACGGTATAGCGGTGTATATGAAATGAATGATTGCGAAAGGAACTACGCGGTCACATAATATTCACGTTGGCGTTTTTGACATTTTTCACGTGCAATATAACACAACGCAATGGTTATGAGAATTGCAATTGTTACCCCCATTCCTATGCTAACCCACATTATCTCCTCGTTGATGCCCACGTACGAGCGCCCTTGAAATAAATTCAAATTAAATGGAATTTTTAGTAAGAAAATATTTATGGAATTGACATAATAATACGAATTTATCACTTACCGTTGTAATAATGATTGGAATAGCCAGCTTTCCCGGCTACCCTGCCTGCTGGCATTTTGATGGTAATATATAAGAGCAAAACTTTTTTAAATACAATTAAATTCTATTGTCCAAAGGACTTGAGTAAACTTGTGTAAGGTATTTTCTAGGTACTATAAATGCTTTTTCAATGGAGATAAGTTACTGTAATATTAAAATGTCCAGGCGTAGATTGGAGAATCACCAATTTAAGGATCATACAATTTAATTGCCATGGTGTTTGTGCTAAAAAGAAAGGAAATTTAGTTATTGATAACGGTACACAGAAAAATTAATTTTTTGTTAATATATGTAAGCTACATAGTAGAAATCTTTTAAAAATTCCATTTTCAAATTTTATTATTTATTGTTGTGGATTATTTATGTATATCTGATTTTGAGCTTCCATGCATGATAATAACCTTTCGAGCTGATATTATTTTTTTTTAAATTCCATTACGATAACTAAAACGCTCGCTAAAAAACGATTAACATCGATTGCAACTATGACATTGATAACGCAATGCCTCACATCGCTATCTAATTCACAGCTGTTTTTATTTTCCTTCCCATTGGCTTCTGCTATCACAGCATTTGTCGTATTTCTAGTGATAAATATTAGTTTTATTTTTATTGGTTTCTTTTATTTTATATACAAATTGTGTAAAATTTGCATTTATTTTTAGTGTATAAATGAAAGTTAGCAAATAGATTAATTCCTTAAGTGCAAATGAAAATGTGCGATGGATCGGAGGAATGTTGCAGTGAGTAATGCGAAAGGTTTCTGCTTTTGTTTGCTTGTTAACTAAATTATATTTAAATTGGAGTGTTAAAAACAAACTAGTGAAGTGTGAAAGCTATTGGTTATACATATATTTGAATATGTTATTGAAATAACCATTGATTGGCTGATATATAATGCTTATTAGAATTTTATTTGCTTGCGTTTTAGCGGCTTATTTGCATAAAAGCAGACATATTTGTACATACGAAGAGAACTCAACTCGCGAATGACAATTGTTTCGTTCGTGAACAAGCGGGAAGTGACAAAAGATTGCACAAACCATAAATCATTAAATATTTTCCCGCGTATTCGTAAATAGCAGTTATTCGCTGATATTTGTTATAAATGTGTATTAGTTTTGTTCACATATTATTTTTTATTACTTTCTGATATAATCGGAGGACTGAACATTACCAGCCTACTATAAAATAAAACAACTCATTTTAACTGGAGACAAATACCTTTTTTTTAATAACCCAAAATAAAATTAAACTTAGGTAAATATTCCTTATTAGCTTTCGACATATTAATTCACCGAAGAGCACGTCCGATTCTATAAAATATTCCAGAGTTAACTTTTTTCATATATGTACATATGTACATATTTACTCATTGTTAGTGATGGATGCATGCTTATAATGCAATTCCTAATTTAGTGATAAGGTTAAGCTTTCTATTCGATTATATGTAATGTTTCACATATGTATATACTTTTATACGTGTTAATGAAATCAATCAAACAATGAAATCTTAAAATTATAGTTGCACTTCCTAAGCAAAGAAAGAAATATATCCAAAGCTTCCGATAAACAATGTATTATGTATATTAAACCATAAGTTTGCGCCGTATTGCAATATTTGCATTGCTTAAAAAGCATTAGAAAGATTAAGAGGTTTATTACGTGTGCGCTATAATTTCAATATTTTCAAACCATTATGCAATATTTTACCATTGAAGACAAGCTGGAAGCGGAAGCGATACACTCCAACGAACAGCTATTATCCTTCGAATTGCGAAGTAAAGACATACAATGGGCGAGCTATGTAACTCCTTTGGCGGCTCGCATTTCGCCAATATATCTACAAAGACAATATCAATTGATGAGTAATTACAGAGAACCAATTGGAAACCACAATAGACGCGAAGTTCTAGTCTGTCACGATATGATGGGAAATTATCTGGAAGATCGGTATATAACATAAACTTTGGAATATAAAAATTGTATTTATAGTTTCTATTCTGCAGACATTACCACTCATCTAAGAAGTATGATGACTACCGTTTTTACCATTGGGCCGGAATCGACTACTTCTGTTACTTTAGTCATAATTATATCACAATACCGCCATGTGGATGGTTAAACGCCGCGCACAAACATGGGGTACGAGTTTTGGGTAAGTATTGGAATATATCGTATTATTAAGTTATACATTCAAAATATTTCTGTAAAAAGGACCGTTAATTTGAAAAAAATATAATTATTTGACTCACAGGCACATTTATTACCGAAAGTGGGCACTCAAACTTGTTAAACGAAGTGCTGCAGTCAAAGGAAATGGTAGATAAGATTGTCGAAGCAATGGTGAAATTGTGTAAGCATTATTGCTTCGAAGGTTGGCTGGTTAATGTCGAATGCAAAGTTAAATTAGAAGATATGGAAAACCTTTAGTGAGTATGAAAACCAATAACATTTCCAATTGGATATCAAAACCGCAATAATTTCAGCTACCTCGTAGAACGCTTACGCTCAACTGTGGAAAGTGAAGTGGAACGCGGTGTGGTGTTCTGGTATGACAGCATCATTGATACCGGTGACCTGAGATGGCAAAATGAAATTAATGCAAAAAATGTGCGTTTTTTTCGTGCCGCGCATGGCATGCTAATCAATTATACTTGGAATGATAGAAGTCTAGAGATGACAACGGAAATTTGTGAGCGCTCACAAGCTCAATGTCAGCGTGCCTTTTTTGGCATCGATGTCTTTGGACGTGGTCAAGTTGCCAAGTTTCAGTGTAAACAAACCTTGGCACGCATTGTGAATCAACGATTTTCAACGGGCATATTTGCACCGGCCTGGACATATGAAACACTACAAATGTTTGGGTACAATATAAAACAACCGTTGGGAGATGACAGCGTAAATGATGCTTTCTTGCGCCGCAATGAAAAATTTTGGTGCTCTTTATGGGAACATTTGGCTACACATCCCTACCATATATTACCGTTTTATTCTGATTTTTGTTTGGGTTCAGGAAAAAGTACATATGTAAATGGTCGCGCAAAGAGTAGTGTGAGCGGCAGTGGTGGCGGTGATGGTGAACAGTTTTTTAATTTATCACGCTGTTCGCTACAGCCATCAGTACCGCTATATCAGCTTGCTGAGCGCTTCTATTCCGACGCTTTCAATGGCGGCTCGTGCCTCCGAATATTACAGTATAATAATAGTTTCCGTGTGTTTGTTGCCGATTTCAAACTACAAAGTGGTGGACTTGTTTTTGCCTACGCCTATAAGCTACAACCAAGGGATGGCGAATTCGACTGCATTTTGCGTTTTTGTACGAGAAATAATGCACGCGATTGTTATCTTTTCTTGGGTGATTATTACGATACAACGAATTTGCAAAAAGGACGCTGCTACGTCTCACCATTAAAGCCGAAATATTATAATCTATTGCATAGCAATAAGTTAGATACACCAAAAATTCCCAAAGAAATTTCGCTGCCTGAAAATATGGCAAATGGGTGGCGCGTACGTTATTATGTGGTGGCTTTTGATGGCGCCATTCAAGTGAAGGATATTGGTCTGCTGTATCGTCGAAGTGCAGAAGCAACAGACACTGCCTACTTAGGTGCGGTCTACCTGAATGAGTGTGATGTGAATACGCTTGACTTCCCACAAGATAGCAATATTGCATTGATACAAATTTATGGAGAGGATTTGCTTAATTAACTTTTGAAGATAAGGTCCAACAGTAGTCAAAAGTCAGTAAAATTTTGCTCTTTTTGGCTTTTGATTAGTATTTTTTTCCAAATATATATACACATTTATATGATTATGTAAACAAATTTTATACAGTTTTTTTACAATTTTAACTATTAAAGCTTAAACAAAAATGAATTTGTACTCTACTGTAATTTGTTTGGAACAAAAAATAAGATTGCTTATCGCAAAATCTTGCATTGAGATTTTACACTTAAGCATTAGTAGTACATAATTGATATTAGAGTGCGCAATTTTGTAATTCTCTTTCCAATAATTGATTTTTGAGTTTAAAAGATCTAGACCAAATGTACATACATATATGTATGCCTTCACAGGTACATTTCCTATAGCATTGAAATGTATAAAAAGATCTTTAACTTGAATTTGATAAATTGATTGTTGTTGTTGTAACGGGTACCTAATCCCAGTTATGATGATAAGGATTAGATAAGTTGTCGTCGACGTCATCCAACGGTAGGCCCAGAAAACATGCCGTTTCGACGGGGTCGGTTCACAAGAGAAGCATGAGTAGGGTTAGCAGGGCGTGCAAAGAGGTGACCAGTGTCATGCGGAAGCTGGAGATATATTAGATATGTCAGGGTCTATTCTGGATAAGTAGAAGTTTAATCTGCTACAGTATCCAGAACGAAGCTGCCTTGATCGGTTCGATTTGGGCGAAAATTTGGTCAATTTTTGTGCAGATAATTTTCAAATAGAGAAGTTCTTACAATCACTTGATTTTGATCACACTGATCAGATAGGTATCCGCTGGAGGCTCTATACGTCTGAAGCTTTCTTCTAGATGTTACAAACTTAATATATCCTGTTCTTATAAATAAATATCGAAATTAGTGAATGCAGTCACTATACGAGTGTGAGCTCGTACGATTCTCTCTCATGCCACCACCCCCTGCCACATTGAAAGACCAAAAACTTTTCAATTTAACACTTTGCCTTCTTTCCTTTTCAATTACTCATTTGCCTGTTCTTGCTTTAGCGCTGCCAACACCCGCATAGTATTCAGTAAGAATTTGTAAAAAAGGCTTTATCGACATAGTCTCATACAAACATGTATAGGTAAGAGGTTAGTCTGTGTATGTCAGCTTGCATTACCTCTCAAAAACACAAGTTCTTAAGTTGACTTGTTGAGAATACGTCTTTGTTTTCCTTAATGCATAGCCACGCACACTTTTCTGATTTTATGTGACAACATGCTCTTTGGATATAAAATGGGCTTATGGGTATCTAGTATATTGCTACACAAAACATGTATACATATGTATATATAAAGATTCATTACAAAGAAATCCACACTTATATAAATATATGTATGTATGTGTTTAATAATGTCCCAGTGGTGTAATGTTTTGGAATTCTAAATTCAAAATGGGTGTGTATATCAACGCATGACCGCTTTGAAGGAGTTTAGATTTGGATAAGTGTACAGACATACTATATGTATACATCTAAATGATATTCGATTTCTATTCTAAAAGAGACGCTTCTGCCCGTTCACACGACAGTCGGGTCTACGTAGCCGGATTTTTTTCCGGCCAACAATAGTCAACTCGGCATAATTCTGCTGTCACAAGAACAACGACACAGTTTCTGCGCTGTAAATCGTTGTTAAGGAGAATTTTTGTTCAACACCCGAAAGAGTTGGCTTAAGCAACACTATGATCTGAGCAAGGTGAGACCCTATAAAGTATATATATGTATGTACATATTTAAATAATCAACGTTACGAACTGATGGGAATCGATTAATATCCAGCCCTCCTATGGAAAACTGGTTCAAATGTTCAGATCGCACTACTACAGCATATAGTGAACCAACAAATTGACCAATCAAATAAAGTTCTAGTATGGAATCTTTTGTATTTGTGGAAGATAACGTTTTTTCTTGCTTTTGTTATTATTCCTTTGAAAATTGAAGTTCGTTCTTCAGGGAGGAGATAGATCACTGTTTCAGAAGCTCAACGCAGCGATATACTAAGTGTATACTTCCCACAGTCAAGCTTCAAAGTGTTAGGGTAGAGGAATGGCAAATGTTGATACTAATTTTATGAGCTGCACATACTCTATGTACATACATATGTACATATGTGGGTATGTAAATATTTATATGACTTCTTAACGAACCGAATCGATAGCACGCGCATCCACGGCTCCAACGGCTCTAAGAACAATTCACATACATACACACATACATATATTAGCAGCGGTGGATGTCAAGTATCAAACAAACACAAGAGTTTGTTTGTTAACACTAAAGTTAGGTCAAATACACTTTGCGAATTGGCGATGCAGCAAATCACTTGGCAGTGATACTTGCACGAATGAATATTTATGTATGTACATATGTAAGTGTGTATGCTAGTATTTATGAGTATATGAAAGTACTTACATATGTACATGTATGTATATAGTATGCGTGGAAATGTGTGGAAATAGGCCACCAACTTATTGTGCTCTGACACATTTTATTAGATCATGAGCACATACCCACATACATACATATAGGCATATTATAAATATGTAGAGATACAGAAACACTTTAAATAAACTCCATCTATTTAATAGTTTTATGAGAAAACCTCAATACGATGAAGCCTAAAAACATTTACAAACTTCTTTTATAAAATATACAGTTAATTGGTTCAACTGCATCCGTTTTTAAACACAAATTCGAGTACCACCTTAAAATCTGTTTGTATGAATGTATGTGCACATGTGTGATACATGCATTTATTTATGAAATAACATATTTTAATTGCACTCACTTTTTAATAAATTTCCGCTGCGTTTGTTACGCTTTGAAAGCTGTTTATTTTACAATATTGAATATGTATATTTTACCCGTAATTATATTTGCTTTTTAGTGACAATTTAACATTGGATTGCATTAACAACTAAGTACGAACTATTTTATGCGCTAGCCAAGCAACGTACATAAATCATTCGCTTTATATGTACAGCATTTGAGCCGAATTTGTCCCGCTTTTAGGCAGCCAAGCCCCAAAAAGCACTGAATGCCTTGCTTCGCGTGAGAGAGTACAACGAAAGCACATTATCCACTCCCATGGAGATAATAAACTCAACTGATGCTGTATTGCGGCATGCTGGTGGCACAAACTTTTCCATACAAATTCTCTGTTGTCGCTGATGCTGCTGCTGGTGTTAACATTTTTTGGGGTTGTTCGGCATTTCTTTGGCTAAAGCGTTGGGTTTGGCCTGCTAAATCGTTTACATGGTTTACATGCCCTTAACATGTGGAGTAGTCTTCTGTTACGTTTAAGAAAATATTTTCAAACTTGAAAAATAATACAATATAGATATATAATATGTTTGCAACATTTTCAATGGCTTTAACACACATACAGTTAGAGTGTAAAATTCCATAGTATAACTTCACAAATAAAAAGTTTCGATGCAGGAACTAGATTTTGATGAACCAGTTTGTATGGTAGCTCTAAGCTATAGTGGTCCGTTCTGAACAATTTTGCCAAATTTCGTCCAGCTATCTTGTCAAATAAAAAAGTTTTCCATACAAGAACATTATTTTCATCGTTCAGTTTGTATCAGACTCTAACAAATGAGCAGCTCCTTAGAGAGAAAAGAACGTGTGAAAAATTTCAAAACGATATCTCAACAACTCAGCGACTAGTTCGCGCATATACAGCCAGAAGGATATGGCTATATCGACTTAGATCGCCAGACTGCTCATTTATAAATATTATACATAAGTATTTAAGCTCTCCGCATGTTATTCATACATATACATATGTAGCTCTTATAATGTTTGAGAATATCACCTCAAGAACCAGGAACAGAAAACATAACTTATATAAAAGTTCATTCTCAGGCACTCTAAAATTCACTTAACCTAATATCTGTAAGGAACAAGTGAAATTAAGCGGTCTTTTACGTTATGGCTCGTGATGTCAACCGTTCTAAACATTTAAAATAAAATTGCCGGCGTTATCGCACTCGCGCTTCATTGCTGCTCTTACTGACATACTCTTGCACACCCCATCAAGTGTAAGCTGAAATGGAATAGTAAATGCGTGAGCGTAGCACTATTCTTTTATTTTTACAGGAGTGCTTAGTTTATTGTTTTTGTTTTGGCATTCACGCAACCATAAGTTTATCCCATGTTTCCTGCGTCAGCGACAAAATATGCTCCAAATTCACATGCTCCAGTTAAAATGAGAGCCGTGGGCATAGAAGCTTTTTTACATGGCTGCCGCTTCTTTATATTTTTAACTGTTATAGAAACTTATTAAAAGCTCTAGCAAAAAAGAACAAACGTTAAAACTTTTCGACTGCTTTCAGCGTAGTTTTTGAATTTTTCGCACATAACTTTGTTGTTTAAAGTTAAATAATGATTATTTAGTTTATTATGATTATATATAAAACTGCATGAACAAATTTTCTAAAAATTTTTTGTGTTTTTAAAATCATGAAAACTGCGGGTGTATGTTGACTTTTGTCCGCCACTGTATCTATGTGCAAACATGCGACATACATACATATCCGTACAGAGATATTTAGACCCGCACACTATGATAAACCATGATTTGCAACTTGTATGCTCTCACAAACAAATTGTCGGCAAGTGCTCATGCTCATGAAAAATCTAACGAAACAAATTCGATGGAGATAAAAATACCTCAGTTGTGCCTTTATTTAACTAATATGATTCTAAACAATTTTTTTGTAATTTTTTTTTGTCTTGAGCTTTGTTGCTTAGCAACAATAGTTCTGACGGACTCCATTAATTAATATACCTCCTGAAAAAGGCAATATTTCACTTGCGTCCACTTAATAAAACTTAGGCCTGATCCCATTGCAAAATTACTGAAGATATCGAAAAAATCTGACATGCCCTGACATGTGACAAAACTCATTTTAATAGCCATACTCTGTAGGAACATACTATTTCAAGAGTATAAAACTTCAGTAAATGGAATCAACTTTAGTTATAGATACATACGTATTCACAACTTCGAAAATTATAAGAACAAAATTAAATTCTTTGGTTTTCTTGAGGTATTTTTCAAAATCTGAACATAAATATTTTCCTATTATTTATTTAGTAGACTCATACTATATCATATTAATTTGAGAAAGTCTCGTTGGCAGTTGGGAAACTATACATACAAAGTTTTTCCGACGGGGAACTACAAAATATTTATGAATGCCTTTCTTCATGCCTACATACATATGTACATATATCTGCCTACATCTTTGTAAAAATTACTACAGAATGTGTTGTAGAGTACTCTGCTACTAGTTATCTGTTAAACAGTAGTGGACCAGTATGAAAGTACGAATATCATCGTGAATACGAAAACATATCTGATAAATTTTAAGAAATCGATTAAACAAAATGCCTAACGTTTTCGATTCTCGTTCAGATTACAAATATTTTTATATACATATATGTATACATGTATGTATGTATGTATATTTATAAATAATAAAATATTGTTCTACTAGCTTAAATTTAACAAGAAAAGTGGTCTCAAAAGTATGAAAAGAACGAGTCGAGTTTTAAGAGTATAGACCAGGCCCGTCCAACATAATTTTGTGAAGGGCCAGGTTTAGCATTTTCATAACCGTAGCGGGCCAAAAAAAAAATAAAATGACCTTCAGTTTTATTATATTTATTTATTTATAATAAGCAACATCACATAAATCTTAATATATTATTATTAATGTAACTATGGCCTTAGCATATAAAGATATTCTTATTCTTAAAATCTAATTAATGAGATGTCTGAAATTTTTTCTGTTTGCACAGCGCATCTTTGTCAGCTGGAGATTTAGAAGTGGCTATGCGCAAAATGCCTTTAAGATGGCTATCTAATAAAGATGATCTGGTTTTTGATTTGTTAAATTTCATGCGAGAAAACAGCTGCTCGCAAACATATGTACTACCAAATAAAGAAATGTGTTGAATAGCCAGCTTAGTAAGGTTTGGGTATTGACTGGGTGTAATATACTTTTTGTAAAATTCAATTAAGTTTGGAAGACAATTATTATATGCTGTTTTTAGATGAGAGCTGCTTTGCAATTCTATTAACTCCAGCTGTAAACTCTGCGCAGCGCCTTCAATTTCAACATCAAATGGATTTTGAAACACTTTCATGCAGGGAGTTTGTGATTTGAAGTCTGCGAATCTGTCGTCAAACTCGTTCCTTAATCTTTGTAACATCAACACGTACTTGTCAAAATTCAAGGTATCTTGTTTTCTTGTAGATAAGGTCTCCCAATGAATCAACTGCTTTTGTTCCAGCTGCTTTTCCAACAATAAAAGCTTTTTTGTGAAATCTAGAACGTGTTCGTATAACTGTGTGCATAGTTGGTCTTTCCCTTGTAGTTTTAAGTTAAGATCAGAAAGATATTTAGTTATATCAACCAGGAAAGCCAGATCAGCCAACCACTCCTTATCAGTAAGGACCAAGAAATTAGGTCTTTGTTGACAAGAAAAATCTTTAAGTCGTCTAGCAGGGAATAGAATCGTTTTAGTGTAGCTGCTCTGCTGAGCCAGCGAACGCGACTGAAGTATACAATGTCTTCGTGATCTGAACCGACATCAGCCAGAAAAGCCTGGAACTGTCTGCACTACTTTATCCATCACGTGTTTCAGGCCTATACAACTGGGATTCCCAAAGACTATAAGAGATGGCGGGCCGGATGAAGGGCCTATGCGGGCCGGATGGTGGCCCGGGGGCCGTATGTTGGACAGGCCTGGTATAGACGAAGCTAGTTACCTGCACGTCTTTCAAGAAGCCCCTGATGTTATAAAAAGTAGGAATATCATGTCTTGGACTTTGTTAAGTGATCAATAATTTTTTTTATGAATTTTAGTTGTTGTTAGAGTACTCCCTAGACCATGTGGAGTAGGTTTATGATGCACGTCTGGAATACTCGCCAATTTGCACGTACCTATACATACTTATGTATGTTGATATTTTTATTGCACATATGGGACATGAAAGCATTCGTATGTATGTAGTGGTCTGTCTCTCTTTTTCATACAAATTAACTTCACAGCGCTGCGTATAAATGGCTAATATACAATAGATTTTGCTAGTCAGTTGAAACTCGTTGCCGCGTAAATATTTCAGCTGGTTATTTCCTGGTTGAAAAAAAAATAATAATTAAAATAAAAATGGGTAAAATTGTATTGTATGGTTTAGAAGCCAGTCCACCAGTCCGTGGTGTATTATTGACACTGAACGCATTGGATTTACCATATGAATTTATAGATGTCGATTTGTTTGCTAAAGCCAATAAATCGGAGGAATTTCTGAAAATTAATCCAGCCGGTACAGTACCGGCTTTATTGGATGATGGTCAGGCGATTTTGGATTCACATGCTATTATCGCATACTTAGCAAGCAAATATGGCAAAGATGATTCACTCTATCCTAAAGATCTGGTGAAACGCTCGGTTGTCGATCACCGCTTATACTTTGAGGCCAGTATGGCCTTTGAGCGTGCCCTACGCGGAACAACAAAACCTATTATCTTCGATAATGAAACTAATGTGCCACAGCAAAAAATCGACAATGTGGCGGAAGTTTATGGTATAGTGAACAAATTCCTACAGGATCATCCTTATGTTGCCGGCGACAACTTGACCATTGCAGATTTATCACTGATATCATCGATTTCCTCATTGCAAGCTTATTTAGATAGCGATGCCACTAAGTATCCCAATTTGGTTGCATGGATTAAGCGTTTGGAGCAGTTACCTCACTATGAGAAAGCGAACGGCAACGGAGCTAAGCAGTTAATCGAATTGATTAAGTCGAAGAATATAACCATCGTACCTTAATCTGGAATATATATACATACATAAGTATGTGTGTTCTTTAATCGGTTTTGCTTTGTAAAAGTGTTTTCAATACTACAATTATATGTATATGCAAATAAATATTTAATAGAAAACTAAAAAATATAACGGCAGCTTTGCTAGATGACAATATATTTATTTGTATTTGTAGCGACTAGAAGAGAGAAAATACTAAAACAGGTTCTAGGGAACGTATTCTTTTCTACACCCTCAGATCTAATATACTCGTATAATATACACTGGTGGTCATATTTGTAGGAAGACTCCTATTTATTTTGAAACGTTGGTTTATTTCTTAATTAAAACCGACATAATTTTTAAACGGAGGTTATTACATGTATTATCTTCTTATTTGATTATAGATTTATTGATTGATTTAAGATAAAATGGTTTCAAAGCAACGTACGGCATGCAATGAATCAGTTATGCATATTTTAATGAATTAATTAGGGCAATTTTAAAAATTAATATTGACAAATACATTTTTTTTTTTCAAAGTTATTTATCAAGTTATTATTTAGTCAGATAACCGTTATATTCAAGTACAACTTTGTTTTTTTCATGACAGACTACCAACTAAAGCATCACTCAGTTGATATGTTCTGATACTTTTCCTCATTTTAGAATAATTAATCAAAATTTTTGTTTGCTTTCTTACTAAGTTTTCGATGTTTTCGAATTGTTTAAACCCGAAATCTGCCAAGCCAATCCAAAACCATCAATTTCACTGTATACAATGTCGCCCGTTTTGTATACTCTTGCAACATATTGCTATAGAGTATTATAGTTCTGTTCACCTAACGGTTGTTTATGATGATAACATGATCAGACTGTCTGCGCAAGCTGTATTTTGAGTAAAAATTCAGATACTTGTTGAATCTTGGTTCATATGTTCTTTGGCAAAAAAATGTAAGGCGGAATTCGCAGATGGGCGTAATCAGACCACTGCCAAGCCCACAAAACGCCATTAACATTTAGAACTACAATTTGGCACAGGGGATCGCAGTAGCAAAGGGCATCTGTGGACTAAAAATTTTGAAAAAGTTTGCGGGGCTCCGCTCTCTATTTAGTTTAATATACAAATCTTTTAAACCACCCAGCTGTAATAGCCAAATAATGGCATGAGAAGGCTTCATGGGAGTCGAGGTAAATATCGGATGATGGGCGTGGCACCGCCCGGTTGACTTTATGCCATATGATTGCTGATTGTATATGAGTTACTTTATGAAACTCAGTGAACATTTTTTAATATGTGAAATGTTATTAGTATGTGGTATTGGCAAAAATAGATTAAATCGGATTTATACCACCCCGACACCCATATACTTCATATAATGATATTCGTTTTTCTAACAAACCTTTTGTCAAATATGTCGGCCAGTGCATGAGCTTTAATTAGTATATATATGTATATATAAAATTGGCTGGATTCCGATTCTCTGGTTGATGTTTTGCACCTTAATTCTTTGAGCAGCAAAGATTTCAAAAATTTTCTACCCCCTTGAGCAGCAAGAACTTCCGCACTTTTTCACACCATATTCCACAAGCACAACTTTCAGGTGAATGACGTGAAATTAACGACAAAATAGTTAGAAACAGAAAAACCACACCTCAAAATCTGACATGATGGTGCCATTAATCCGTTATATTTTGGTACACATTTTACTTGGAATAAATGAAAATGCTTGTGATTCAGGTGGTACAACCTACGCGTAAGTTATCAAAAAAAAATATTTTAGACCGGCGCTGCTCAAAAAGTTAAGGTATTGGCCTAGTCGCCTGATTCTTGCCAGTTGCAAGAGTATAAAATGTTCGGGTAACCTGGGAAAATAACTCGTGCAGCATAACAAAGCCCAAATTCACCGCTAACGTCATTTATCTTTATATACATATGTATGTACAAACTATACTAACTACACCTTTGCTATATATGAGTACATTTTATATATACAACCACACACAATGATAAACCATGCTCTCACAATCAATTGGTCGCCAAGTACCCTTGCAGAAACAAATGCCTGAGTTTCTCCCTGCACCTTGTGCGACACTGTGTTATCAGCTGTTTCAACTTGAACATCGTGGAGCAACCACGACTTGAATGGAAACATTGATATCAAGACCGCGTGCAACTTTGAAAAGTGCGAGTACAATTTCTCGATCGTCTAACATCCAAGTAAATTAAATTAAATTAGGTAGATCGTTGTGATCATAAATAGTTGGAGATATCGGGTGAGACTCTCACCTCTGTCTTCCTATGACCAAATATATCGATGTTCGTTATTCCCGACATTTTTGATGGTAAGCATTTTCAGAACGTTTTGACATGTTTATGATTTATGTTGTTTACAGTAATTTAAAATATTCTTTCAGATCAAAAAATGGAATTAAATCGCAAACATGTTCGCGTCATTCTTTTTTACAACTTTTCACGAGGATTAACTTATCAAGAGTGCATAGATGAACTTAATTCAATTTTTGACAATGAAGCTCCAGTCTACATACATCACTTCGAGACTAATTTGGGGAAGGTCGTCCAAAATCAGTTGTTGTTCCGGAAACTATTACTGCTGAGATTGAGACAACTATGGGCATAAGTGGGACCAGCATACATTTAATATTACATACACATTTGAGTGCAAAAAAATGTGTACACGTGCTTCGAAACACGTCAATGATATCGTGACAAATGATGAATCGAGGATTAAGGCGTATGAGCCCGAAAGTAAACAGCAGTCGACTGTATGAGTGTATAGTTCTGACTTAAGACCGAATGACTCCTTTTTATTCCCGTTCGTAAAAAATAAACTAAGAGGTCAAGGTTTTTCGATACGTAAGGCATGTTTTGGAGATTACATTGACAAAAGTACTTCGGAAATTAACAAAGAATATAATTAGAGGACTCACAACTTGTCATAACGCATCGTAAAACTATAAAATCATTAATTTTTACACTTGTTTCAAAAAATTGTTGTTGGATTATATACAAAAATGAGTTTATGTTTAAAATTCACGTACATAATTTTATTGATATTTCTGATAGCCAAGATCAAATAACGGTTTATTTTTTTAAGCTTTTTACCATATGGAAAGGGCTGAGTCAGGTTAATAAAATTGCGAAATCAGCGGATTATTAATCACTAATTTCACAACTTTGATCATAATAATAATATAAGAAATAAATGTAGATAAGATCAAATATAAACATAAGAATGATAAAATTGTTGTTTTTACCTAGTTTAAGGTATTTTCTTAATATTATTTTCCAATTATATTATTATTAGACTTATACTATATCATATTAAATATTAATTTGAAAAAAAATCAAAATCTGTTAGAGTCCTCCTCAGACCATTAGTAGTACATTTTTCACGCATGTCCGGAATACTTGCCATTTTGACACGTATGGTATGTAATGTATATTTTAATATTTTAAGTGTATAAATACAGCAAAGCATGTAAAGGTCGGCCTATATTCTTTATCAAAAGTGATAAAAGCAAGATTGCGCCATCGCGACGTTATATATACATGGTAGTATAGAATGAGCAGTAATATAAAAACAAGCAAATCTATGTAGCCAATGAACTTATATCTGTCACAACCTAAACCCCGAAAAAAATAACGGCGAAAACTTGGCATCTTTTTCTTTATCATTCTTACTTTTGACTAATCTCACTGCACACGGTATATACAGCTAATCGGCAATAAATTTTGCAAATCTAGGCTTATACAATGGCTGAAACTCGTGACCGGGCAAACATTTCATCTGTTTACCTCATTGTTAAAAAAAAGTTAAATAAAAATGGAAAAAACTGTGTTGTATAGTATAGAAGTCAGCCCACCAATCCATAGTTTATTATTGACACAGAACACGTTGGATTTACCATATGAATTTAAAGCTGTAGATTTACATACCTAATCGAGGTAATAGATCAGAGGAATATCTGAAAATTAACGCAAATGATAAAATACTTTTTAGCTTAATTAGATGACGATCAGGCAATTTTGGATTCACCTGCTATTATCGCATACTTATGCCAAAGATGGTTCATTCTATCCTAAAGATCTGGTGAAACGTTCAGTTGTTGATCACCGCTTATACTTTGAGGCCAGTATGGCCTTTGAAGGTGCCCTACGCGGAACAACAAAACCTATTATCTTCGATAAAGAAACTAATGTGCCACAGCAAAAAAATCGACGATATGGCTGATGGGAACAAATTCCTACAGAATCATCCTTAAATTGCCGGCGACAACTTGACCATTGCGGATTTATCACTGATAACATCGATCTCCTCATTGCAGTTTCTTTAAACAGCGATGTCACTTTGTATCCCAATTTGGTTGCATGGATTAAGCTCTTGGACAAGTTACCTTACTATGAATACATAAGTACATTTAGAACCTACGGACATAGCTCGGTGGGTAATGGCGGTTGAACAAACACCGACTACATGACCACAATTTACAATTGGAAAAGAAGATTCAAAGTAATCATAAAACAAGAAAAAACGTTAACTTCGGCTGCACCGAAGCTAATAAACCCTTCACAGGTGGATTTCTTTTAGTAACTTTGTATGGATGCTATATGCTATAGTAATCCGATCTGAACAATTTTTTCGGAGATTACATAGTTGCCTTAGAAAATAGTCTACACCAAATTTGGTGAAGATACATTGTCAAATGTGAAAGTTTTCCATACAAGAACTTGATTCCGATCGTTCAGTTTATATGGCAGCTATATGTTATAGTGGTCCGATATCGGCCGTTCCGACAAATGAGCAGCTTCTTGAAGATTATGATGACGTTTGCAAAATTTCAAAACGATATCTTAAAAACTGAGGGACTAGTTCCTATATATACAGACGGACGGACGGACATGGTTAAATCGACTCAGCTCAACATACTGATCATTTATATATATATACTTTATAGGGTCTCCGACGCTTCTTTCTGGGTGTTACAAACATCGTGACAAACTTAATATACCCTGTTCAGGGTATACAAATATGGCTGGCGTAAAGGTATGTTAGTATAGACTCTATATTGATGGTTCGAAAATGGACGATAAATTTGGCGCGGGAATACTTGTTTACTGTCCAGAGTTAGACATAAGCCAATCTTTTAAGTTGCTTATGGCCTACCAAATTAACGTAACCTACCTTACTATTTGAAAGCAGTTAATATAATTGATTAAGTCGTAGAATACAACCAACATACCTTAATCTTAGATATACATATGCTGTTAGCCAAATATGTATTGTATATTTCAAATAAATATTTAATAGAAAACTGGAAAATATCAAAGCAAAGCACTTACAAAAGTGACCAGATAATTGTTATTAAATAGGCACAAAGATAATATACATACTTATATACAAACAAAAACACTATCATTATAATTAATTAATCAATAAACAGTCGTTATCGTATGTTGTGTATGTATATTTCGCCGGTTTTGTGGGAGCGTATTCTCTTCTCCACCGTGAGATCTAAATTCTAAGATACAGTGGGGGTAATATAATTAGGAGTGTCCCTATTAAAAAATGACATCTTTTTTAACGTCAGTTTTTATATGTATGTATTACTTTGTTAGACTTTGCCTGATCACCAGCCATCTGTCAATTAAGTTCTGATTAACTTAAGCAAAACTGCTTCTTTCTGAAACCAACCATTTTTTATCCAGTACTTAACTGACAGATTCCTCATAATCAGACATGGAGAAAACTGCTCTAAATCTTATTTAATATAATTTATAGTAGGCAGGCAATATGTTGTCTATCATTCGTAAGAAATCAGATAGCTGATTGCTGTTCGGACAGCCGATAGGAAAATATAGACTCCGATTTGTCAACCGCTATTAGTATAGTTTAAAACGTTACCACATGGTTATAAAATTTTATATGTAATACTTACATTCGGAATGTACAAAGAGTGTTCCAAAGTAAATAGGACTTAAAAAAAAACGAAACAATGGTTTTTTCTGCAAAATCAACTTATTTTATTCAAAATAAGTAGCCTCCTTCTGCTTCAATACAGCTTTTTGCACAGTCCAAAAGCATGTCGAACGAGTGTTTTAGCTCGTTGGCCGGTATGGCCGCCAGTATTCCGGTGCAAGCCTTTTGAATGGCCTCTACGTCTGCATAACGCTATCCTTTCATGGACAAATGCATTTTTCCGATAGGGAAGAAGTCGCACGGTGCCATATCTGGTGTAGACGGGGAGTGGTTAATGGTTAAAATGTGAAATTTGGTTAAATAACCGTCCTTCGAATGTTGGATTCTTAGCAATTTTTGGTCGTCAGTGCGGGACAAATCGTGCACACACCTTTCGTAAGCCCAAATCTTCGGTCAAAATGCGATAAATCGATGTTTTGGAGATATTCAATTCCATTTCCATGAATTTCAATGATGATTTCGTCTGATTTTTGATGAATTCACGCACAGTTTCGATGGAATTTCCGGTGATCACGAATTTTTATTGGCCCACATGTTGATCGTCATTTATGTCCTCACGACCACTTTGAAAACGTTGAAACCACTCGTGCAGTCTGCTACGGGATAGGCAATCATCGCCATAAACAACATGTTTCATCAATTGAAACATTTCGGTAAAAGTTTTACCAATTTTAAAACAAAATTTAATGTTGGCTCTTTGTTCGAAGCTCATTTTCGCACCGATAACACAAACAAACTGACACTTAAAACGCAATAACTTCACTTCCAACCGATGAAATGTCATGAAATTCTCACTGGACAATCGATAAAGATAGCAGATTCTAACGCACCAGTCGACATTCAAATTAGATTCAAAAAGTCCTGTTTACTTTGGAACTTACTATGTATTATTGAAGAACCTTTAATAATAAGTTTATCCTTAGTAATGTTTTCGACAAACGTAAATAATGAATTTGACGTTTTGTAGCACTCAAAAGCATTTGTATTATCTTTATACTTTATTTTATACCAATTACTGTTAGATATGTATTGTAATATATTCAAGTATTATTTTGAATTTGGACACAGCTGATTCAAGTTGCCGCAACAGAAACTGTCCTGTCAGAACACAGTCTAACTCTACTACTAATTTGTCATGGCAAACGGCTCAACACTCGTTTTGCAATCGAGAAGTACTCATTGCTAGCAAGTAAGGTAATCATTGCAATGAGCTGTTCTGGGAATTTCAATCAAATATTGATTATATCTAACACTTCTCAGAATTTTTCAAAGCTAAAACAAGTGTTTAAGCCAAAATTGTGTGAATAAAACCATGGTTACGTTTTAGAAGTAGTGAAAAATTGCTTGAAAGCCTAAAGGCAACATCAGAATGAGTACGTTGATTCCATTGCATATGACAGCTGAGTTAATTGTGGGCATTTATTGGATGGCGACCGATTGACAATGCGTACTCTACCCGAAAAGCCTTCAGCAGACCAACTCTCAACTTTTACATACAGTAACGTATTCAATTACCATTTGACGTTGGTGGTTATGAGGAACAGACGATTTTTGTTTACTTGCGCAACGCATTCGTTGTGGTATACTTAAACGTTACATACGCCACTCCTTTCGCATACTTATGCGTCTTTGACGTACAAGTACCCGTTCCTACTCGGCTTTTACTAGTTAGTAGTGGTTGTCAAAGATAAAAGGTATCATTTTCAAATTGCAATTACAAACACGATTTAGAATATTCGTAATAACATGTCGAAGCTGAGTTCGCTGACTTATTACTGTAAGAGCGTGCGTTTCACCATTTTCTGACCAAGTTGCACAGACCGGACCGTTTAAAATAAAGAAAAATATCTTTTGATACCCTTTTATACTACAAAAAAGCAGCTGTAAACGGCGTTATAGCTTCGGTGCAGCTGAAGTTAATGCTTTGTTTTTTTAAATTGTTATTGATGCGCCTATTTGTTGGCAAGAGCTCGTAAACCCAATTTTTTTGGCACTTGTATTATGGGTGCCTCTTATCTTCTATTTATAGCATATAAACACTTGATACAGTTGACATAACAATCAACTCGAAAAGCCCTTCACTGATTATTATGATTATAAGGTAGGAAGCAGAGAGCTCCAGCGGGTATGATTAAGTCAAATCAAACTCTCGTGTCGATAAAACAATCAAATCAACTCGGCTTATCCTTAAGAACATTGTTGGTTGCGTCGAATACCGACCAGCCAGAGAACTTACAACTCAAGACTGGAGTATAAACAAAAATATATTACATGTTGCAGTTCTCTGATAGATAGGTACTATGTATGTAGGTAGAGTGGCTGTCTAACGAATACCAATTAATTACCTGAATTATTTATTTCACAATTTGAAGTAATAAATAAATAACTTTGAATATTAAGTCCATATTTATTAATTGTATGTATGTATATTGTAATTAATAACGAAGCGTAACAAAAAGTTTTAGCCAATTCAGAGAGATGGAGAGAGAGAGTTTTGTGTTTCATAATAGTATTTAGATATATATTCAATAAGTTTTAGTAAAGCACATTAATTAAAATGAATGAGAGGTTCAGTTTCGCATCGAAAACGAAAAGTGTTAGAACCACAGAGGAGAGAGATGTTTTATTAAGGTAACATCATGCTACTAATCAATGAAATCGCTATCACATCATAACATATTCTGGACCTGTGCCTTAGCGATATTTTCCTGTTCTCAGAGAATTTTAGCGATAATGAAGAGATAAAAGCCAATCAAGGCCAATAGCAAAACTAAATAAGTTTGTTGAAAAATAAGATCGATCGTTTTCGATTTTTTTATTTCTTCATTTAAAAAATAAAAAATTTTGACAGTTATCGCTTATGGGAGATTTCACCTACGAAACTACTAATCTAGATATTTGATTCACTAAAATACCGTTATATTAAGGCTGAATGTGAGACAATTTCAAAACCCGCTCAGCGTTTCTTTTTTTTTTACATGGAAAGGAACACATTTTACCGTTTTTTGTTGTTAAACAATTTATTTGCTATTATTAGAATTTTACACGCTAACAGGGTGTATTAAGTTTCCCACGAAGTTCGTAAAACCCAAAAGAAACTTCGGAGAAGATGCACCCCACTCTGGTCGACCTATTGTTGAAAAAGTCGATGAAATTATGGAAAATATTGACCAGGACCGTCACGTAAGAAGCCATGACATTGCTAAAGAACATAACATTCATCATCAAAGGGTTTTGAACCATTTAAAAAATTAACATTTGCGATTCTTTGCTGAAACGAAATGAAATCGAACCATTTCTGAAGCGAATGGTAACAGGAGACGAAAAGTGAATCAAATACGATAATAATGTGTGGAAAAAGCTCATGGTCCAAGCGTGGTGAAGCTCAAAAAAAGATCGCAAAGCCAGTATTGACGCCCCGAAAGGTTATGCTGAATGTTTGGTGCTATTGGAAAGCAATCATCCACTAAAAACTGCTCCAGCCTGGTCGAACGATTGATTCTACACTTTACTGAAGCAAGCAATCGAAAAAAACGGCTAGAACTGATCAACGGAAAGGGCTCCGTCTTCCATCAGGGCAACGCTAGACCTCACACATCTTTGATGACTTGACAAAAACTGGGAAGCTCGGCTGGGAAGTTTTGATGCATTCACCATATAGCCCTGACCTTGCACCATCGGATTACCGTTTGTTTCGATCAATGAAGAACTCCCTTAATGGAGTAAAGTTGGTTTCAAAAGAAGTCTGTGAAAATTACTTGTCGCAGTTTTCCGCCGAGAAACCAGAAAAGTTTTACACTCATGGAATAATGTCTTTAGCGGAAAAATGACCAAAATGATACATATGAACCAAATTACATTATAAATATAAAAAGTTGAAGTTTGATTAGAAATACGAAAAGACTTTTTAGACTTCCAATATATACATAAATGATGAGCATGACTAGACGAGTAAATTTGGCCAAATCCGTCTGTCTGTGTGTATATACACGAACTACTCGCTCAGTTTTTGAGATATCAATCTGAAATTTTACACATGTTCTTCTCTCCCCAAGTAGCTGTTCATGTATCGGAACCGCTGTTATCGGTCCACTGTATAATTTATATGCCAATATAAATATATAATTATTATGTCAAACTGAACTACTTATAATTCTGTGAAATAAAACGAGTATGATAGCTGCTGGTACTGAATTTTAGGCGGAGAGCTCGTGATAACCAGGTGTTCTTTGTAAATTTATCCGCTCACTATAAAATATACATACATATATAGTACATATGTACGTATAAGCGTGTATGTCGCACATTTTTACTAGCGTATGACTACGTAAGCGTTAAACATGTACTTGTGTTTGAAATATACTCTACATTGTAAGCTTCAAAATAAACAAAGTCCAATCGAATAAAACCGAAGCAATCGCGCTTCCAGCGCCTCAGTTAAGCACAAGCGCTCAACACGGTCGCCAGCAGAAACAGTCGCAACGGATGAAATCCTCCATTCACGCCGATAGATAAATCCACATCAAATATTTCCGAAAACCTGTAAACAGAAAAAAATGGGAAAACTAGTGTTGTATGGCGTGGAGCCAAGCCCTCCAGTGCGCGCTGTGAAAATGACACTGGCAGCGCTGGGTCTACAATACGAATACAAATTAGTCAAACTACTTGAGGGCGAGCACAAAACGGCAGAATTTATGCGGAAGAATCCACAGCATACTGTGCCTTTGCTGGAGGATGATGGTCAATACCTCTGGGACTCGCATGCAATTATGGCATATCTGGTACGTCGCTACGCTAAAGACGATACACTTTATCCCAAGGACTTCATCAAGCGCGCCATTGTTGATCAGCGATTACATTTTGAAACGGGTGTCTTGTTCCAAGGCTGCTTACGCAACATAGCTTTGCCGCTCTTCTATGGCAACGCTATCGAGGTACCACGCGCTAAAATTGATGCAATTTATGAAGCATACGACTTTCTGGAGGTCTTCCTCGCTGACCAACCCTACCTGTGTGGACAGACCATCACACTAGCCGACTTTAGCAACATCTCGACCGTTACCAGTTTCGCTGGGTTGGCGCCCATCGATGCGGCTAAGTACCCGAAATTGAAAGCTTGGGTCGCTCGCATGAGCCAAATACCAAACTATAATCAATCGAATGGTTATGGCGCACAAATGCTTGTCGATATGTTTAAGGAGAAAATCCAAAGGATTGTATAAAGATTGTGGCACAAAAGAGAATGTGATAATAACATGATGTAATTGTGATTTTAAATAAAATGTTAAGCGTACGAAACTTCAGAGATTTGATTCAAACTGATGCTGATAATGAAGTTCGGGAATGATTATCAAGCATCGCATGTGTTTGCTTTATATACATACATATGTACATATATTGCATATAAGTTTTTTATGATGGCGTGATATTTATAAGAGCAGAAACTGTTTTGTGTGTTTTAAATGTACTTTAACGATGAATGGGGCTCATGCGGTTGAAAAAAAAGAAATTTTTTGTTTAATGGAAAAAATTAAATTTTTTGTGAAGTTAAAATCATGATTTACTCGTTTTTGTGGTTGTTGGTCAGAATCAGAGAGCCGCCAAAACAGAAAGTAGTTTCACGCGAGAGAACTCTGAACACTCCGGTGTTGGATAAACCGAACAACCCATGGATGATGAGGTATAGAATCGGTGCTGAAGTTACCTCGTTTACTTGTTCATTAATTCCGTTTTCAGAACTTGAAAACTTTCTATTCTGCCCTTAAGCAGCCTGCCGAGTAACTTTATACTAAACGAGGTTTCAGGGAAGGACGACGCTTTGACGCATGATTTTCTTAATCTAAGATTGGAAAAAGCAGACGAAACACCCGATGACATCGAAATAAAAGCAAACTGAATTATCGGTTGGATGGGAGATATGTGATATAGTACTCCGATCTGACCAAAGATCAAGTCAAAAATCACCTACATACATACATATGTATTAAATTTCATTCAGATACTTCAAAAATGAACGAAGAAATTTCTATAACCCCCAAAAAATTAGATTTCATCTAGAATCCCGCTGGCTCGAAACCAGTTTTGTACCCATATTTTTTTAGATAAAGTTGTTCAGAATGATCCCTGTAAATCAACCCGCTCTAATATACATACATACATCTACATACTATATTTTACTAATTGCTTTGCCGATTGTCACTTCGAAAGATGATAACGTAAGCCTCTACAAAAGTGATTTTCAAGTGACCTTGTGTATTAGTAATTAAAAAAAAACTATTATTTATATGTCGGCATTTTAATATATCATCGCTTATAATCCATATTTTATCTTTATACTCTGAATAATGCATATTAAGTTTGTTAGAAGATTTGTACAAAGGAAAAGTGAGAGACTCTATGATGTAAATACATACATAGGTATATATGTACATACATAAATGATCTGCGTGACGAGCTGCGTCGATTTAATCAAATCCATCTTGTTGTCTTTGTAGCGGCAGAGTTCTCCTGAGTTGACAGTTCTTGACCGGATAAAAAATCCAGGTCCGTTCCAATTACGTAGACCCGACTGTTGTGGTAATGCGTTGTTGTGAAAATGTATCATGTATCTATTCGCTCAGTTTTTGAGATATCGCTCTGAAATTTTGCACATGTCTTTCTTCCCAAGAAGCTGCTTATTTATCGGCGATACTACAGTAAGCGAATCCCTTTTTTGAATCCGGCTGCTTTAGTAGAAAGCTGCAATCGAAATCAAGTTCTTGAATGGAAACTTTTATATTTATGAAGGGTATTATAGCTTCGCTGCAGCCGTAGCTCATATTAATTTATTGAATCATCGAAAGACAGTTGTTTTTTGAGCGGCAGAAAATAGTCTCCAAATGTGTCGGAATACCGCCGCATTGACCTTGGTTGTTTATAAAACCATATCCATTCCGCATATCCGACTATTATTATTAAGTTATTTTTTGGAACACGTTTTCGAAATTGTAGCTATGACTATTATTTTTATCGAAAAGCAGAGCATAAAGTTTTGTGAACTCAAACCAACAAGAACTTACATATAACATAGTCGGTGTTGAGTTTTATTGAACTATTTTTATTGCATACCTTGGTTATTCGCTGTTACCAATAACAAAAATAAGCGCATATTTTTTTTTATTTTTAAAGCAAATATATTTTTATGTTTTATTGTAAATAAAATATTTTTAATTGCGTATATACAAAATTGCCAATAGTTATTAATTTTTTTTACATTAAAGCTTTTATTGTCATTATAAATCGTATTTGTGTGAATTTTTTATCATTATAAATCGTATTTGTGTGAATTTTTTATTAACATTACATTAATCAAAATATAATTAAAATTTTACAAATGCAGTTTTACATAAACTCTTGTATATTCGATATCATTTTTTTCATAGGATTTTCTAGTGTATGCATTTAACATACTTCAATTTTTTTTATAAAATCTCTAAATTTTATAAATTTAAACATTTATAAAATTTTTTATACATACATGCATTACAATTGTGCTTAGACACATATTAAAATCTAAAACCAAATTATGCGTTTTAACTTATCAATATTGGAACATCTCCACTTTAATTTGAATTCGCCAAACATCTGCTTATATATGTACACAAGTGTATGAACATATGCTATTTCAACAGCAAACACACAGTAGGATTTGAAGAATTACAGTACACACATTTGCATGTAACATATTTGTGTACATGCAGCCATGGCAATTGATTTTTTAGGCATGCTCATGGTCACAGAACTCTTTTTTTAAACTTCAAACTTTTGTGCACTATTTTCAGAATATTGGAGAACCATATAAAATACAATTATTATTAAAAAATATTAATATAAACAGTTTTACTTTATACAAATCTTAAGTATTCAAAGGTTGTACCAAGAATACAGTATTGCACAGTACAAAGTTTTTTACTCCTCACACTGAAAGAGTCAAATAAAAATCTTGAAAATAATAATGTATATATAGATATATACACTACTCAATGAGAACCTGGGCTTCGCCCGTCAATCCTATAAGGCACATTGTACATATAACCTTAACAACGTAGAAATGTTCAACATTATGAAGAAGTTTTTCTTCTGTCCACTTCGGATTTATAAACCAATTTCATGCGCTGCACACAATCGCGATGGTTTAACTCCCACAGCAACGAAGTAATATGCCCAAGCGTTGCTATATTATCATCAGCATCTTGGATCCATTGCCGCAACAGCTGATAAATAACCTGAAAAGTTATCATTGTTTATTGACATGCTTGACTACAAGTATTTAAATTCTCAATAATAGGAACACATTAGATTTTTTCTAATGGGGCGCATATTAGAAAATTCCTAGCTTTTGAATTCTTGAACATAAATATATACCTCTTTGATTCCACCATGCATTTGATGATCGATTACAGCTTGCTCGATTTGCCCTTCCGAGAGGCCCAGCTCTCGCATCACATGTTTCCAACCTTCGCCCAGGTGTGTAGATATAGTTTCCAATATACGGTGATTTGGCTCCTCACGTGACTGCATCATAGCCACAATTGAAGTAGTTTTACGTGGTAGTTGTCTTTTTGTGTTGTCTACACCACTAGAACCACTAGGCGAATTGGGTTCGTCAGTTTTACCACTTTTACGTGTGTTGTTGGTAGCTATACCACTTATGTTACTATTAAAATTATAGACTGAACCAAAATGCAGCTGTTTTATGTTGGAGAATTGCATTACCATTTGTTGTTGAGCATTATGTACATTCATTGTGTTCATAGTAGCTGGAGCCAGTGCACCGGGTGATGTTGGCGTCAAAGCATTGCTGTTTGACTGCAAGGCAACTGCTCCCGTCTGGGAGTTCAATCCAGTTTCACTTTCGAATGCACTTGTATTATTAGCTGCTTCAACCGAATTGTAGTTTGGTGCGGAGAGTTCCCGAACCACTGATTCTGTTAGTTCTGTTGAAGGTGTGGGTGTGTTGTTATTGCTAATTGGTAATTCTTCAGGTTCATCAACAGGCAGAGCATCGGTTTCTAGCCTTCCTGGAACACTTTTACTTCCAAGGTTAACGTCTTCAGTCTCACTTTTATTGGTAATTTTTTGAGAATCTTTGCCATTACTGAAAATGCCTGGCAGAAATTTTTTTAGTTTAGGCATTTTTTTTATTTACGTTACAATTATTTCGAAAATTTCACTTGATTAAGTTCGATTTTTATCAAGACTCCGGAAATTCCAAAGAAAACAAAGAATATACAAAAAAAAAAAAACAGTTTTCAGTTTTTGTCAACATATGTCTTATGATTGTCAATTAAACAAAATTTTTCGTTTGATGTCGCTGTAAACAGTATGATCATTCGTTAAATGAAGCTGCCAGCTTATTATTATATTTAAATCTACAGTGAACCCGAAATTTATTTTATTTTCTTAGAAAGAATCAAACTAATACCCAAAAATGAAGGCGTATATCACTAATTATACAAAACTTGCGCTAATGTAAGGTGATCGTTTGGATCTAATTGGCATTTCAAACAAATTTTTATCAAAATTAGCATATAAAGTTTCTTTAACAATTTCTATATAAAATAACAAGTGTTTACTAGAATATTAATATTTAGAAATAATGCAAATGAAAACAACATGGGCGAAAGTAAATTATGAAAGCAAAGTGTCTTTACCTTCCTCTGAAATCAAATTTTTTGTAAGCTATAAGTTCTGGTCTACGGTTCCACGTGAGTTGGGCCTAGCTTCAACAAATCTTTCGATTCTTAAATGAAATAAATAATCCACTAGCTGTGTGGGGTTAAAATAATTCGAATAATTATTTAGTACTCTCAGTTAAGTAAAATGGTGTTACATTACATATATTTTATTACAAAGTTTTTTAATTAGCTAAGTATACAAAGTGGCATCATTAATTTCTAAAATTCGTTAAAATGGCACTCAACGAAGAACTTAACGAAGCATTCTTCGGGTTTTGGCCATGTTCGGGTAGAGTGCGGGACTTTTTAAAAGTGCGCTTCAAACAGTAATCGCAACGGTTCGTGTACATCAACATTATCCACTATTCTAAAATTTCAGAAGAACTGTCGCAGAAAAGAATAGGTAGATTGTCATAATTGTAGTTAGAAAGGAGTTTAGCAACTTTTTTCTTTCAATCAAAAAGTGCAATTGAATTAGAATAAAAAATAATAAGAAAAGTCGTCAGAAAAAATTTTACCAACCAGCTTATATATTTTGTCTGATTGTTTAAAGAAGAAATTACCACTAAAATGGTTGGCGCTACGAAAATCCGTATTGATGAGGTAAGTCAACCTAACTGCAGCATAATTGAAAGATAATGTTGTAGTTTATAAATATTTATTTATTTATTTAAATATTACGTGTAAATAAATTTATAGACAGGCTAGGAAACGAAGGAACTAGCTGCTTAGCTATATATACTTACATATAAATGCGTCGTTGTGTACACATGTCTACCTACATGATTTCAAATAATCCAAATCGGATCTATGTTCTTTGTTATTGGTTCTTAACTGAATTCCCGTTTAACTGTAGTATTTGAGGGGCAAGGGGAGGAAACAAAATGGAGTATGGTATTTGGCGCACAATTGAATTCTTGCATATTTGCAAAAAATCAGTTTTGTTTGCACATGTCAAAAATTTCCAAATATTCAAATAACCCTTATAATTTTCACAGAAAATGCACGAATTCGATCACATGGTTGCGCTTTGTTTTTATCCCGATACATTTCTAATTATATAATAAAAATTATATTTTTTAACAAAAGTCTAATTGTAAACTTTTAATTTTTTTAAAGAATGAAACAAACACCTTTGCCAAGGTTAAGAAATTTGGTGTTGCAAATGCAACGGAGAATACTAAGCGTGCAGCCTTAGGAGACTTACAGAATCGAGCAGTTCTAAGACTTGCCAATGCTAAAGAAGCTGCACAGAAGGAGTAAGTGTAAATTATTTTATACAAATATGTATTTGGATTACAAATTTAATACAATTGTACTTCAGTATTGACTCCAAACTGAAAAATGTAATTCAAAATACCAAACCACGTGTGGATACACATTGGAAAAAGGCGCCAGGAGCCACTGTCAAGTCAACAAGCACAGCTGCTGAACAGCCGAAAAAGATTCTTACGCGATCAAATTCTACACGCGTTGAACCTGCAGCTTTGCAGAGAAATGCTGTGACTGGCCTTAACAAACACAAGACGCTTACTACAAAAGTAGTGGAACAAAAATTACAACAGGCAAAACGTAAGTATATATTCAAGTGCATTTAAATATTGGTTTACCATTTGTTCTATTTGCAAACATAGTCATTAAAGCTAAGGCTGCACAGGATGAAAAACCAAAGAAATCTAGTGAAGCACTTACATTAAGGCGTGAAGATAGCAACTTATCGCTCAAGTCGCTGTCAAAACTAAAAGCAGCTTTGACAAGAGAAGCGAATAAGGTTACTGCTGGAAAACTAATAGCACAGAGCGTAAAACCAGAAACAAAAGCTGTTTCTGAGTCGTCGGATTCAGACAGCGAAAGTAACAAAAATGCTGTAGCACAAATCTCAAGTGCACAAACATACTCACCTGAAGTAGAAGATTTCGCTGACATTGAAGATATTGATTCTGGCGATTCGGATCAACTGCTACTGGTATCGGAATACGTGAATGATATATATAATTACCTCTTTCAATTAGAGGAAGAACAGGTTATACAAGAAAACCATTTGGATGACCAAGTAGAAGTTTACCCTAAAATGCGTGCTGTACTCATCGACTGGATTAACGAAGTACACTTTCAGTTTCATTTAACACCAGAAACATTCCAAATGACAGTGGCAATTATCGATCGCTACTTGCAAGAAGTAAAAGATACAAAACGCACACATTTGCAATTGGTAGGTGTGACGGCTCTATTCATTGCGGCCAAGTATGAAGAGTTAGTTCCCCCATCAATTGCCGATTTTGTCTACATAACCGACGACACATACAATTCCAAACAAATCGTGCAAATGGAGTTGAAAATCATTAAAACACTCGAATGCAATTTGTCGCGCCCTTTGCCAATACATTTTTTGCGTCGCTTCTCCAAGGCGGCTAAAGTAGAAGATATACACCACGCGTTGGCTAAATATTTTCTCGAATTGACATCAATCGAATACGATTTAGCATCATACAAGCCGTCCGAGGTAATATTAGAATAAATGTTAAGCTATTAACATTTATTTAAATGTATAAATATTTTTCAGATCGCCGCTGCATCGCTCTTCTTAGCCCTGCATTTGCTTAAAGAGAACGCTAAAGCACCAACGGGTTTCAACAACAAACACTGGTCTCCTACAATGCAATATTACTCGCGGTACACCGCAGAGCACTTGAGACCTATCGCCACAAAAATTGCAACTGTGGTGCGAAATGCGCCATCTGCCAAACTGAAGGCTGTCTACACGAAATACCAATCATCCAAATTATATAAAATTGCGATGCGTTCGGAATTATATGATAAACTAATTGATTCAATAATTAACCATACCGAATGAGAAATAGTTACGGGCAGCTATAGCGACAGGGGTTGCAATGCGCTTAATTTTTGTTTATGTCGTTTAGTTTAATTGTTAGATTTTTTTACTCTATTTTATAAACAATTCAATATTTTTATTATCAAATATTTCTTAATAATATATATATTTTTATTTTTAAGTTTTATGCGACAATTTAAATTAGATTAAGTAACACTGTCCCGGATCGTCGGTAAAATGTCATAGATAAAAACTTCCATGTAATGCTCTGCATTACAGCAATTAAGGAAGTTTGCAATCGCGGAATTATTTCATCGAAAGCAGCAATCAAGGACAATACTAACTTCAACTCCTGTTTGTACGAGTATTCGGATATTTAGTCTTAAATAAATTGCTGAATACCTGTCATAATTAATGTAATGTAGTGTCTGTCCGTATTAGAGTTTGTGAAAATGTAATATTTCCTTAATGTGAGGAAAGCACCACCGACTAACCAACGTATATTAGTGTCGAAATGTACTTTATATCAATTTTTTGTATCAAAAATTTTGCTGCTGAGTAAGCGCCTTCTTTTCCCAACCGAAAGCTATGATTTCAAAAATACTTTATCAAATGTTCTTGTTTAGGTTGTCATGAAGTCGGCGTACTCATCAGCGCAGTTTTTTCATTCCTATTATGTCCAATTTTGGCAAAATTAGAATTAATGTAGTTCAAAAACCCAAAAACGAAAAAAAACACTTTTAAATTGAACAATGTTTGTAGGCTCAAACTGAATGTAATTATCTGCTATATTTGTTTGTAATTTAAGGTTCACAAGCATAGTGGGAACGCACATGACATCATTGGTGTCTGATGCTGCCTCGAGCGTTATTTTCCTGCTATGCCAGAAATCATTCTGATTGTGAATATAATCTATTTTGCTCAAAAATAACACCATGCGTTTAATTTGACTTTTTTGCGGTTGGACGAATGTTCCATGAATATTATTGAATATATTTTGAAGTAAATATTAAAATCCTTTGTCATGCTCTGTCTGCTTTATAAAAGCGGCTTAGCGTTTTTTCGCCAGTCGACCTGCACAGAGGTCGATATGCCGCGCATATTTCGGTAATAGTAGCACAGCAGCGAAGCAAAGCAAACGCACCACATACCGAAACGTAAGAAAATTTCAAAAATTTGCTATCACCATGTATGTATATTTGTGTGTATATGAATAGGAAGAGGCAGATGAGGTAGGTATGTCAATTCCAGCACGTCCGTTTATCTACCATCGCGCACACCCAACAACAATTGTCGTGTACATTTCGAAAGTTGTAGGCATTTCCCAAAACTGAGCCCCTGCCACTGCAGCGGCCATTTTTTCAGCCGCTTGGTGTAGTGCTGCAACAAATGCGTCTGTCTGCTTTAGTAGTAGTGTAGGTGCTGATAAGGGGAAAGAAATGTTTGCTTGCACTGTTTGCCTCGCTTCGATTATCGACTCTTTCCGTTGGAAATCAAATGTTTCTGTATAAGTAAATTTGACCCCCTCCTCCAATCGAGTGCTCACTAGTGTGTGTGAGTGTCGCAAATGTCGTAAAAGTGTCGAAAAATAATGACGCTCATAAAACCGTCAAACTCGGATCTCGAATAGGCGCGCAGCAAAAATAAGAAAGTAGCGCTTTTATGGTCAAAATGTAAACACTAATAACAAACACAACACAACAGCGCCAATAACAGTTGTAATTGTGGTAAATTCTGTTATCTACAGAGATCTGTAATATTTTCACACTGGCAAACTGACCTTCCGCAAATTATGTATGCAAAAGTAAGCATAAAATTTACCGACTGATGTGTATGAAGGTATTAACATTTGACGAGAAATGTCACATCATTGGAATGCCAGTAGGTTTAACATAGCTGGGAACGCTACATTATGCTGGATTCCTTGAGGCATATTTCCAAAATTCTGGTTTATCTAGTCGAAACGTATTTGGACTTCCTCTAAAAACTCCCAGTCTAATATCATACCGCAAAATAATTTATTTTAAGATCTTACATCAAAAATAACGAATATATTTATGTACATAATTGGGAGATGCCAGCAAACTGCACTTTCGTCGCATAAGAAAAGTAATCTAAATTACGACGTACCTGTAGTAGAGGTTACAATGCCGGCATTATCATTGGTGTGTGCATTTTCTGACGTCCAACAAATAGGTGATGATACAAGTGGTATTATAGATAATTTACTACTTTGACCCACCAACTTTCAAAACAAAACACCTTTTAAGTAAATAAATATTTTATTTTTGTTTTAACCTCACTTTATTACTTTTTTCGCATGACAATAACTAGTTATTTGACTGTATCACCTAAGAATAATTTTAGTTTAATGCCGTGTAATTTATTGATATAAATACTTCAATAATTTCGAAAAATACGCTTTTAAGAAGTCAAGTGCCGAATTTGTGGCACACATAGAACACAAACTAATTTTTTAGCGCTCTCGTTAAATGTACTATATGCGCACTTATTCAGCACGTGACCTCGTCGAAGTTGGCAGCTACGTGTTAGAGCGAATACTGCAGACATTCAGCAACCGTATAGAATTTATTCGAATTGAGTCCCTTGGTTATGATAAGCTTACGATGCGTATACATGCAGATTTAAGTAATAAAAAGGAAACATGAATGGAGTTTTTCTATTTTTTATAATTATTTAATTTCGTTTTTTTTCTCTTCGCTTTATCTGGTTCTTTATCTTTACGTTTATAGTGTATAATTTTATTATATGTTGACGCGACCTGCATTTGTTGTTGGTATTTTTCTCGCTGCTATTTATGAAATAGTGTAACTGTTATTGTTGCTACTGTACTAATTCAGCTTGGCTTTGCACAGCAAATCTTCACTTAACCCTGGAAAGTCGACAAGAATTTTGAGACAATATCCTTCAGTTTGGCATCGGAGGCCTCAGAGATTTGACCATCCTTCGCGATTTGATCGAGCAGTCCTTGTTCGTTGGTCTTAATGTGTTGCAAGAACTCTTTTTCGAACTTGGTGATCTTGGCGGGATCCATCTTGTCCAAGTGACCGCGTACACCGCAGTAGATGACAGCAACCTAAGAATGTGGAACGACAACCATGAAATATTGTTCAGTAAAACCGCAAATTAAGAGCATACATATATGAGATTTCTCTTGGCCACTTACCTGATCTTCAATTGACATTGGCACGTATTGACCTTGTTTTAACAATTCAGTCAAACGCACACCACGGTTCAACAATTGTTGGGTAGCAGCATCCAAATCGGAACCGAATTGGGCGAAAGCAGCGACTTCACGGTATTGAGCCAATTCCAATTTCATGGAACCAGCGACCTGCTTCATGGCCTTGGTTTGGGCAGCTGAACCGACACGGGATACAGACAGACCGACGTTAATGGCTGGGCGGATACCCTTGTAGAACAATTCAGTTTCCAAGAAGATCTGACCGTCAGTGATGGAGATGACATTGGTAGGAATGTAGGCGGACACATCACCAGCCTGTGTCTCAATGACGGGCAAGGCGGTCAAAGAGCCACCACCCATAGCGGGCGACATTTTGGCGGCACGCTCCAACAAACGGGAGTGCAAGTAGAACACATCACCGGGGTAGGCCTCACGACCTGGTGGACGACGCAACAACAGGGACATTTGACGGTAAGCAACAGCTTGTTTCGACAAATCGTCATAAATGATCAAAGCGTGCTTTCCCTTGTCACGGAAGTATTCACCCATGGCGCAGCCAGAGTAGGGAGCCAAGTACTGCAGAGGAGCAGCATCAGAGGCGGTAGCCGATACAATGATAGAGTAGTTCATGGCACCAGCATCGGTTAAACGTTTCACAATCTGGGCGACAGTCGAACGTTTCTGACCAATGGCAACGTAGATGCAGTACAATTTCTTGCTTTCATCCTGTCCATCGTTGAAACGCTTCTGGTTGATGATGGTATCAATAGCCAAAGCGGTTTTGCTATTGTAATTATATAGATATATAGAATTGAGTTTTAAGAATTAGATGATATAACAAATGTATTTTATCTTCGTACTTTTGTAGATAAATTAATATGAATATGACTTGTTCGCTTACCCAGTCTGTCTGTCACCAATGATCAACTCACGTTGACCACGGCCAATTGGCACCAACGAATCGACGGCTTTGATGCCAGTCTGCATAGGTTCGCGCACAGATACACGGGGAATGATACCGGGGGCCTTGATACCGACACGGAAACGGTCCTTGGTGTTGATAGCTCCCTTACCGTCAATGGCGTTACCCAAAGCATCGACGACGCGTCCCAACAATTGATCACCGACTGGTACGTCGACAATAGCACCGGTACGCTTGACAATATCACCTTGCTTGATCAATTTGTCATTACCGAAGACGACAACACCGACGTTGTCAGGTTCCAAATTCAAAGCCATACCTTTCAGACCAGAGGAGAATTCCACCATCTCATCGGCTTGGATGTTATTCAAACCATAGACGCGAGCAATACCATCACCAATGCTCAACACACGACCGGTCTCTTCCAAATCGGCTTTGGGGGCAACACCCAAGATGCGCTCCTCCAGAATGGAAGAAATCTCGGCGCTACGTTGTGTGGCCGAGACATGAAGTTTACGTGCAGCCAATGAAGCAGCAGGGTAAGCAGCCTTGCAGGCGACCTAAACAAATGAAATAAACAAAACGTTTAATGATTGTATGACATTTTATGATATAGTTTATTGTGACAATTGCTTACAACAGATGTTGTCACAGAACTGGCACATCAGTGAATATAAAATTGCCTCTTTGGGTGAATTTTCTGGCAAGAATTTTAAAATTGTTTCAAACCAACTTTAAAAAGGTCTGACCCAGAGTGCACTTGCTTTTGATTTGATATTCAATTAATTAAGAACAAGTTCTCATTTTTTTACAGTTTCTTATGTAAGCTATAGTGTGACGGATTGCGCTATAGACATGCATGCTAACTGACCGGTTATAGGTGTAGCCAAGTAAACAATTTTTAGAGAACCTCCGAAAAAAGTTAAAACTTTTAATGCTTTAATACGCTCAATATAACATTTTAAAATTTTAAATTAAATTTTCACCATCATTTTGATTATGTTAACATAACCTAAAAATCGATATCACTCGTAGCAATGGTTGTCTCGTTCACTGTTCACACGAGTGCTACTCGGTGATTTGGGGTAACTGCTGGACTATGCATTATGTAATTGAAAAATATTCAATGCTTATACGTTTTTGTTTAAAAAGTATTGGCATATCACACAGCTTTTACAACTAGATTATTTCACATCAAAAACAAATCACTATTATGTAACATTATTTTCCAACCTGCACACTTTATAAAATACGCGTGAATGAATATACCAGCACGTTGCGTAACTTTCTTCACCGAACTCTATCAAAATTCTTCTTTTAATGATATGGTTAATTTACACAACATAATTAACAAGAATAATTTGGAAAACTAGCAGTATTATTCCAATAAGTTCAAGATTTCAATTTGAATGTGTGCATACAAATTTTACAGGCGTTTTTTTCTTTTATAAGTTTTCTATTTAATGTAACCGGTGCATACCTGTGTAGCAGCCTTTGGCAATGTGCGGGCCACAGACGAGGCCAAACGTGCAGAAATCATGGACATCTTAATTTAATTCTTCTGTAATTTCTTCACCGGAATAAGAAAACCTCTTGCACCCAACTACAATTCTCTCGACTTATTTTACAAAAGATGGTTGGTTGATGGCTGCCGAGTTCACGTTCACTCTATTCGCAAAGTGTTACGAATTGCCGACGTTCGACGTTTAGAAGTTTCGTTAAATTGCGCGATGAACTTTTGCTGAATGCGAATGAATATTGGATAAACTGGACGATTATTCGTTGACAAAAAGTGAGATTGCCATAAATACTTATGCTTATTTTTTATATATCTAACATAATTCCACTTAACTTACTTTTATTTCTTTGGTTACATGGTAGAAAATATTCACTGTCAACAGAATATATATCGGACTAAGAAGAGTTAAGCGTAAAGCAAATTAAAAAAGATAATTTCTTATTATTTGCAATTATTTTTACTCAAAAGCTGATTGTTCGGTCGTTTTCATCAGTTTTAAAGTTTCGTTGAGTACTGAAATGAACTCTGGTAAAAACTATAGAGCTGGTAACACTCATTTTTCTGTCATTGCCAACAGTTGTGTGGCGTTTCATATAAATAAACAATTGAATTATTTAGTTCTCTCTTGTTATTGGGGTTTTTATTAAATTAATTTAAAAGTTAAATTAGAGAGCTTCTAATTATCTGGAAGTTCCAATTTTGCAAGCGCTGCGGAACAAATGCTGATGCATAAACGCTTCATGTATTACAGTTCCAATATGAAAGATTTCCGTTTCTCCTCATCAATGTGGAGGCAGGCGTATAAGCGGTTCCGTTTCCTGGACTATTTGTATTGTACCAAAAAAAGAATAGTAAACGCCTTTGGATTATTTGTTATAAATTTATTACTAAAAATAACTTCGGCGTCATCCTTTAGCTACAGTATACAATATTTAATTTGTATGAAAGTCAGGTCCAAGTTTTCGCAACAAGGAAAAATTTGTTCATATTGCTTGGCTCGCAGCCTACTATATATACTTACTGGTTCACACAGATTTCACCGCAACGAAGTGTCATCACGTATTTCCTCATTTTACTGTTTTATCCTATATTTGCTTGCATGTGCGCAAGGATAAAGTGTAAAAGTGCTTGGAAGTCCTACTGGAAGCGAAATCTCCGCGCATATTACGCTCTTCCTCTCCCCAAATCACAAACAAGTTTGGAGATGCTGAGCTACGCGAAGAACGTGTGCCACAGTCTCAGTTGTGGCAAGCACGAACGTATTGTGCGTGCGGACACAGATGATTTCGCGTTGTGCTTCGCTTTGCGCCGGATGTGTTGTGCGGAATGTGAGTTGCTTGCGCCAAGTGCATATGCATATGTGTGTGTGCGTGTGCTGCTGATAGCGCTGGCTATGTTGTTTGAATGGCTTTAGGCTCGTAGCAAATTTCTGTCAGCCATCACTTGGATGAATGGACAAATAGAGCTGGATTGATGATTGGACGACATTTCATATGGGGGAAATTACTGTACACACACATATGTGCCTACATTCCTTCGTTTATTTCCGAAATTCTTGCCTGATTTAGAGTCTCCAAGCAGTCAAGTAAAAGAGAACAGCGCGATGACGACGACAATTTGCTGGCTAAGATGTGTGCATATGCAGTAGTCAGAGTTTGTGTGGTCTAGCGAACGCAACTAAAAAACATGAAATTAACGAGTGAAGTGCTGTTTCCTCTTTTTATCACTTATAATATATAAAATAAGGATTAATAATACTAACCGAAAAGAAATTACTTAAAAATTTAAATAATGTGCTATGCGTATTAGTGTAAAATTGCAGGTTAACAAGTGTGAGAAGTAATTTGGTATTCAGCTGAGGTTAGCGCAGTCATGTGTTTCCATTGGCCAATAGAGTGAAAAAATAAACGAAGCTGTGCAAAAGTGGTAAAGTGGTAATTAATAGAAGAAGTACAAGCTTATGCGTAAGCATTGTCTATCAGTGTATGTATATGAGTGGTGTAAATAAAAAGTTATCAATTAAACAATTACCTCACATACGTTGACACATACATATATGTAGCATACTTTTAGGTGCTTTGCGAGGCAAACGGCTATTGTATGTTCATATGTCACTCGAAAAGGCGTAAAGTCATAATGTCAGTGGAAAAAATTACAATTAACCTTTATACCTAGGTGTGTGGCTATAAAAGAGTGTGCTGAAGAATGTGTACATGTGTACATCGAAAAATGTAACCACAGTAATATGCGCGGTTTGAGTGATTTAAATAAAGAAATAAAGAACAAATGAAAGTTAAGATAAATCAAATAAGTGTCAAATGGAAACATAACCTAATTACAAGCAGATGCTGCACTGAAGTGCTTTCACCGCAAGCGTATAAAAAGACGGCTCTAAGTGTTAAATTCATTTAAATCATGTAAATCTTAAAATATGAGGCTTAAATTATTTTACTTTATTGGCTAAGCCAAATCTCGAGCAACGGTTGTAAATTATTCAAAAATATTTCTATAATTCAGAGTGTGAAATACGTGATCAAATAACCTTACTAACTGAAAAAGGAGTCAAGGCATTCCGCGTGTATTGGCATAAGAGTTTTGCATACCGGAAAAACAGAGCTCGTACAAAATGTTCGCCATTAATGAAAACGAAAGTAAAACCATTAGATCAAGCATGTAAACTTGTAGCACAAACCGATAGCAAGCATAAATGTACTAAAAACGTTGTACATATAGTCCAAATAAGCATCGGTAAGAACCGAAGCGCGAAGCGTAAACTTGCGGTGCCGTGAAAATATTGGGAAAGTATTGATAGACAACACAAAACTAACCTTTTAAAATGCACAAGCTGAAAATATATGGTTTTAATTGGCAAATTTGAAGTCACTAGTTGACAAAGAGTCCAACTTTGCAAATACGCTTACACAGCGTGCAACAAGAAGATAATTCTAACGAGCAAAAAAAAAAAAACAAATTTAAAGCAAAAAAAAAAAAAAAATAATACGAGAAGCCTAAGCGAAAAGAACGAACACAAAGAGAGAATCGAAAGCATTACTGGGAAAGTTCAAATCAAAACACCGACCGACCGACCGACGTAGCAACCATTAGCTATCAGCAGCAGCGCAAGAGAAGCGGCAGCACAACATCCAATCTCCAAAATTTCAAATATAAAGAAGAGAAAAAGCACAGAGAACAAGAACAAGAAATAAAAACGACGAACACAAAGTGAAAAGCAATGAAATGTAAATCTAGAAGAACAAGTGGAAGAAATTAAAAAGTAAAACAAAAAGCTGAAAGCAGCAGCAACAGCATTTGCAGCAGCCAGTCGCCGCCGAGCGCTGCATGTGAATTTTGAGGCACGCAAGGGAAGTAACAGAACGTGCAGATTTTCTGTTGGAGCGGCAAACGATGGGCAAAAGTCGACACGAGTAGCGCACGCGAGCCTTTGGTGATGTAGTGCTGGTGTTAATTGAGTGAGGGCGGTGTTGGCATTAGGTGGCATCGATTCGGTTGACACGCGACAGTGCAGACGGTGTTTGTGTGCCATGCTCGTATTTTCTAATACAACTACGTACATACATACATACATACATAATTGTATATACACATATTAACACAACTAGCTAAGTTGAAGCTTTGAACGCTTTCGCATTCATAACGCAAATCAACCGAAGTGGCGATTAGATGCGTGCACAGCAGCCGGCCACACGAGTTACACTAACGCAATTCCGAAACTACCCACAAGTGCTGCGTATGTACATACATATACAACATAGAAGCATTTCTATGTATTTGGTGTGTCAGTGAAAGCGCGCATACATACATACATACATACAAACATACATTAGCACAGCAACAGCATGTGTAAAGTGACAGTTCATTGCTTTTGACAGCGGAACAGTGTGCCTAGAAGTGATCCAACAGCAGCGCTGTGCGCCTGAAAATAGACTAAAAGTATTTTTAGACATATGTATGTACATATGTATATGTGCTTGTTGTACTTGTATGCGTCTGCGAATACACTGCAAGAGAGCGTATGACGCTGTTAATATTTGCCGCCAACCGCGCTGCACACACACACACACACACACAAACGCACGTAATGCATTGAAAAGTCCTTATTGTTTGCTGTCATTGTATTTGTGAGTTCAATGTCGAGAAAAATGCGAAACAAAATTGTGTGAACTAAAAAATACTATCCAATACATAGTACGAAAATACTTTGGTATGTTTGAAAAGCACAAAAAAAGACAATAGCTGACGGGTGGAAATCGAAAACGCCGAATACAAATCGAAACAACTCAACTCAAGGTCAACGAAAATCGAAATTCACACCAACTCAAGTCAGGCAAAGTGAAGGCGAAAAAAATAAGACAACGCGTTTTCTTTGTGCGTATACTCGTGTGTTTTACTGCATACACATATACCGGCACACAAACCGACATACATACACATTGTTTGTTGCATGCTTAATGCAACAACATTAGTGTTAACCAAAAGCTTAGCATACAAATAGGCGCAATTGCACTAAATTTGCGTGAGTTAAATACAAAAAGAGAAAAATTAATGAAAAAGGAAAAAATTACAAATTTAAAGTAAATTTAGTGAATATTTGGAAATCGTGAAGCCTCCATTGAGGTGCTAAAAATAGCAAAAGTGAATCAAATTGTGTGTTTATTGTGGATGTGTTATAATTAAAATGTTGTAAAATATATGTAAATACATTTGTGCTAAATGCTTATTTATAAATTCAAATAAAAATTAGAAAAAAATTGCATATAAGTTAGAAATATTTGAAGTGCACAAACGAGCAAACAACTAATAGGCAAACGGCCGCGCCATAATGCAGTTTTAAGCAAATTGTGGATGCTAAATTGAGGTAAGTGCCCACACAGATAAATTTCACAAATATTTTGCCACAAACAAATGGTTATAATTAATGGCTGCGTTGTGTCGGGAAATGTTGGAAAATAGTTAACAGTTTCACCACACACGTACATACATAGAAAACGTGGTATAACAGGCCACTACTTGCATTTCTATAGATACACACACAAACACTGTTATGGCGGATTTGCGGCACTAATTCGTTGTTAATTGCTCAATTGCCTAATTATGTGCTATTAAATTCTGTTGGGCATTTAAACACATTTTGACGCATGCCATATATAATTCCCGTTATTTTTTGTAACGGCATTTAAACTTTTTGTTCTGTCAACTACATGCATATACATATCTATGTATTAGCATAGATAACGGCAACTATTTAATACCCGAAGCAAAGAACAAAAACAACCTAAAAAAAAAAAAACAATTACAACAATTACAACACTTGGTGCATAGCAGATTACAAAATTTAATTACGTGTAAACTAGTTGAGGCTGAGTGACTGTGGCTGTCTTTATTAGAGTTCTACACTTTGGCGCTATGGCAACGCTGTCGCATCAACCGTTAAACATTAATGCAGCGAGAGTAGCTATTTTGTTAGTGTTGTTGCTGCTGCCGATGCAAAATAAAAAGTTGGTGGCGCTAACTTTTGTAATGCAATTTGTTAAACGTTAGGAATTGTAAGTGGCGCCGCCTGACAAACCCTTCGGTGCGATAGTGCCGTTTGTAAATTTAATACATATGTATGTATAAATGTAAATTAAAGGGTGAAGACAATAATTTTTATTTCCAAAATTATTCTGTATTTAGAAAAATACATTGTAAAAAAAAGTACCCGGAGACTTTAAATAAAACGCAAAATATTTAATTATTTAAGTTATATTAATTTTTACTTCATCGTCTTCAAAGTAATCTCTGCCAGATGTAAGAGACCTATGCCAACGATTTTCGCTCTCCACGAAAGACTTTTCATAAGCACTTTTTAAGAAGGCCTTCAGCTCCTTCAGCTCCTTCAGGGAATTTTGTTTTTTCTCTTCGATCGGCTGAAAACGGGTTCCATTCCGATGATTTTTGACTTGTTTGCTTGACAAACTCATAAATCCACGTCTCATCGGTAGTTATAAAGCTCTCCATGAATGTGGGATCGGAATTTGCACGATCAAGTATGTCCAACGAGATCTGTTTACGGAACGAGTCCAGGAAGAACACGTTTCATACCCAAAATATCTACGAAAACGGACTCGCGAGTTATGTCGAGCCCTCTTGCCAACTCTTTAATACTTGCCTGATGATGTCTGACTTGCGCCCTTATTTAGCATAGTAATTAAGGACAGCCCTACCAACTACATTTTTTTGAAATATCATTTCATAATTAAGGACAGTCCTAACAATTTAAAAAAATATTTTTTTTTGAAATATCATTTACCCGAAGAATTTGATTACAATTTCCGGGCGCTTTTTTGACACAATATACACATATCGAAAGTCTTTAAGACAGTTGTGCGCGAATTTTTTCAACTTTTTTCATCGCATATTTCATACATATGTATAGTATATCTCATTGTTCCATCGAATGCGATATTCCCCATAAATCTTATGCCAAAGACGACTAATCAGCTGATGTCATTGTCCATGCCTTGATTGTTTGATGATAGGAGATATTTCGTCTTGCCCTCGTTCACTACCAGACCCGCTCCGCTTCCTTATCCATTCTGGAGAAATCAGAACTAGCTGCGTGGTTGTTGAAGCCAATGCTATGAATATCATCGGCGTATGCCGGCAGCTGTACACTCCTATAGAAGATTATACTTTCTTTATTTAGCTCTGCAGCTCGTATTATTTACTCTAGCAGTAGATTGAAGAAATCGCACGATAGAGAGTCGCCTTTTGTGAAACCTCGTTTGGTATCGAACGGCTCGAAGAGGTCCTTTTCATGTTACTATGTATTATAATGAGTCGGTATGTATTTAGGTGCAACCCTGTGTACTTTGACTATTTGTGTTCTATTCACTTTGTTTTTTTCAAGTCTATTTTACTTTCTTTACCGTTTGATGTCAGAGCCAGCTGGCGTTGTTTTGATCCAATACATTTCAGTTTTTATGTTGAAAGAATTTAAAGCCCAGTCTGCTGATAAGAATTTAAGAGATTAACAAAAGCCATTATAAATAAAGTTAAACAAGAGAGTGCCACTTGACACGTCTATAATGAAGTTGTGGTTGCCACAATGCCTCAGCGCGACCGCACAACTCCATTAGGGAGAGTGTCAAATGTAGCGCAGCGAATGACAGGCATGTGCAACTACTTGCAGTGTGCAACTTATATCTGCTGAGTTCAGTTTAAGTTAAAAAACTAACTTTAAAAACATTAAGGAAACAGGAAGAACAAGTGTGTTTAACTTCTTTATGTTTATATACTCTGCATAGAGTGTATTATGATTTCTACGAAGTTCGTAATACCCCGAAGGAACATCGAACATCGTAAAAAATACGCGTATATACTATTTAACGATCATACGAACAAGCTGAGTCCATTTATATATTTTTTTTATGGATACGCCAAAAATTTAGCCACATGCATCTGTCTGTTCGTCTGCATATTCATCAGTTTTTGAGTTGCCGTTCTGAAATGTTGCATACGTTCTTTTCTCCTCAAAAAGCTGCTCACTTGTCGAAACCGACGACATTGGATTACTATATCACAAAGCCATCATATAAACTGACCGATCATAATTTAGTTCTTGTAAAGAAAACTTTTTTATTTGACAAGATATCAACATGAAATTTGGCATGGAATGTTTCCAAAGGTAACGGTACAATCTCCTAATAAATTGTGCAGATCGGATAACTATAGGACATAGCTGCCCTACAAACCGACCGATCATAAATACGTTCTTGAGTGGAAAACTTTTTTATTTGACAAGATATCAACATGAAATTTGGCTTGGATATTTTCAGAGATAACGGTATAAATAGCTTTTAAATTGTGCAGATCGGACAACTATAGCATATGGCTGCCATAAAAACTGTTTGATCAAAGTCAAATTCTTTTTATTTGTGAAGGGTATTATAGCTGCGGTACAGCTGAAGCTAACTTTTTTCATGCTTTTTTTATTTTCTTGCACCTTTTATTTTCATAAACCGTTTAAAATGCACTTTAATAATTTAAAAATTGAAAATTAAAAAAAGGACACTTATGAACTATCTCGAAATTTTTGTGAAAAATACAGCTACAAACATACATTAAGTAAAAAATGATAATTTCAGAATAATAAAACACCTTTTTTAATTGCTTTCCATCTCTGATTCTCAGGTGATTCTTGTTATTTGTATTTTTTTTGTTACATACATAGTTTTGTATATATACTTCACATACATATTTTTCAAACAAAAGCTTTTAACACATAGAAATGTGCCACCAAACCGCAAATGAATTATGCATTTCTCGGTTTTCATTTAATTCACATCTGCATTGTGAGCCAGCTGTGGCAGCGGAAATGTGTTGGTCTGTGTGAAGCTGCTATGTATCAAAAGCAAACAGTATTTATTGTGCTCCTGCATGTATGTATGTATATACATTTATATATAAATTAATTCACCTGCAATCCTTTATAAGCGTAGTCACGAAAAGTAAGTTTATTTATTTATTTACCAAACCAGAGGGGAGCTGAACACACACATGCCAGACCAACCGCAGATTCCAGCACAAATACATATACACACAGCCAAATGTATAGCAGTTTATTTACGAAAAGTCATAAAAGATTCACCAGAAATGATGGGATGTGTAATTTGCATTAACCAAATGCACTCACACACACATGCATATATAAATCATTCCCCACAAAAGTCACACATGCACATCAAGTTCTTGTATGTGTGTGTGAATGCCTGCTGGCAGTTTAATTTTATTTCATTTACGACTTGAAGTCGAACAAACAAAGAAAATATAATTTTAAATTTCAGTTGCGCCTCTGTGGGTGTGTGTGTGTCCATCTAACGCTGCTGCACAATTATGTGTACCCACCTGTGTGTGTGTGTCTGTGTGTACTGTGTTTGTGCTCATGTTTTAGAAACAATAAAGGTAAAATATTATGTACAATTTCAGTTTTCCTTCTTACCGTTATGTGCCGTTATGTGACCGCTCGGCGTTCGCAGCGAATTTGAGCAATTTGTTGGTCGTTGCGCCAGCTGTGTGTTTCCACCCGACCGCCATCCCCCTCTGAGTTGGCGTTACCATGACCATGGTGGGATTTAATGCCGAGTGTTGTTGTTGTTTCTATTACTGTTGCTGTGCTGCTGTCACCCCCAGCCCTTCGGTTGGGCATGTTTGGCCAATTGAACGTTAAAAAGTTCAGTCACGTTCATACCGCAGAAGGATTTTATGAATCAAATTTCTTTGCATTGCGGTGTGCTCGTTTGTTGGCTCGCCCCGTTTGTCCGTTCGACCAGTCAGCGAAGCATCAGTTTGTTTGTTCGTTCTTTGTGCTTGCGTTGGCATGTGTTTTTTTCGATCTTGTTATTGCTTTTGTTTTGCTACCCATGCCAGTTAGCTTGCAAAGTGCGTGCGTGCTCATTTTGTTTACAATACAAATAAATAAGCAAACAAGCTAATGCGTTGCCTTATGTTAGAGTTGCCAACCAGATTGGAAACTGGTTGAGAATTTTCCAAAGCGAAAACTAAAGTGAAGCGCAAACTTTTCGGGACGAGCGCTGAACAAAATCTCAACAATTCGAAAAATTTACAATAATATAAAAACGAAAATGTAAAGAAAATAAATGATAAATAAAATCATGAAAAACTTGTTACGAGTTTATGTTCGAAGAGGAGCGAATGATAAGAACTTATGAAAGCTACGCGTACAAATTTCGTTCAAATAATGCATTAAAAAATGGTTGAGTTAAATTTAAATAATTTTTTTTTGTTTTGTAAACTCGAAAATCGTTTTAAAAAATAAACTCCAACCTCAAATATCGAATTAAAAATAAAAATGAAATTTAAATATACAGGGTAATTGAAAAAGTCTTCTCGTATTTTTAATCAAACTTCAATTTTTTTTGTATTTATAATGAACTTTAATGAACCAAATATGTACCATTTTGGTCGACCACTTTTTACCATTTTTCCGATAATAACCATATTCCATCAGTGTAAAACTTTTCTGGTTTCTCGGCGCAAAACTACGACCAGTAATTTTCACAGGTTTCTCTTGAAGCTAACTTTACCCCATTAAGCGAGTTCTGCATTGACCGAAACAAATGATAGTCCGATGGTGCAAGATCTGGGCTATATGGTGGGTGCATCAAAACTTCCCAGCCAAGCTCTCCAGTTTTGGCAGAGTCATCAAAGATGTGTGTGGTATAGCGTTGTCCTGATGGAAGACGAAGCCCTTTATGTTGATAAGTTCTGGCCGTTTTTTTCGATTGCTTGCTTCATAAAAATATGTTTGACTTGAAAAATAGTCCAAAAACAATAGTCAAGAAAAATGTAACTAGAAAAAAGGTCACATTAACTAAACCGAAATTTCCAAATTAAAAAAAAACAAGAAAAATAAAAAAAGTTTTCATTTAATAAGAGCTCAGTAAACTCCCATAATTATATTTTGCTGTACATTTTTCTATTAAGCAATGAATTTATTTCCAAGTACTTGGTCCAATGATTTTTCCAGTCCTCGAACACTTTTCATAAGCACTTTTTGGGATGGCCTTCAGCTCCTTCAGCGAATTTTGTTTTATCTCTTCGATCTATTGAAAACTGGCGGCAATTTTAGTTTGAAGAACAAGAAAAAAGCACACGGAGCCAAATATACACTAAAATCATTGGGAATCGAGCTCTCTTGTCATCTCTGTCATCACTTGCCTGACTATTTTCAAGCACCATATCCTTCACTTTTTTAGTACTTTCATCAGTCGAAGGTCTTTAAGAACGAGGCATGTCTTCAACGATCGCTCTTTGAAGGGTTTGTACCACTCGTAGGCTTCTGTGTTTGATAAAACTGTAAGCCTTTTCCAAAATTCGTAATGATTCCGCACACGAAATTTGATTAGAAATACAAAATTTGAGACAAATTATTTGTTCAATATTTTTTTCATTGTAAAAGTCCCAACGCACTACTGAGGTGTACCGACTTAAGCAGCTGCCGTAAACAAATAGGTTGACAGATCGCGCTCATATTCGCCTGCCAACTTAGCAAAATACAGTTTTTTGAAATAGCATTTCCCGGGGAATTCAATTACTATATCCGGGCGCTTTTTTTAGCACAATGTATACCTAAGAAGGTCGTGTGAATATTTTAAGTCGATTCGCCGAGTCGTTTCGGAGGGCTTTCGAAAGTTTCGAGAAAAAATGCATTTGATTGCTGATTACACAAAGTTAAGAAAATTTTAACCTCAACCTCAAATTTTCGTAAAATATTCTCAATTATACGAACATTTGATACATACTCAAAAAAAATCGATTTTTCGAAACTCATCAGTGAATATAAATTAAAAAAATGATATAGAAATATATTCAAACACAGCGAAAATTATCCAATAAAAATGAAACCAAAAGTCCAAATTTCAACAATGGTCAATCGGATAGTCTCAGTTATAGTAGAGGGGGCACTGGATTCATCTCGATCAGTACTATGTATGTATATGGTATAAGTACATATAAAATATACGATGGTAATAACTTTTAAAAACATTTTGGCGAATTGGGCAATCCTGGTCATTAGGCAGGAGTTTTTAATACATAACTACATTTATATTTTTGTGCGTATATACATATAACACATGTATGCATATATACACGAGAGTACATAATAAGCAGCCTATTTTCAAATTATTAAAAAAGCAAATAAAAAATATAATTTGAAATATAAAATTTCATTGCTATTTACTTTGAAATTTAATTAAAAGCATTTCCATAGAAATGCCATTTTTCGGATGTTGTAGTCGTTTTTATTTCACTTTCAAATTTTATGATAAATAATTCAAATTCGGATCTCTCAATAGTCATTCAATAACAAAGAGATGTCTGTGTTGTTTGTGTATGTGTATACCGTTTTCCATGCCATTTGCTGTGGCTTTGTTGAAATAAAATTAAAATAAGCCTGTAATTGTATGTGTGTGTGTTTTATAGTATTTCGCATTTGAGTGCTCTGCTCGGCCGTGTACAAATGTCAGTTCATTGTTAACAGCTGTTATCATGTTTAATTCACATTTTTTAATTGCCTCGGAATACTCGAATACACAGTTTGCATAAATAAATCATTAGGCACATTTCGTTTTCAACAACTTTCAACGAACTTCGTTTTGCAAATGTGCATGCACAGGAGGATGGTCGGCATTAGTGATGGCTCTCGGCGGCGTGTGCTCGGGGGTCAAGCGGATGTTTGCTCTTCTTCGGCTTAGCCGCTTTTTAATTCCAAATTAATCGCACTCTCGATATTTTGCTACGGCTGCATTAATAATCAGAAACTTCAACTTTAGTGCCAACAACAACACTAATAACCAAAACAAATATGAGTGAAAACTTTGGAGAACAAATGCGCGAAAGCAAAACCAACAAAGGCGATGAGCAAAAAAATATAATTATTTTTATGAACTTTCAACGCCAATTTCCCACGAGTCTAATTTATGTGCCTGCGTACAAACAAGAGCGAAATGCACAAAAAATAGGCAAGCAAAAAAAAAAAATAATAAATAAATAAAAAAATGTTTGAAAGCATCAACACGCCGCGTGAAAACGCAACGCGGAGCTGCCAATGATGCCGCCGTGGCTGCGTCTGCTATTGCCGCATTGCGTCACTTAATTTCAAATGCAAATTTTCGCAAAGGTACAACAACAACGCGCGGCCACGTTGTCGGCAACAGCACGTAGTAGGCTTGTCTTGCGAATGCGAGGAGCCAGCGCTGCCATTTACTTACTTAGCGCTTGGCTTTCATTTTCATATTCATATTCATGAGCTGAAATGAACAGTTACAGAAACAACAAGCGCACCAACTGTAACAGTAGCGCCAGCAAGTGGCAAGTATAACAAACACAGTAGCACAAAGGCAGGCGCACTCCTCTCATTCGCAACTAAAGTGTACGGAACCATAGTAGAACCACGATTGCATGGCTGAGGCTCAAGACTTTTTTCTGCTTTAGGCGCGTGCAACAAATAGCTTATTCATTTTGAAGTGGCGCTACTTAATTTCAAACTGCATTAAATGTACGCCCCTAAAAGTATGCTTTTCATGAAAGGGTATATGTTTTCTTGTACCAGACAATTAGAATAGATCGAGAGTCAGCAGTTATAGCTTGGAAGGACATATTTTTGGGCGAAGCTCTGTCTATACTTAAAGGATTTAGAATCTCTTATAGAACAAGTTGTCGAGGGCGGTCTTTGCTTCAAAAAGAAAAACTTTAAAATTGAAAAAATTGCGCCTTATTATTAACAAACTCTTCTTTTGGCTCGATACTCTTAACTCAGCAATGCTCATAGTTTCTTAACCCGCCAAAAAACTATGTCTTCTGCCTTTACAAGACAGGAGTTGTGATAGCGGCATCAACCGGCGGAGAGGTAAAGAACTTATCAGACCGAACTCCTAATTTTTTTCTTTTTCTTCGCCAAAGTTAACATGAAAGAGAACTAAAGCCTGCTAGTAATCACCTTTTTCTTCAAATTGAAATATCAGCTTCAGGGAAAGGGCTTAATGGTAATATTGGGTAGTCGAAAAGACTTTTCGTATTTCTGATCAAAATTCAACTAATTTTTTTATATTCATAATGAACTTTAATGAACCAAATATGTACATTTTGGTCGATCACGTTTTGCTATTTACCCGCTACAGACATTATTCCATCAGTGCAAAACTTTTCTGGTTTCTCGGCGAAAAACTGCGACATTTTCACAGGCTTATCTTGAAGCCAACTTTACTCGATTCATGGAGTTCTGCTTTGACCGAAACAAATGGTAGTCCGATGATGCAAGATCAGGGCTATATTGTGGATGCATCAAAACTTCCCAGCCAAGCTCTCCCAGTTTTTGCCGAGTCATCAAAGATGTGTGTGGTCTAGCGTTGTCCTGATGGAAGACGAAGCCCTTTCCGTTGATCAGTTCTGGCCGTTTTTTCGATTGCTTGCTTCAATCTTATCAGTTGCTGACAGTAAAATGTAGAATGAATCGTTCGACCAGGCTGGAGCAGCTGATAGTGGATGATTCCTTTCCGATCCCACCAAACACTCAATATAACCTTTCGAGGTGTCAATACTGTCTTTGCGACCATTTGCTGAGCTTCACCACACTTGGATCATGATCTTTTTCGCACATTATTGTCGTATTTGATCCATTTTTCGTCTCATGTTACCATTCGCTTCAGAAATGGTTCGATTTTATTTCGTTTCTGCAAAGAATCGCAGACGTAAATTCGGACCATTAATTTTTGTTACAGACCATTCATGTGGTACCCAAACATCGAGCTTTTTTTTTGTAGACAACCTTTTTTAGATGGTTCAAAACCGTTTGATGATGAATGTTAAGTTCCTAAGCGATGTCATGACTGCTTATGTGACGGTCCTGGGCAATCTTTTCCACAATTATATCGATTTTTTCAACTATAGGTCGACCAGAGCGGGCTGCATCTTTCATATCGAAATTTCCGGAACGAAAATGAGCGAACCATTGTTGTGCTACACGAACTGATAGAGCATCATATCCGTAAACTTGACAAAAATCATTGGTGGCTTGCGGGCATTCTTCCCTTTTTTATACAAAAATTTCAAAATATAGCGAATTTCTTCATTATTTTTACTCATTTTTGAAGAGTTGTAACTTTTTTTCAACATCCGCGAATTCATTTTTTTTTATTAAATCTCGCCCTTCCAACAGTATATGTTATGACTCAATGTGATTGGTAGGACTGGAGATATACGACTGCAACGACATCTATGTATTAACAAAATACGAAAAGACTTTTTCGACTACCCTATATTTCAAGCAAAATCGTTGTTTAATTTTATTTTCAGGCAAAAATCCTCGGGCGAACTTTGTTTGTCGTAAGCAAACAACTGCCAAACACACACTAATTGACATATGAAGACCGAACTTCACACGAACACAGACAATGGTTGTACAAATCTAGGGAAAAATTCTTTAGAGAATCGGCTTGCGCGCGCACTTTAAATGTATCAGTTCGGGTCAAATTTCATGGATGGATAAAAATGTAAATTAGTATTTTTTAATTTCTGTAGATTAACTGTAATTATTCCAACAGAGTAATATTATATTTTCTGTTTGCTTCGGAGTGAGAAATATAAATAGTTTATAAAAACATGGCGTCAGGTGCTGACAGTAGCACTAAAGGTCATTCGTATATACAACATGTACGTGTGTGTGAGAGTAAACAAGAAAAATGTTTTCTCTGTGTGCAGCAACATAAGTAAATAATGTGAGTATGAAAGCCGAACTGCTTAAGGATAAATGAATATGATGTATGAGTAATCATATGCACTTCATAAGCCCTTAAAAGAATGGGCGGTTGACTTTAGTTACAACAAACCTAAGAACACTAATAGTCATAATGTACATACATATAATGAGAACACATAAAAACCATATATTTGTATATGTTTACTATGTTTCCAACTCCAGTAGTGGCACGCAGCAGCCAAGATGAAGAGCTGGTACTTAGTTTTGAGTGAGACATGCTTGCACGGCTAATGCTGAAATACGCAGCAGCAAAAGAAGACGAAGAAGAACAAGAAAAAGAAGAAGATATATACTTTGCATTCATCACAACCGCTGACGAATTATTTCAGAGGCGTAGTTGCAACAGTAGCGCGGTAGCTCACTAATTATATGAGTATTTGTATGAGTTTGTATATATGTAGTATGTGAGACAGTGCATATATGTATGTAGATCTGCATGTGTGTATATTTGTATATTTAAGTGCGTAAATAAGCAAATACTTACATTTTGCGCACTTGTGCTGAACTCTTTCTTTCGCATTGCGTATACGCCATGGCTGTCCAGGCGCAGTCTTGCTTTGCCCGAGTCGAAATAAGTTTGCAATTAGTGCATAATATTTTTTAACTTTATCCTTGCAGCTTTTGGGTAGTTAGGTGTTGAGCTAGTGTAGTTTTAATGCAATACTGGCAGCTCAATGTAGGAAGACTCGTTCAAGTCGCTTAGCTACTGCAGCTTATTTATTATCTCGTTGCTTGCTTTTGATCTCTACTACGTCTACAGACCGAGGATAATTGAAAAGTAAATATGAAAGGCAGAAACAATTAAGACAAGTTGCCATTTCTTCCGTAAATAAGGAAAATATGCTATGAAAGAGATTTAAAGTTGTGGGCTACATGTACATATAACTAATTAAAGTTATTTAATTTGTTAAAGAAATATTTTTATGAGCTTTACTAAACCACTGCTGCATCTTGAGTTGCCAAATTTTGTATGTATGTATGCTAAAATTGCCAATAGAAAGTGTACTTTGCGGTTTCCACGCCAAATTTGCAATTTTGCAGCCTAAAAAAGTGCCGACGTACAATAACGTACGTATGTATGTGTTTCTAAATATATGTATAAGAACGTACATAAACTTAATTATGTAAAATATTTGTGTATGTCTTTGTGTGCCCGTGCTTATTTGCTTTGCGGCAAAATTAATTAGCCATAAAACGACAAAATGAGCAACCAAACAATAAACTATGCAAGCAAAGTAGACAGAAATGAATAAACAAACAAATGAATGAGTGATTGAAAGTATACAAACACTCAGCACACACACACACACACACCAAAGTACACCATAGGGTGCAACAAGAGTTGCCACAAAAGTTGTGCATTAATGAGCAAGCCGAAGGGTTGGAGGCCTTTTGAGCAACACAGCTGAGAAAAAAGCATTAAGTAATGCTTTTTGTGTCTTGTGTGTATGTGTGCGCGGTTGAAGATTTGCTCAATTATAAATTAGCGTCTGCAAACAAATCAACAACGGCAATGTAGAAATATTATACACAAGAACTAATAGGCTATAGAAAGTAAGGCAGCAGTGATTTCAAGAAGAAGCAGAGTGTACATATATAAAGATATATAAATATATATACTGTATATATTGCCGCAGTATTGCATGGGTTTGCCTTAGAACTTGCTTGCTTGAGTTTTATATGCTTAAGTCAGACATCTTGAGAAAGTGAAAAGTGTGTATGCATTACCCTTCAAATTAGGCACCCAAAAAGGACTTTGAAATGATATAACAATGATTTAATGGTTTTGTAGCTTAGCTTGATATATATTTCCAATTTTTGGCTAACTTCTCTCTCCGAATTTTAAAGTGGTGGAAATTGTTATATGCAAATACATAGAATAGATACCTCATTTCTAAACGAAACCCTGAAATTCAAGATAAAAAATTGCGTGAAAATATATCTGGAAACTAACAAAATCAAGAAAAAATATGAACTTCGGCCGCTCTGAAGCTATATTATTTTCACAAGCGCATTTCTTAATAGGAAATAAAGAAATTTTTTTATCTATATTGAAAAATTTGTTCTGGGGCTATAGCAATGTCTTGGACAATATTCCATATTAATTCATCTTAAATCATTAAAAAAAGTATATTATTATTTAATTTTATTATTTTTCCGTACAAGAACTTGTTTTTGTTCGGGAAGTTTATACGGCAGCTGTATGTTATAATGCTCCGATTTAAATAATTTGCTGGAAAATTATAGCACTGTTTTTGAAAACAATCCACGTCAAATTTCGTTAAGATAATTTGTCAAATAAAAAAGTTTTCCATACAAGAACTTGAGTTTGATTGGACAGTTTGTATGACAGCTATATGCAATAGTATTCCTATTTAAATAATTTATTCTCAGAGCGTAGCATTGCTTTGAATAATATTCTATGCAAAATTTGGTGAAGATATCTTGCCATAAAAGAAGTTTTCCAAACAAGAACCTGATTTTAATCGGCCATCAAAATTATCATATTCATCAATACTTGTAGTTTATATTACTCATACGCCCCACTGTGTTCATTAAAAGCACCAATTAATACAATTTAAGTTGTTATTTTTTAAGATTTATTTGAATTTACTTTAATGCCATAAATAGAATATTTATTATTCGCCTTAAGGGCTTAAGTTCTTACTGAATTTGGCCGAAAACTTCCCAAAATGCCGAAGGGAACTATTCTTAAATCCATGTATTCTTTTTTGCTGCCGATCCAAATGTCATTGTGAACATATTTTTCAAAGAAAAACGATTTTATATGTGGACGCATTCGTTTCCGAGGTTCATATGTTCACCAGTCGCGAAATTCTTGCTTATTAACTTAGCTCGTTGATTTTTAAAGCAAAATAATTGAAAAATAAGTTCGTAATTTTCTCCGACCTTATTCAATTGCCATCGTGAAAGCAACATGAGTCACCCTTTAAAAGCTAATTTAGGCACAAAAGAGTATTTTTTAATAAATGCTATACTAGAAATTATTCTAGAGAACACTTGCAGTCAATGCTCATTATTGTTGTTTCATCATTTTTGTAGTGCCTTTACTGGTGGGGGCACTGGTGCCATTTAGTAAGCAAACTACGGTAATTAGATGCGAGCAACGATTGCATTTCCATAATGTGTGCGAGTATCTGTCCGTTTATATGCAAATATGACAACGCAGCGCCAAAGGTTATGGCTAAAGGTCATTATCAGCGTTGTCCGTGTGGCTAACAAGCCAAAGAAGCAAAAAAAAAAAAAAAACGCACACACACACATCCTGGGAAGCATCAGCGGACAAGCGCTTGCTCATAACTGACCATCACACACTGACGAATATGCATAACAAACCACACACAGCTACACTTACGCTCGTCCACACTAGCCGCCATGCCGCAGAGCTTATATACAGCTTAAATTGATTGAAACGTTTGTCGCTGCCAGCGAGCGTTCGCCCTCTTTTTGCATATATTTGCATATTTTTAATGCACAACACTTTTGCACTTTTATTGTGTTTGTAAAGTCAAGCTCATGTAAGCTGACACCAACGTCAATGCATGCATGCAAACAACACACGCTCGTATTTGAGCACACACACACATATGTACAAGCTGTTTAGAGGCAAAAAAAGCAATGTGGTGCGTCATATGGTTCTCACAATTCCTTAAGATGAATATTCGCTCACCTCAGATAGGGTGGGGTCCCACACGAGCGCAAACGTTTCAGCTACTATACAAATTTACACGCGTTTCCTTTCGCAATTGTTTGCTGTCCTGTTGCACTCATACGCTAGGGAGGTAGCTGGTGTGTGTGTGTGTGCGTTTGTGCACGGGTCGGTTCCGGTGTGTCGAATTTGCATAGTGCACTCAGGTGTAAAGTAGAAAATTGTGATAATTGAAAAGGTCACCATCACCAACACAATCAGCGTTGTATGCTCGCCTTTGTGGGTGTGTGCGCGCTTCAGCGTGAATGTATATGTGTGTGTCGTGGGTAAATGCTGCATTGTGTTGGCTGCAGTAGCTTGTGGTATTAGGTGTCCAAGGTGTGGCGCTCAACTCAACTTGATGCAGTCCCGTGGCAGATTCTACACAGAAATTAAAAGGGAAATTCCATAATATGCAAGGAGAAAGCAAATTGAAATATTCAATTACTTTAAAGAGAAATGAGAACTAAATAACTGTGGATAGATAAGCTCGGTGAATAAATGCAATGCTATTGACAGCGTTTGCCTTGTGAAAAGTCAAGTTATTTAAATAAATTAGAATACGAAAAAAGAAGAAAAAGTGATCTTAAGATGATAGCTGAACATAAACTAGATGGTTTAAGATGGGAAAATATGTCATACATTTACCAGAGGATATTATAAGGTCATCCGAGGCTTTTATCTTCCTTTTATTGGTAGTGCTTTTTACCAGCGCATAACACAGGGAAGGGGATGTTCCGCTTCTATACTTTAATTCGCCTTCAAACGGTTGTTTTTTGGCTAACAGAAACCAAAGGTCGCGTCATTAGTTCTGCTTCCTCCAGACTAGATAAGGAAACGAAGCAAATGAGTCTGGTAGTGAACGAGGGCAAGACGAAATCATGTCATGTCATCAAACACACAGTCATCGCACTCGCTAATTGATTCCCACGTCACCATTCACACTCATATTTTCGAAGTCGTAGATAATTTTGTCTATCTTTGAACCAGTATTAACACTAACAACAATGTCAGCATCGAAATCCAACGCAGAATAACTCTTGCCAACAACTACTTTGGGCAGAGTTGGCAATTGACAAGTAAGGTCGTCTCGACTAACAAAGGCCAAATTCTCTAAGTCACTCAATACTCCCGTCCTGCTATATGATGCCGAGGCTTGGATGACGCCATTGATATAGTTCAGCGAATTAAGAGTCAGTGACTACGCTGGCTAGGTCATGTCGTCCGAATGGATGAAAACATTACGGCTCTGCAGGTGTTCGACGCAGTACTCGTCTGGGAAAGCAAAGGAAGAGGAAGACCTCCACTTCGTTGGAAATACAAGGCGGAGAAGGAACTTTCTACAATTGGTATTTCATATTGGTAAAAAGGAGGAACGCCTGCCGCGATGTTTTAAACTCGTCTATGACCGCGTGAGCGGTGTCTACGTCAATAAAGAAGAAAAAGATTATAAGCTCACACCCTATATATATACAGTGTATATATGAATATATGCCTATAGTTTTGCCAGCATCGCATCAAGTAATTTTCAAGTTGATGTGTTATGTAGTTAAAATGTTAATATCGGTGTTTTACAGAATACAAGCCAATGTATGGTAGTACAAACAATAATAAAAGAAATGTAGTAATGGACCATTTGCTCACATTTTACCACATTTTACCACATTTCTATTTCTATTTCTATTTCTATTTTTATTTTTATCCTTATCCTTATCTTTATCTTTATCTTTATCTTTATCTTTATCTTTATCTTTATCTTTATCTTTATCTTTATCTTTATCTTTATCTTTATCTTTATCTTTATCTTTATCTTTATCTTTATCTTTATCTTTATCTTTATCTTTATCTTTATCTTTATCTTTATCTTTATCTTTATCTTTATCTTTATCTTTATCTTTATCTTTATCTTTATCTTTATCTTTATCTTTATCTTTATCTTTATCTTTATCTTTATCTTTATCTTTATCTTTATCTTTATCTTTATCTTTATCTTTATCTTTATCTTTATCTTTATCTTTATCTTTATCTTTATCAACACAGTTATTTCAATTGAAAAGTATTCAAGCAAGAAATATTTACTTACAAAGTTAAAATGAAAAAGAAATCGTTTGACTAACTGTACATCATACGCCCTGTTGTGCCTCAACAATAACATGTTGATTGAAATACAGTGCGGCCTTATACTTCACTGTTATGTGTCTTCATTATTATTAATGGCAATCATTTTTTATTACATACATTTAATTTTTTTATTTGTTAATAATTGTCTCTACTGGCGCGCCATCATTTAATTGCCAGCAGTGACATAATGACACATTTATAATTTTCCCATTTTTATTGATTCAATAATAAATTACAAACGGGCCGTAAAAGCTCATGTGTTAGCAAGGAAAAGGATTGCACTTGACGCAGCAATGAATTGCTCATGATCGACATTTAAACAATTCATAACGGTACATATGGGTAACGTTTAATAAAGCGATGGAAACGACAATGCATGACAAATAAAAAACGCTTCGGAAGCAAATAAACGCGCCAGTGAACGGTAATGAGCTTTGTAGGATAGGAATGTGTGGCCGCGAATGTTCTGCCTACTCAAAGTGTGAAAAATTTACCAAGAAGAATTATCCAAAACTCCAAAAGTTAGCCTACAAATATAAATGAAAATTATATCTAAACGTATTTGCAAGAAACTTTACATAAAACGTTAAAAATAGAAAATATTTCTGAATACATAAAAACGTCATATTTTCGAACGATTCATAAAATTTTTAGCAGCTCTGTAATATACCCTATGTGTATAATACATAGATATATACGTGTGAATGCCCGCTTGAGCGGGTATGCATTGGAAGCAGTGAGATTCACGTGAATTAAAATATTTGATATATATTCGTGCAAATGTACCTTCATATCCATACAAACCTGCATACGCGCACATTTGTTTGAGTTATCGATACACTTCACTCATACGACGTGGCGCACGCGTTTATGCTTCGCTGAATTTCGGTAGCCGCAGGCCATATTTGATTTACATGCGTATATACGCATACATTTATGCATATGGTGAAGCTTTATTCATGCATAACATATGTACATACCTTTATATGTGGTTTGTGTGTGTTGTTTGTTGGCTGGAAGAAGACACCCACAACAAATACACCCGCAGTCAGCCAAGCGAATTTATCGTATTGATTTGAATATGCCGCCAGAAATTGGCAACCCCTCTGCAATAAGGGCTGCCCAATTTCAAATCAACAAGTACGCTACAGATCTCAGCACATGGAGTGAGCATGAGCAATATAAATGCTTGTATATACATACATATGTATGTGTGTAAGTATGCATGAATGTACAATTGTATGTAGCTGCGTATTAATGTGCGAGTGGTTGTCTAGAAATCAAGTTGCCGCTTGTTATTGAAAACAATCCAAAAATAGATTTCATCCTGAAAAAATATATAAAAAAATCTAAGAAGCGATATTCAAATGTGCACTGATTGAAATTTAATGTTGAATAAATTGTTTGACAGAGATTTGTTGCATTTATATAAAGAATATGTATTTTATGTTTCAAAAGGGGCGCTTATTTGGAGAAAATATATAAAAAATTGTTTTATATGAAGTAACAAGGAATAGAATTTTCGAAATGTTTAAGAAACCTTAGCGCAGAAAGAACTTTTAAATAACATAATTCTTTCAGTGAAGGCTTTAGGCCAAGTATTTTAATTTTAATAGCATAGAAGGTTTAATAAAAATTTTAATAATCTTTTAAAATCCCCATTTAATGTTTCTAGTTCGGCTGAATTATTATAAAAACAAACAATAAAAAATTCTCTTCCAAACATATAATAATTGACATATGGATAGCAAACTTAACACGAGCATAAAAAATGTAGAATGTAGAAAAAACATTTATTGTTCCGATGGGTAATTTAGGTGAATAAGTTAGTCCGAGTTAAATTTCATCAGAATTTGGAAACCCTTTTTTACTAAGTATATATAAAGTCGCAGAAAGGCTATATAGTGTGTGCCAGTCTAGTTTGGCTTCTCAATAACTTACCTGAATAATTTAACCATAATACCATTTAGCTCTCGATGTTTGAAAACCCTGTAGTAACTTCTTTTGTTAACAGGAGGGCGCTTCTGTTATTGCTACTCTACAATCTTTTCAAAGTATAAGTGCAATATAAAATGTTGTCTGTGTAAAGCTTCGTCTAAACTATAAAATATAAAATGAAATTTCGGTTTGGACTTAAATGAATTTGAATGAATGAGTTTTTTTATATTTTGAAAAATATTTTAATATTGCAAAAAAGTACTCGGAAATTCGAAATAAAACGCAAAACATTTAATTATTTATCAATATTTATTTTGTCGCTTTCAAAGTAAACCCTACCAGGTGCAATACAATTACACCAACGATTTCTCTAGTCCTCGAAACACATTTCATAAGCACTTTTTGGGATGGTCTCCAGTGAATTTTGTTTTATCTCTTCAATCGACTGAAAACATGTTCCACGGAGCGGCAGTTTAAGTTTGGAGAACAAGAATTATACGGAGCCAAATCTGGAGAATACAGTGGTTGACTGATGGTATTCATTGTGTTTTTGGCCTTAAATTTGGCCTCAATCGTGGCCGATGCGATAGTGCAACATCATCATGTAAAACTCATGAATTGTTCTGCCATAATTCCGGCTATTTTCGAGGGATGTTCTCACGAAAGCGCCTCAATACAGCCAAATAGAAGTCCTTAATGACCGCCTGTTGCTCCGGAAAAACTTCTTTATGCATCAAACCACGATTATAATGATAAAACAATGATCATCACCTTGATTTTTGAGCGGCTATGGCGAGGTGTTTTTCTCTTAATTCCGATGATTGTTGACTTCTTCGCATGTCAAAATTATAAACTCATGTCTAATAGGCAGTTATAATACTCTGTATGAAGGGTTAGAAATTCACACAATCAATTATGTCAAAGAGCTCTCATTTTTTTTTTAAATCCAACTTTATCGGCGCGAGTCGAGCAAGAACGGGTTTCATACCCAAAATATCCACCGAAATCATTCGAACGGATTCGCAAGAGATGTTGAGCTCACTTGTCATCTCTCTAACACTTGGCTAATACTTTTTAATCACCATGTCCTTCAGTTTTTTAATATTTTCATACGTTGAAGAGGTCGAAGGTCGTACAAAACGAGGCATGTTTTCAACGATTTCTCGCCTTTGAAGGTTTTATACCACTCGTAGACTTGTGTTTTTGATAAAAATGAATCACAGTAAGCTTTTTCCGATATTCGCAACGATTCCGCACACGAAATTTGATTTGAAATAAAAATTTGATACAAATTCTTGGTTCGATATTTTATCCATTGAGCAGCATACAGCAGTTGCTGTGGACAAACTGGCTACCAGATCGCGCTCATATTTGCCATAGTAATTAAGGACAGTCCTACCAACTTAGAAAAACAACTTTTAAGACTTTTTCTACCGAATGCAAACACATAAATATATAAATTATAATGAAATAAAAACAAAAGTTTAATTTAATTTTTCTCCAGAAATCATTTCTTTATTGAAAATATTGATCACGTTCGCACATAATCATACACCCTGTTGTATATTCGCTGCTAAGGTGCACCAACATCAAAATGCAATATCTGATTATGTTGCCTTAAACTCATCATGGCGGCGCGCGCCATGTCATGAATGTTATACAGTAAACTTATCTCGTATGCAGGGAGTCAATCAAGCGACTTGCTCATTATGAACAACTGCTGCAGGTGTGTATGCTTATCAACGAAATTGCAGTTGGCAATGCGCGCAAATACACACATCAAGCTATACTCTGCGAGAAGCTTGTGAACATATGTATGTACATATGTAAGTGTCAATGTACATATATAGAAATACATATACTTATACTGATGCCAAAACTTTGATGAGTGGCTGGTTTTTTCAACTAAAAACGAAAGTTAAGTGAAAAAGTAATTTTTAACTATCTAAAATTTATTATTGGCAGAATTATAACGCTTCATTAGCGCAGTTAAGAAGCGTGAGTTAGTAAACCTACATTTCCATGCACCCGATAGATGCCGGTGGCGTCACAATACTACTTAAAATTCGCATTTTTTCTGTTTGCTGCAACAGCGCACGCCAGCAGAAGCAGCTATTTAAATAAATATTTTGTAATTACTTTAATATTAGCTTATTGCTTGTTAGTCTTCTTCTCAGCACAACCGTAAATATTTAAACGCATACATTTTCTACTCTAAATATGTACTTTGCATTTTTTATATTTTTCCGTATACTGCTGTCCGCATTTTCTACTTTGTAATGGCTTATCTTTTGCACACTTTTCTTATTTTCTCAAATTTGTTTTTTCGCATTTCCGCATTTCACTTCAGTTGGCTTTCATTTCATTATTTATATTAAAATATTTAATCAATCTGCTTTATGTCTATTGTACGGAATAATGCTATATCTTCAAAGTAAGCAGTCATTATTCCAATTCGGTAATCTGCTCGTTCACTTCGGCGTTTCTGTGCGTTCGGTGCGCTTGCCAGTTACGTGCTGTTTGCTTTTCGCTCCTTTTTTGTTGCTCCTTTTGTTATCCATATTTGTGTATTAATATAAAAGCACTTACATATATATGGATGTAATCAAAAAGAATTTATTTTCCAATTTTCATATCCATACATACGGACATACATGGAAGAGCAACCTTAACGCGAGCGCAACGAAATCTGCCTTGTCGCTTTTGTGTGTCTTTTCGCTGCTTCCGTGCTGAGCTTTGCTTTTGATATTCATAATCTCATTTATTATTAAGTAATAATGGTGTGCTGCATATACATATGTATATTGTTAGCCCCAAACACACACACATACACAAAAAAGCACCCACACACTCACACAGGCGTCTACTTGAAACGGAGTAAAGTAACATTCTTATGAATTCAATTGCGCCACGCCGTTGTGTTGCGCTTGCTTTCACTGCTCGCCAATTTCTTTGCTCGCTGGCAAACTTTGACGCGCCCCTGTACTCGCCCGCTGCGACTTTGAGCCTTCAAGCTTCTTTCTTGCATTGACATTTTATTTGTGTTTGTTGTTATCGTTGCGCTTTTTGCGCTGCTATTTTAAAATTATTGTGCCATTGTCTTCCCAGCCATTCCATTGTGTTGTTGCCTTTGTGCATAGCCATGCATGTAGTTTGGCGCGTGTGTATGTGCTGTTTTTGTATTATTGTGTGTAAATATGTATTGTTTTGTGTCGGCGGCTGACATTTTTCTCTGTGTGCTGGCGGTTTCGGGCTTATTCGTTCATATTGAAGCGCTGATACTATCCTTTGCCATGTCGCTATATCCTCTTTGTCTGTTCTGCCTGTCACTGGCTGATGCCATTGTTGCATTCATGTGCGCAGTTTTTAAAACAGATTTTCGTTTTGCATCCCGTTTTTGTATTTTTTAAGTTTGTGTGATTTTTCCGTATTAATATTTTTTGCAACACACTTTACTCATCTTAATTTTGCCATTTTATTATGACATAAATCAAGTATTTTATTTTGTTATTCATTTTTTAAGTGCACGTGACTGCGCTTATCTGCTCTGACATCTTTCTTGCCGCTTTTTGTGATTTTTAAATAAGCCTCAGTTTTTTTTGCTGTACTCAAAGCGACCTTATTTGTAGTTTTTGGAGTAAAGTGGATTTTAAATAAGTGATATTTATTTTATTTCATAGTGGCAAGCAGTAATTTGACTTCCTAACGATTTTGCATAAGACAAATAAAATAAGATTGAATATGTATTAATGATTTAATATTTTATTAATTAATTAATATATATTAATGTTTAAATTTTTTTTTTATAAAAAACTGGGTTTCAGAAGCCTTAACAGTAGCTGTTTGTGAAGGTGGCACATCCTTTACTACTTGAGAGATAATTTAATATTCCAAAATATCAGAAATTTTTCCCTTAAATTGTTTATCCCATAATATTGCAAATTCCGAAATATAAAGGTTAGACTAAACCTTATATGACTTAAATTAATTTACATTGAGTTAACAATTGCTCGTACATCGTAATATTTGCTCATCCATACCGAAAGCTTCTCAGAGATTGGTAAATTTCGACGAAGATGAGCAACATAGCTATTGGCTCTGCTCTGTTATGACTTCTAAATAATAATGAGTGAGCGAGCCCAAATCTTAAAGATACTTACACTGTCTTCGTACAGTCATCTTAACTAAAGTCACCTAAAGATCTCCAAGACTTTGGGAACATCAAAAAATAGACTTCCTAAATAACTCTTTTAGCAGGTCATGAAACAATTCTTGCCTACAAATTCCGTAAACATGATTTTCTTTATAATTTTATTTAACGTTAAAAGAAGGAACTCTTTGACTGGTCGAAATTTTTAGAATGTGCATTAAACAAAAATTGGCTAACTAGCATAAACATCAAAAGAGATCAAATTGATAGATATTTATAATTATAGTTAAATGACAGAAGCAAAATCTCTATTATTAGTCGAAATTTGTCGAAGGTGAATCGAACAAACAACTGACCTTCTGACATAAATATCAATAGTTTGGCATAAACCATGTGAAGTAAAATATTTAGAGATGCTTTCGCTTAAAATTTTAGTGAATGTCAAAGGAAAGTAACAAAAAACTCCTTAATTGGTCGAAACTTGTCAAAGAAAATGGAAGAAAAAATCAAAGAGATGGGTTTAATCATAATTTTAGTAATTTTAAAGGAAAGAAAGAAACAATTAGTCGAAATTTATAGAAGGTGGGTCGAACTAAAAGCCGGTCAAATGCGAAATATATTTATAAACTCTCTCCAGTCAACGGTATGGAAAAGAAAAAGAGGTTTTTATTCATAATTTTGGTTTTGTAGAAGGCAATCGAATTAACAACTGGCATAAACGTCATAGCAAGACATTATACCACTTGAATGCAAAATTCATAAAACTACGAATTACGATCTATTTAGTTGTTGTTTTCATATACAATTTTCTTTGAAAGCTGAGCATAATTTAAATATAGAGCGTTGCGATATTGCGATTCAAAAATACTTAGGTTGCATTTTATATTTCGTGATTTTGCAACTCTGGTGTTGCAATCTGGCAACTCGCAACTTTATCGTAAAGCTGGACATTTTTGATGCTGTACACCAACGAAATGATTTGACATCCCAGCCGAAAAATGGAGTTAAACGCAAACATTTCTGCGTGATTATTTTCTACAATCTTCAACATAGTCTAACTCAGGAACAGTGCATCGACAAACTTAATTAATTTTTTGGCGATCTAACTCCATAAAAGCCTACTGTTTATCGATGGAATGATGAATTCAATCGTGGTTGTAGATCACACCAACACTAACTCATGGAAGATCATCCAAAACCTGTTGCTGTTCCGGTTACTATTGACAACGGTACTGCGAAATACGTCTATGACATCGGGAGAGGTGATGAATCGAGGATTTACGCATATGAGCCCGAAAGTAAACAGCAGTCGACTGTATAAGTGTTTCGAAATGAGTCGAATTCAACCAAATTTGTTCACACGAAGCACTTCAATCAAGTGGTTTTCTGTTTGGTTGGAAAGACTGGACAACCATACCACTAGAAGAACACAGAACAGTAAATTCTGAACGGTATACAACCATTTGTTTGCCACTTTCACCACGACAGGACGATCTCTTTCACTTCGACTGAAACAACTGCATTTTTGAACACTTTAAAGATCGATTTGATGAGTCATCCACCGTACACCTCAGTCAGAGTGGCAGAAGTGCTTCGATCGAATTATTTCATACGCATGAATGTTTGGACCTTAATGGAGAATATTTTGGAAAACAATAAAGCGATTTTTGATAATTAATATTTCTTTTTGTTCTCTAATTCCGAAATATTAAAGCCAACTTAGTAGTAACTTTAAATTTAAAGAATGACGACACTTCCGCCGTAGTTTAGCTGCAGAAACAAACTGCAGGAGAAAATTGTTGTCGACGATATATTAGAGCGCATTTTTGAACAAACTCGCACTGCTTACACACTGGTGCTGTTACATCAATGTAAAGTTTAAGTGCTTCACCAAATGTTGGCATAAATTCTGGGCGTTCCTGTGGTTTGCTTTATGGTTTAATTTCATTTGGCGACAATAAATGAGACAACCGGAATTCCAAAACAACAAAAGTTATATACATATATATATTTACAATCTACAGTTCAAATGCTGTATGTACAGCGAGAAAGTGTGGTCACACCAGTTTTGATAGATGTACCCTGAAGTATGCATGGACATTCGGTGGTAGGTAGGCGTGAGATAAGGCAAACCCTTTTGCACAAAACCACCCGCAAGACCACAACCAACAACGAAAACCGCTTGCTCATAGAAAATTGCACGAAAACTCTGAAGTTACGCGGTAACTCTGTGTTACGTAACTGCATAACCGCGGTGTGTGTCAAGCGCCCTTGCTGTTGTTGTTGTGTGCGCTGCGGGTAGTATGCGTGGTTGTTAGTTACATTTACGTGGAATGCCGTGTCAGCCCAGCTGCTCCACGCCGCAGAAGCCACATGAACGGATGGCTGGCGGATGAGTGCACAAAATTCGAGTTGGGGCCGTGAATAAACAGAGAAAAGGGCCAAAAAGAAGTAGCGGAGTATAGGAATCTGTATGCTGACGGAACTAACAATGGACTTTCACTAAAATGCCTAAATATTTCGCTTCTCTGACACACACACATACATATACCACCCTTTAAGTGTTGTATCTAACTCCCGTTGGCTTTGGGAGCCAACCGGGTGTGCGTAAGCGTTTACTGTTATGAGAGAGGGTGAAATATTCTTTTTATGCATTTTATTTTATAAAATACCTACATCTGATGAAAAATGTCACAAAAGGGGAGCATAAATATAATAAATGCGTATGGATGTCAGTTTAGATGTGTGTAAAAAGGGCACTGACTGCCTGGGGCCCCCTGGACACCCACACATACACACCCAAGTGCCCACACATTTTGTTTTGTGATTTTGGTTTATGAATTATGAGCGCATAAGTGCTTGGGGACTGTCGGGCCGCTATGTGCATGTGTGCAGTCGTCAGCCGTCTGAAACTCGCCAAATTCCAGATTTTCTAGTTTTTTGCTCAACTGGCGCTTAATAAACGACGCGGTTCACTGGCAAGCTGACACACATTTTTCAAACATATCCACACTGTCACATATCTAAATTATAGTTAAGTTTGCTGTCGTTGGAATGTCGTAGGCATATGTTTCTTCTCTTTTAATTTCTACAACTGAAAGCTTCCGCTTTTGAAAATTGTATCAAACAACGTTAGACGGCCGCTGGCAAAGCGTTTAGTTGAGAACTTCAAAGGTCAGCTGGCGACCCTCATTATCGTTTATTTTCACAGTTAATCCGCTGAAAGTACGTGGAGAGAAAGAGAGAGTGATGAATTAGCGAAAGTTAACGTATACATATTTCTGTGTAGGAGAGGGAGCAAAGAGGTACTAAAACATAATGGATAATGACATCGGCTGTGCTGGGCTTTTTGAGAATTTTTACTTTGACATTCACTTTTAATTTTTCTTTTTTCAATAATTTTGTAATTATTTTAAATGTTCAAGGTTTTTTAAAGAAGGAGCCGTAGAAGAAAATAATAGAACGACTAAAAGTTAAACAAATAATTTTGTCTTATTTTATCCCTCTGATGGCATATATGTATATATTTATCAAATACTCTTTTTTATTCGCGAAGACACCGCTTACGCGATTAAAGCCGAGTTAACAATAGCGCGCCAGGCATTCTTTCTTTTTGCTGGAGATTCCAAGTAAAGACAATATTTGAATGGAGTGGGGCTCTTCCTCTTCCTCTGTTTCCTCCGCGGGTACTGCGTCGAATAGCTCGGCCGGCAATCCATCGGCCCCCGTCGCTTTGTTGTTCTTCAGACATTTAATTGCTATTCGCCCTTCTTCATGGTCGGGCAATGGAACGCCTGCTCTATCGTCAATCGATTGGTGAATCGGGTTCGCCATCTCCTGGAGTTATGCTTTCACTGCTATTCAGGCTGGAGACGTCTTCCCTCCATAATTTTAGTATGCTCTGGGCATTAGTCACTAGATCACCTCTGGGGGTTCTACAAGAGTATGCTCCGGTCTTGAAACCTTCTATTAGTCGCCGCATCTTTTCGTAGAATTTTCATTTTCAGAGCATTACCCCTGTCGGCCAGCTTGTCTTGCTCTTCGTACTCACGCAACTCTCGGTATCAATCCCATCCCGCACGTGTTGTGGTCGATTGTAACGTTGCAAGGTAGGAAGTCTGCTTTCTCTCCACCGTGACGCGGCACTCCTCATCGTACCAGCCGTTCTTTTGCATTTTCCGAAAACCAATAGTTTCGGTTGCAGCTGTACGTAAGGAGCCCGGTACAAATCGTCAGACTTCCCGAAAACCTGATCAAATATTTTTTGGAATTATTTTTCATTGATTAGTTTGAAAATGTCGACAGAAATAATATTAATACAATATTGTAATGCAAAATTCTTTTCAATCCATAAACTTCACAGCAGAAATTATGGATATTTTCCCCAAACTCGCACTTACTTACTTTTCCACACCACTTGCTGGTACATCATAATGGCACAGTAGCATTCGAAAAAAACAGGAAGTGGCGACGATAACAGTAAACCGAAAGTGAGTGCACGATAGATGAAGGCGACGATGACTTGCGACGAAAATGAATGGCCGAACGAGCCTGACAAAGTGGCGTTGCTCGGGATTTCGGCGTGAATGACCGCCTTTAGTGCACGTAATGATGTTACGTTGAATTTTCCCAAGGTGGCTTGGAGGCGCGTTACGTACCGTTGCCAAAGGAACGGTTAACAGAAAACCGGTTAGGTGAAGCTACACGCAGTGTACTTTCATAAATGTATGCATGTAGGTATGTGGGACAACACTTCATGCCACTCAATGAGTGTGTCGCACACTTACCGTTATGTAGCCTCGTGCGCCACGCAAACGTTGGAATGGGGCGCGATAAATTTCACTTGCCACTTGCGCTTGTTCGAATGAATAGCTGATGAGTAACAGCCGACTACGATGTGGTTAATGATTTTGGTGTTGTTGTTGCTGTTGTTTCTCCTGCTAACAATATCTTATGCATACACATATACTCATCTTTGCGCGAGTGCTGCTTGTGTGTTGTTGCTGGGGGTTTTCGGTGGTGTCGGCGCCACGGTTACCTACAACGCGCCTGCCGAGCGTCCCGAGAGATTTTCGCACATGTTCTGCCGAAAATTAACCAAGTGCCACTTCCAACGCGCTGCACAGCACCTGCAGGGTAACGCTTTGACGCGCTCTGAGACGTACAGAGGCGTGGCTCTTGTGAAAAAGTAAAACCAATGCGAAATATGCGTTGCTTAATCAACTTTGAAAGTGATTGTGAGGTAACGTACGTGCAGTGTTGTGTGTTAAGCGTGCAATTTTGCAGGTTTTGCCCATTGACGTAACTTTCACGCATCTTGTATTAAATTTTTACAATTGAAAGAGTTTCCATGTAGTTTCAAAATAGTAATAATTTACCAAATCGATATTTCGATTATCAAATATCGCTCATATAATACCGTTATTACAATTTTGATAATTTGTGGTTGCAACCCTATTTGATCATATATTCGGCAAACATTTTTTTATTGGATTTTTATTATTTTAAAAAGGCGGCAACACTCCCTAACCTCCTAACCGGCTCAGTTTGATACAAAGAATACTTGAGTTGATTTTTTGTCTTAACGGTATTTTTGGATTTTATTGGATTATGCGTTTTAAGCAGGTGGCAACTCTCTTAAATAAGTTGCTTAACTGTGTGAGCTTTTAAACTTCAGATGAAAATAATGTCTTATCAATATTTTTATTAAATTAAAAGTTTAAAAAATGTGGCAACAATAGCGGTATTCATTTACAAAAATATTTTGTGTGATATGCCGTAAGTCTTTTTATAGTGTTATCGATATTTTTATTAAATTATTTTTGGATTTTATTGGATTAAACAGTTTAAACAGGTGGTAACTCTCTTAAATAAATTGCTTAGCTATGTGAGCTTTTAAGTCTCCTCCGTTTGATGTCTTATCAATATTTTTATTAAATTAAAAGTTTAAAACATGTGGTAACCCTAGCAATATGCATTTACAAAAATATTTTGTGTGATACGCCGTAAGTCTTTTTATAATGTTACCAATATTGCTACACTTCAATACTATTTTATATTAAGAAGCTAAATGAAGAAATTTAAAGAGGTGGCAACATTCCAAAAAACATTATATACTTCAAAATTTCTAAAATCACCAAGTTAGTTAGACATTTTCTAGTAATTCGTTTATGTTCGCTTATATTGTAAGTTTCCTTAAACTAAAATTTTAAAACATGTGGTAACACTCCTAAAAAAAAATCTTACCATTTAGATTTTTAACAATCTTCAGATTTTTGTACATATTGTACCGCTCTTGAACCATAATTTAATTTAGTTATAATTTTGGAACATGTGGCAACCTTTTATTAATAATTTTATTTAGTAGTGATAATGCGAACAACGTCAAACAATCTGTTATTATATAGTAGTGCTATGTTTATTTGGCTATGATAAATTGAAAAGGTGGCAACATTTCAAAAAATATTTTTGAAACCTTTTTTTAATATTTACCTAGAAAATGGCAACATTCCAAAAAATATTATGTTCTTCTAGTAAAAGTACAAACAAAGCCAAGCAATCTGAATTTTATTTGATAGATCAAAGCTGCACTAATTTCACACACTACTGTTAATTTTTATGCTGCGGTGCATTGTTACGAACACAAAAAAATGCTGCGTGGCACGTTTCGGGTAATAAATAAGTAAATAAATGTACCAATGGGGCGCGAAACGTAGAGCTAAAAGAGAAGGTGAAAAACACACCAACAAAAAATCAAAGGCAACGAAATTCAAAAGTAACGAAAGAAGGGCTTGTGGTGCTGTGCTGTGTAGAAATTAAACCCTGTGAAATTGCCAAGAAATGAAGAGCTTAATTTGTGCGTGAGACAAACGACGGCAAACATACATTTCACACACTCATACACACACAATACATACGTACATATTTGCACACATTTGGCATCGTTCACGCGCTCAATGAGTACAAGTCTAATGAAAGCGAAACGCGACCAACTGCTTGCTTTGACATTCATATCCATGTATGCATGTATTTGTGTGTGTGTGTGTGTTTTTGTTACTGCTCTTCAACAACACCAGCACACTCGTAAGCATGCTACCCACTTTGCAGAAGAGCTTGCTACCCATTTACCCACTCTAGAACGCCATCCCGGCTACTCAGCGCATCTCCCTGAGTGCGTGCGTGTGTGTGTTTGCGGGTGTACCAATGCCCACCAATTATTTCTGCAATCGAACACGTTCCTTTGCGAGTGTTTATATGCATGCGTGTTTGTATGTGTGTGTCTGTGCTGTGTACTCCAGTTGTGTGCGTGTGTTTGGGGGTGGTGCCTCTCACCCATTACGAACTGTGAAATTGTCATTCATCGCCGTAGTCGAATTCTTGCTGATGCCAGCCGTTCGACTGCAGTTGCTCACGTTCGTAGCATTTATAACGGGATTTTATTGTCTGTTTGCCTGGTAATTTCAAATTAATTAAAATGTGACAAAGAGTGGGCGGCTTTTATTAGAACCAACACGAGCGTAGTGCGTAGAGTGCGGGGGGTATAGAGAGCCGATAAATGCGAGTCTTCGAATCGGCGTTACTTTTATTGTATTTGTTATGCTTTTTAGGCTTTAAAAATGCTCGAATGGAGAGGTCGTGTTCGCATGTAAGTGTGTGATTATAATTAAAAATATTACGATTTTCAAAAAATTTTAACTGCATAGGCTCACTCGTATATATGTACATACATATATACATTAGTTTGTGACTAAAAACAATTTCTTATAATACTATAAGTTTTCCGATTTGTAATGATTTGTTTTTGTCGTGGGCTTATAAAAATCAAAAGAAAGAATTGTTTTAAGGGGTTATAAACAGTTAGAATTTTCAAAAAGTCGATTCTTTTTTATTATATTATCTTATTATACATTATATATTATTATTTAGAAATATACACAGAAAACTTCATATCGCTCTGGTGAATAGTTTTGAAGGTACATGCAATAAATTTAAAAGTTTTCACAGAAAAAATCTGGAAATTTCGTTCTTTTTCGGCCTTCTAACTGTATATAAACCTTTAAATAATCAAACTTCAACCAGTTATATCTTTAAAACGGCTAAGTTTATGAAGAAATCGTTCGAGACTTTTTTGTGAAGCGACCAATTTCTTAAAAAAATTATGAGACGAGATCTTTAATTAGTTGGAAACGAGATTCGAGTTTTTCTATCTGATGATAAGAGAACAATAGAAAACTGTAAGACGGAGAACTTCCCGTGGCAATTGAAGCTGATACTTGGAGCGACTTTCTGAGAAGTGTCTAAGAACCAACTTTTCAGAGTATAAAATGACAAAAAATTTGCCTTCTTTGACTCACCCTAATGTATATTTTATACCACAAGAAATTTTATTTCTATATATTAAATAATTATAAAATAATATTTTACTTTTTTTCAGGTGAGTACAAACACTTTATGGCTAAAAAACTACCTAGCGGGAAAACAAAGGTATGCTCCCTCATTGTAAAAAAGAATAGAAAAACTAAAAAAATGATTTATTCCATTCGATGCCGTTATGTATGGAACTCGACTTCTTTTGCATGGCCACCATGGGCACGCTTGCAGAAGTCCAGACGCCGAACCCAATTTTCGACGGTTTTCAAGCTTAAATCGGCCGATACTGCAGCAACTTCACATTCGATATTCGTGCGAAGTTCATCAATCGCCACGGGCTTGTTGGCATAGACCATAGACTTGACGTAGTCTCACAGAAAATAGTCTAACGGCGCCAAATCGCACGGCCGAGGCAGCTAATTGACTGGGCCATTTCGTGAGATAACACGTTCACCAAACTTGGTTTTCAATAAATCGATTGTGACATTCACCGTGTGGCTGGTGGCGCCGTCTTGTTGTAGCCACATATTGCCCAAGTCAATATCTTTCGATTCGGTCCAAAAATATTCGGTTATCATTGAGCGATAGCGATTCCCATTGACTGTAACGTGACTGCCCTGATCATTACGGAAGAAGTACGGCCAATTGACTCCGCCGGCCTATTAACTGCACCAAACTGTAATTTTTTCGGAATGCAATGGTGACTCATGAAGTACTTGTGGATAGCTGCCTGACCAATAACGCATATTTTGCTTATTGACAAAGCTATTGCTAATGAGCCTCTTCGCTGGTGATGATTTGTTGATGAAAATTCGGATAATTCTTAAGTTGTCACAACGATTTTGGTGGTCAAGCGGCTTCAGCTCTTGGGTAAATTTGATCTTGTAAGGATGGGGAAGATCTTTTCGCGAAATTCGCTAGAACGCCGTCACAGGGTTGCTCAACACTTGAGATCGACGTGTGAGAGACTGATTTGCATATTCCTCAGTTGCTGCATGGCTTCGTTTGCTGTCCCTATCGGTCCACTTATGTACTCGTGGTGTCCCTATTGAAAAATCTGTTAAGTATGTGAGCATCCCAGCCACGTATTATATAATATATTTTTGCTGAGGCTTTCGCAAACACATTGCCATTTACTTCGCAGTTCTTTAGGTTTTATAAAATTCTCTGAAATCATACCATAGGTACTTACCATATACACGGTATAAACGATATAAAATGCGCTTTGGTTTTCAATCTAAATACCGCTACCCTGCATACAGCCATGATGTTACGAAATGTTCAATGAACTGAACAATTTTTCATATTTCACTTATTCAACTTAAAATATATATATATATATATATATATATATATATTTATATACTATACAATTGTGAATATAGTAAAACTCCTCCAGCCTCCCCTTTCCTTGCCAACTCACATAGAGATAAGTTCGTTATCATCAAACATCTCATTTGTTTGCTATTTACAAGTACCAATATTTCCACCGCTGCGACATGTTTTGAATTTTAAGCTGTTTCTATCAGGTTACCACTACCAGTTTCCAGTCTATTGGCTTGTGTTTGTATTTGTGAACGAAAATATAAATTTTTACTTGAATGCACAGAAACGTTTTCGTGGAGGCACTCAGTAAATCTAGTCTCATTATTTGGAATTCATTTGAATTATCGATTTTTTCTAGCCGGAAATTGTTGGAATGGGAAACTAGAAATTGGACAATGTTTGAATATGAGTCGTTTATGTAATGGCATATTCGCATAGGTAGAATTTATATTAAGCTCGAGATTGCCAATATAAGACTTGCCACAAATTTTAGTACTTGATTAGGTGACTCACAACTTGTTGTTGTATTACATACAAAAATGAATTTACGCAATTACCATTTTCAACGATTTTCAGTTCGTTATAAATTATAGACTTAAAATAATCTAAATTAATAAAAATTTCAAAATAAAAACCCACAAGAATTTTTTATCCCTCATCAAAATTTTGTGCTAGTCAACTCTACCCATAATCATTAACCACAATTTTTAATATGTATATGTGAACATGGTTCATGGTATTAAATGAACACAAAAGGAAGTTTAAAGCAGCAAAAGTTTGCTGCCACTTATTTTCATCGCCCCTAATTGGTTGGCCTCGGCAAGTTTCGACTCCAACTTTCAACTAGCTTCACATCCAGGCTCGGCCACTAACAAGCGTCTGGTGTGTGATTGTTGGCTCCCTTGGTATACTTATCATATTATTAAAATTAAAATTTCAACAATTGCATGAATAAAATACGAAAATCTTTGAACCGAATCACGAACCAACAAAGAGCAAGAAGAAATCGTGCAAAATTTAAATCGCAAATTTTTGCACAACATCAAAATGGAATGGGAAGCGTGAAGAGCGAACTGTAGATATGAGAAAGTCAATGTGGAAAGCATAGAAATGGGGAGATAACAACGAAGTGATTTCAGCATTGTTTTTGCTTGCAAAGAAGAAAAGTAAACAAAAACATGGTTGCTATGTTTTGGTTCTTTGGATTTAAGATGGATGTGTATGGGTATTAGGGTGTATTAGGGTGAGCCAAAAATTATTATTATCGAATCTATGAACTCATGTACAGAGATCAAAACAGGATCCTTGATTTTTAGTTTAATTTTGAATGTCGTCGTACTCAAAGTTTCTCATATACAAAAGACAAGTAAAAATAATAATAAAGAAAATTTGAACCGGTTACATTAAATTTTTTGATATCAGAGGGAATCATAATATTTTAAGATTATTTTTTGTAAGAATATAAAAATGTAACAATTATATTTTACAACTTAAGGTTGGAATTTGACCTCGAATAAATTTTGAGCGAGTCGTCCCATAAAAAATCTCTACATAGATCTTTTTGGTAGATTGGTAATTTTTCGTAGTAGAAAAAGCAAATTAGGAAAATATTCCTCCGTTATTTTTATGATAAATCAAAAATACCAAAGCGCCAACTGGTAATATTGGGTAGTCGAAAAAGTCTATTCGTATCTCCAATCAAGTTTCAACTTATTTTTTATATTTATAATAATAAATAAGTAAACAAATATGAACTATTTTGGTGGACCACTTTTTGCAATTTTTCCGCTAGCGACATTATTCCATCGGTGCAAACCTTTGCTGGTTTCTCGGCGAAAATATGGGACAAGCAATTTTCACAGGCTTCTCTTGAAGCAACTTTACTGCATTAAGAGGATATGCATTGACCGAAACAAATAGTAGTCCGATGATGTAAGGTCAGGGCCATAAGGTGGATGCATCAAAATTTTCCAGCCAAGCTCTTCAAGCTTTTGCCGAGTCATCAAAGATGTGTGTGGTCTAGCGCTGTCCTGATGGAAGACGAAACCCTTTCTGTTGATTAGTTCCGGCCATTTCTTTCCGACTGCTTGCTCAATCTCATCAGTTGTTGACAGTAAAATGTAAAATCAATCATTCCACCAGGCTGGAGCAGCTTGTTGTGGATGATTCCTTTCCAATCCCACTAAACACTCAGCATAACCTTTCGAGGTGTCAATCCTGGCTTTGCGACTATTTGTTGAGCTAAACGACGCTCGAACAATGATCTTTTTCGCACGTTATTATCGTATTTGATTAACTTTTCGTCTCCAGTTACCACTCCCTTCAGAAATGATTCAATTTCATTTCGTTTCAGCAAAGAATCGCAGATGTGTTGATTCGGTCCATAAATTTTTCACAGACAATTCATGTAGGACCCAAAAATCGAGCTTCTTTTTGTAGATATCATGACTGCTTATGTGGCGGTCTTGATCAATCATTTGCATAATTTCATCGACTTTTTCAACGATAGGTCGACCAGAGTGAGGTGCATCTTTCACATCGAAATTTCTAGAACGGAAGCAAGCTTATAATCTCACTATTCCAACACCATATAGTATGACACAATGTGATTGGTAGCACTAGAGATATACGACTGCAAAGACATCTATTGACGAAATACGAAAATACTTTGTCGACTACCATTATTATCAAGAGCTTACAACTTTACCAGACTTTTTCACCGTCATTTCGTACGGTATTTTCACCATATGAAATAAAAATTTAGTTGTTTTGCCTACCCTAATTCATAAATATTGACATAGAATTTTGCTAAAAACTAGCTAAAGAATAATAATATAAAAATACAAAATGCATTATGACGAACATTTGCAGTTAAATCCAGTTAGCGTAAGATCCACCACTTGAAACTTGTTTTCTTCGCTTTCTGGTTTCTTTTGTGGAACACTTTGTATTTACTTGTATGCTTTATGCCCCAAAACAGAAGCGCGCAAATATTTTATCTTACGCTGCAGTCGCCGCATTCATACATACCTAGTGTGTCAGTAGCGCAGTTTCAGGCGCTCGATAGCCGCGTAAGATTGCAAGTAGAAGTCCTCACAACAAATATGCATTTGTGCATTTGAGTTGAAGTTTGCAGTTTTGTCGCGCGCGTATGTGAAGTTTTATCACTAGTTTCGGCACAATACCCATATTAAATTTATTCTGGATATAACGAAATTGAAGCGAAGTGGAATTGCGGTTCTGGTGAATACTTTCTTGCATTAGTTAGTTTTGTGACACAGCTGGAGTACCCAGTTGGAATTGTAGGGCGCTGAGAGACATTGTTTGAAATGTTGTTGGTATTTTTGATTCGTTAAAACTCTGTTATAATGGTTGGTAGTTTAAAAAAGTACTTTGAAAATTGTTTTGAATATTTGCTTGAGGAACATGTTATCAAACAATAGATAAATAGCTAGATCTTATCATTTTTAGCATGCTAATGTGTTTAAGAAGAAATTTTTCAATTTCAATTTTCAGAATTATTTTTGATTGATTCTGAAACTGAATTATCACGCCTCTCAGATGGCACTAATTAATAACTCTTAAGTTCAACTGACTTGATAGAAACTCAAACTCAAACTCTGATAGCAACAATTTCCTTGAGGCTCACTCTACAGCATCCCAAGCACTGCATTCATCACAAGAATTCTTGGGAGAATTTATACTTGCTATGCTTTGTGTTTCGCATTTCGTGAACATTTAAAAATCAACAACTTTGCTAAAACTTCGCTTAAACGCTTGAGTGCCAGCCACCGCTGCTGTGCTGCTGCTTTTGCCAACCACATCTCGAGTTTGAGTTTCGACTGAGTGGCTAATAGACAAACATACTCGCATACACATGTACACATATACGCAAACAACGCGACGAACTAGCACTACAATAGAACTGCAGAGAAGCAGCGAAGAAGCGGCCAAGAAGAGATTATGGCACGAACAGAGTTGTGTTTCTGTACACAACACACCAAAAATATGAATGTATTGGTATACAGTTATGTGCATTTAGCGGAATTTTGGCGATGCACAAACATTCAGTGCACAGTTTTTGCTCACGCTTATCAGCTGAGGCGTGTGAATGAGTGAGAGCCATATATAGTATGTATGTAAGTGTCTTTGTTGGCGATGGTGAAAGTGTAGGCAGCAGAAAAGTGATAGGTCTACTTAGTTACTATTGAGAATATATGTATAGTGTATATTAGAGTGCTCGTTATTTGCCAAGTAAATTTTTTTAAGTGTTTTGTTTTTTTTTGCTGAGGCCTCCTGTAGTTTCAGCGTTTGTTCCATAAAATAAATGCCTAAATCATTTTATTGTGCCCATGAATTTAACATGGGATTTTTCAGTATTTTGTATCAAGAAAGTTAATCTGCATCATCTAAAAAGGATATTCTAATGCAAAATTTAGCGCTCTATAAAAAAGGTTCTAATGATTTTTTCATAAAACTAAACGTTTAACAGTTATATGAAGCTAAAATTATGTATCTATGACTATTTTCATACAGTACTCCATGTCGTATGAGCAACATTGAATTTATAAGCCACTTGTATGAAGACTCTGTGCATATGATGTATAAATTTAACAGTGTATAACTTATAAAGAAAAGGTTTTATGAAAAAATGAATCAGAACTTTTTTATAGAGCGTAATATTTTATATTAGAAAATCTTTTTTTCAAAGCTGCAGATTCCATTTTTTAATGCAAAAAGTCAAAATGTGACAAGTTATTTACACAGGAAATGTTTGAGAAAAGGTGATTTAAGCATGGATCCTTTTTATAGGGCAATAACTAAAACAAAAAACAACGGTTACCCTAACAAAGGGTGTTCTAAAATTAACCAAATTCAAGAATTCGAACTTATTAGAAAACGCAGGCCTATTGGTTGTATTTTTGTTATTGAATCATGGAGTATATAGGATAGGATTCATTATTGCACATCGGGCAAAAGGCCTTCTCGGCTTAACCTGTCAGCTGCCTATTTATTTTTTTAGAGTTTTTAAAACTTTAGTACACAAATGTCGGTAAATTTAAAATTTGCGTTAGTTTTGGGGCACCCTTTATAAACACATTATTCCGAGGAGTGTTGGTTAAACTGAAGAAGTTTCGGGAGATATGCTTGAGTATGTCAAAATGGTTGGTGATAGAATGTCTTACTCGGTATGAATTAATAATTTTTGGTGGGAAGGAAAAATATGAAATGAAATGAAAATTAGCATAGCGCCACTAAACTTATGAGGAACTATGAACACCAAAAGCCACTAGCAAATGTATATGCTTATATAACATTTTATCATATGCCATATATAATATACACACATACATATACATAACCAGAATCTGACGCTTATGCCGCCAACAAGTCAATTGTGTATACCATTTGCGAACTCACGAACGTACACACACTTAACCGCTTGCTTAAGCATGCAACAAACGTTGGTGAACGCTGGCAATTGTCTTGCGGCTGAAGTAATCAAGTGTTACAAGTAGCGGGAGTAAAGGTATTTGACATCGCACTAGTGAGTTGAAATGACAATGTAGACCAAATTGTGACAATGCGTTTGTGTGTAAGAATGTGTGTGCTAATTAACTATTTATTATGATATTATTTAAGCTACTTACGTTAGCAGATACTTGTTATGCCGCGTCAACGTCTTTGTGGCGTTCATGATGAGCTTTACGCAGACAGTCAGATAGCCAACTTGTCAGCTAGTGTCGCGAACATAACCAATTGGAGCATTAAGAGTGTAGTCCATCTCAATAAGTTCGTATGCAGGGTTGTATTTGATGGTTATTTGGAAAGTTTAACACAGAATTGATATAAAAGGAGTTTTTTCGAAGCGCCGATTTCGGGGTTGGTGCAGAAAATATCTCCGAAACAGTTGGACCGTTAGGCTTAAAATATTAACAATATTTTTTGCAAATATTTCTCAGATAATGATCAAGGAATGTGGTGTTTCAAAATAGTTTCGATTTACATTTCATAAATTTTTTCACAAAAAACGATATTTTTTTCAAAAAGTCGCCAAAAATCTATAGTTTAACTAGCCCCTCAATCATTATTATTTTATTCATGTTTAGTTATATTTTTTTTGTGGGTTTCTTTAAACTAAATCTCAAATTCAAACTGGTAAAAGCTTCGCTATGAAATCATACAATTACATGCATACCTACCGGAATGCGTTCATTGTAGCGGAAAGGGTATAAACGTGACCTGAAACATAAATATATGCAACGTCACAACAACAACAACAAAAAGGAATACAAATATAACTCAAGAATGCACAACGGAAATTTTTTTTTCCCTAACTGTACATAAATTCCTATCAGTTTTTTTCCGCCCATTTCCTTACACTCACACACACACATATTATTAGTCACATAGCAAATAAAATATTAATCCAAATAAGTTGTTAATTTCAGCCGTTCTTGCGTTGTTTTTGTTGCTGTTCTTTCAAAGCATCACACGTCTGCATATAAACGTGGAATGTTGTCGTAACATTGTGTCGCATACTCATTATGAACATAATTTTCTCCTACTTTCATTTGAGCCCGCCTCGTGCATTAATATGTTATGTATGCGTGTGTGTGTATGACATGCGTGTATGGGTGCGCATTAAACGCGCATGAAAAATTGAAAAGTTCTTTAAACACTCGCATAAAGCAACTTATGATGCGCTGCTAATTATATTTTCACAACTTCCGCTGCCTGCTTTCATGCTTTTCTATATATTTATTATTACGAGCTACTCAAGTCTTCGCAAGTCACATCATGCGTAGATAACACTCCCCTGTCACGCCGGAACAAGCACATAGTGGCTACATATGAGTACATTTCTGTTGTGCTGATTAATTTCGCCGCGAGTACGTAAAATTTTATGAGCAACTTTTAATTACACGCAAACAACACAATTACTCATACATACATGTCTATGTAGTACAAGAGCACACGGCCGTATACTTATTACATACACACATTTATGGCGTTATTTTATGGGCTTACTGGAGAGTGGGCATTACCATTATTATATCTAACGCATGATTTCAATTAGATTTGCTGCAAGAACAATAAAAAACATTTTCAGCTATTTCGTGGGTGCATAAATAAGCTTAAAGGCTATTAACTACCAGAAATTTTCGTTTCCGCTTCGACATTGGATACTTTAAAACGAAGCAAAAGATATGATAAGTAGACAATCGTTGTACACGTTTGCCTATAAGGCTGAATATACACATACTTTGCTTACTTCATCAGATGCCTGCCACAGGTAGTGTTTCCTTTTTACATATCACGGAAAATTAGAGTATATTCGGTATACGAAAAACCAAATATTGCCATGTTTCCTGATTTATGTCGATTAAATTTCTAAAATAAATAATATAAATCAAGTCAAGCAATCATACCAACCTGTCAAATCAACCAATCAATTAATTAATCACATCAAAAATATCGATTTAATCAATCAACCAATTAATCGTATTAAGCATATCAATCAATCAAATGAATTTTTTAATCAATCATTGAATCAATCAATCAAATGATTATTTGTGAAACAATTAATTAATCACATCAATCAATTAAATTAATCAATCAACGATTCAAACAATCAATCATTTGAATGATTATCTGTAAAACAAGCAACCAATTAATCAATAAAACATTTGCCATGCAATCAATCAATCAAACAATCAATCAATCAAAACCGTCGACCAAATGAACATTCAACTAATCACTAAAAGGAAAGTTATTCAATCAATTATTTAAATGACTAAATAATCAAGCAATCAAAAAAATAACAATATTTTATTTCAATTAATCGTCCAAAAGAATTATTCAATCAGTCATTCAAATGATTATCACTCAAACAATCATGTAAATCATAATAATCTATCAATTCAATCAATCAATCATTGAAATGATTATCAGTCAAACAATCAATCGATCAAAATTATCGGTCGAAAAAACATTCAACTAATCACTTAAAAGAAAAAATTTCAATCAATCATTTATATAATCAATCATTCAAGTAAATTCTAACAATATTTTATTTCAATTAATTAATCAATCAACCAAAACAATTATTCAAATGATTATTAGTCAAACAATCAGTCATATAAATCATATCAATCAATTAAATTAAACAATTAAATCAATCACTAAAAAATCTGTTATTCCATCAATAATTTAAATAATTATCACTCAAACAATCAATCAATCATATAAATCATAATAATCTAACAATTCAATCAAGTAATCATTTAAATGATTACCATTCAAAAAATTATTTAATTAATCCATAAATTATTTAAATGATAAAATAATCAATCATTCAAGTAAATCATAACAATATTTCATTTCAATCAATCAACCAAGACAATTATTCAATCACTCATTCAAATAATTATCAGACAAGTAATTAATCATATAAATCAACTCAATCAATTAAGTAAAAAATCCGTTATTCAATAAATAATTTAAATTTTTAACACTCCAACAATCTTATTTCATTTCAATCATTTAATCATACAACCAAAACAATTAGTCAATCAGTTATTCCAATGTTTGTCAATAGAACAATCAATCATATAAATCATATCAATCAAAGTTTCAATCAAAATTAATCAAAAAACCATTGTTCAATCAATAATTTAAATAAATATCGTTCTAACAATCAATCAATCATACAAATCTTAATAATCTATCAATTTAATCATTCAATCAATCAATATATCAATCATTTAAATGATTATCATTCAAACAATTATTCAATCAATTCATAAATCAATCATTCAGTCTTCCGTTCATTCGGTAATTCTATTAAAAAAACAACGTATCAATCAGTCCATCAATCAGTAATAAATCATAGAATCATTTAATCAAAAATTCAATAATTTTAACATTCAATTAATCAATCAATTCTCTATTCAATAAATTCATCTGTTATTCAATACAATAACATATCATTTAAACAATCAATCAATGCCTCAAACATCTTTAAAAATTTCAGTCAAACGGTCAATAAATTAATCTATCAAACCACTAATTCTCAGGTCATTCTTCAATAAGTCCGCGCCCCATTTTGGCCGGTCAGTTTGCACTGAACTTGTACTTAATGTGAGGGAATCAAGAATGAGCATTGCGCGGAAGGCTCACTAACTCGTTGTAAACGATCGGTCTGAAAGCTTCTTGTGTAATTACCGATGTGCGCTTTGTAAGAGATGCCCGCATCGCTTCTGTCAATAAAAAAATATTGTTGGAAGGAACCTTTTCCGAAATGCCTCTCGTCATTACTCTTATGCTCGTTATAATTCAAAAGGAGGCGATTATGAACCACGTTTTTTGCATTAGATCCATCTTGTTCTCGACACAATGATTAAAGTGTCCAGAGCAGCTTCATTTTAGTGTCGATTTCTTTTCTTAATTTCAAGCAGACACATGTTTAAAATCTAGGTTGTTAAATTCAAAAAGTAAATACTAAAATCTTCCAACGTTATTTAAAAGTTTCGGATGTGAAAAACGATAAGATGTCACAACAACAAATTGCTTTCGGCAAACACCCTTCATGTCGGCAACATCCAGCCACTGCCTTTCATAAATGTGGCACTTTTTTTCGAAGTCAACAGCAACAACCACAATGTCTAGCGTTTCTCGCGTCGTGTCTTTGTGCGCATATTTAATTGCATTGGATAATCTTTCGCTTTCAACACAATTTGTACAAATATTAATAAAAGTCAACAGCTTGGAAAGATATGCCTTTTAGTGTAGGCTTTGTTTTCCGGAGACGCTGCATTATTGACGTTGTTGTTGTTGGTTTCTAGCGGCGCTTTTTGCCACGAACACTGCTCAGCCAAGTGTTCGCAATGTGGCAGTGCGTTTGTCAACACGTTATGTGCAGTAATAGAGAAATGCCAAGAAATAATATAAATCACTGTCGTAATGGGAAAGAGGAGAAGGAAGAAAATTGTTGAAGGGAGTGGGATTGGCAATATTTTGATGGCTGCTGAGAGAAGAAATATGTGAAGGGCTGAAATGGCGGAAGAGAAGAGAAAGTAGAAAACAGGGTTTCAGAGGCAAGTGATGAAGGATGGGACGGCAAGGTACAGTGTCGTCGAAAAAGCATAAAGTGAAGAATTAAATCAATGTTGAAATATTTTTTTTATTTTTTTCTTTTATGTTGTTAAATTTTGTTATTATTTTGCTTGCTATTTTTTTAAAATTCAAATTAAAATGAATTAGTAGCTATTTTTTCTTTGATAAAACATGCATTTTCCAAATAAAAATTTTTTATGAATTTTTAGTTTTCCTTTTCCTTTTTTTAAATTTTTTTTATTTCTTCTATTAAATTTTTTTTTGATAAAACATGCATTTTCCAACTAAACACTTTTTATGAATTTTTCCTTTTTTTCTTTTTCAATTGTTTTTTATTTTTTCTATTAAAATTTTTTTTTAATTTTCTTTCGTGCTGAGAAAATCACCCACTGTGCACTGGCGACGCAACAGTGATGGTCACACAGTAAATATATTTTTGACAGCTGGTATTTGATTGATGATGCTGAAAAATTACAAATTACAACGAAAACGTTAAATTACTGTTGCCGGCTCAGCGCCTCCGAGCTGAGGAATGCGCACCCAGAATAGCCATATTAATAATATTTGTGTTTTTATTTCAGCGTAGCTATGTATGCGTGTGACTATGAAGGAACTATTGCTGCATTACCGCACTGTACAGCGGGCACCGTTATTTGTCGGCTTACAATCAGCATTTGCCATTGAATTTCACTATCAATAATGTTGGCTGTTCATCAGCAGTCACTAATATAGGTTTCATCATCATCATCATGGCTTGCGTAAGCGCTTGAAAGTAGGCTAAGAAATGACTGCTTTAACGGTGCTAACACATTTACAAGCCACATTTGCCATTGAATAAATAGATTAAATAGATTTCTAATCTTTGCTTAAATCAAAATAAAGTGATTATGCGTACATATGTATGTATATGTAGGCATGTATGTATGTGTGTAAGTGTAGGCTGATGCGCGCCGACAATATATCGACAGCTACTGAAGCGTAGTGATAGCACGAATTGCGGTGTATTTTTCATCTGTGTGCCTTTGTGTGTATGTGTGTACTCATGTATAAGCTTGCATTTGTTGGTGTGTGTGTGTGTTAGTTACTTAAGTTTCATGTTATGATTGATTGCAACGCATTTGCAAATGAGCGCAATGAATGATTGAATGCCTGAGTGAATGTGTGCGCATGGGCATGTCTGTGTGTGCGTGCGTGAAAAATGTGCAAACATAACAGGGCTGGAGTAGGCGTTGATGGAATGAAATACAAATATTTGCGCAACGCGTTACCAATTAACAATGAAGTGAAAATATTTATTGTAAACTAACAGAACCACAGACTTACTACATACATATGTATATGAACATGGGTATAGTAGGTAAACAATGCATACACACACATACAACCTTGCATGTACACATAGCTTATATTATCAGCGCGATTGTGGCGCGATTTTCTACGGAAATTTCTATTGTTTCGATTTTCTCTCTGGTGTTGCATTGAACTCTATTGCGGTTACGTATACGCCACGGTCGCCATTTAAAAAATGTTACATAGAACAGTACAAATGAATTTTTCGCAAATGAAACATAATGCCTGAGGCATTGTGTTACGAGAGAAAAATGTGTTGGAAAAAAGTGCATTGTCTGTTAGGTCAACAACTTCCATTGCATGTATTTTTGACGGTAGTCACATTGAAAAATAAATACTTACAACAAGAAAATTAAATTTTTTCTCGTTACGACTTCGTTTACGTAATTAATGAAAGTAGTGTACATGGTTGGAGGAAAAGAGTTCTTTATACCACGAAAAAGAAGTAAATTTTCAGGTGTTTTAAAACAAAACTTAATTTAACAACTTTAAAATTTTAAGAGCCAATAAATGTATGCCAAATCTTAAGGGGTAATATGCCGCTGAAAAGCAGAAAAAAAACGAATTTTCCAGAATTTTTTCTGAGAAAACTTTTAAAGTTAGTGATCCAAAACTGTGTATACATATTACGGTATCTTTTAGCTGTATTCTAAGACTTAGTAAAAACATTTATTTGGAAGGGAACTACGATTGATCTCCGGGAGCATCTCTTAAAAACGACCTTTTGCGGTGACCACCATATCTCTGTATTGAGTCCTCTGAAATTAAAAAACCAAACAGATTTCGTTAAAAAAATGTTAAATCTTGTAAAGGAAATCGAAGGAATAAGCAAAAAAAATTTCGACAAAATGGCAATTTAAAAAAAAAAAAAATCGATTTTTGAATAAAATTTCGAACTTCGGAAACGCTTTTTAAAATTTTCGTTCAACTTCGAAAATATTCACTGGAGTGATGTGAAATTTTCTGTGGAGGATGGATTCATATGTAGAAGTTCACGCAAGTGAGGAAAGTTTTCTGATCACCATTCACTTGAGGGTGGCCAGAAACAATTCTTTTACATATTGCTCGAGCAGCTGACGACTTCCGGCCTTTGACCAAGTATCTTATGCGTATCCAAAGAACATCCGTTTGAAGGCTAGCCAAAGTGAGAAGGCGAACCATCCAACTCAGGGTTGTGCGCTAGGTTTTGGACCCACCACGTAAAAAATGCCCCCAATGAAAACTAATCTACAGCCTCAGATGAGAAACTCCTTTTTTGATGACGACCATGGCAAACGAATTAAGGACAACGATTTAAGGGAAGGTGCCGCTGCCCAGCTCGTTAATGTCTTCCTTAGAGTAAATACTGACACTACCGTCGTCTAAAAAAGGCGATGGATGCGAAGCCAGGGTGGGCAAGGAAGGTATATTTGGCACTACGGTCGGTAAATTCAGCCTCCACGAGGAAATATCCCCAAATAGGTTGAGGTTGATCGACTTCTGCCGTGGCCCGAAATACGGTTATCTGTAGTACTAGATTCCAGCATAAGAAAATACATCAAGCCACCTGGCTGTCTTCGGATCGAAAAGCTACCAACCAGATCGATCATATTGTGATAGACAGAAGACACGTCTCCAGTGTTCTAGACGTGTACACGCTCCGAGGTCTTAACATCGACTCGGATCTCTATCTTGTTGCAGCCAAGATTCGCACCCGCCTCTGTGCAGCAAAAAACGCACGTCAACAAACACAAAGAAAGTTCGACGTTGAGAAGCTGCAATCCCAACAGATAGCCAATCGACTCCTTTTCCCCAGTCGATGACGTTGGAGCAGACATTCCATTGCCCGACCATGGAGAACTTCGAACAGCCGTCCGTTCCGTCTGAAGAACAACAAAGTGGCAGGGGCCGATGGTGTGCCTGTCGAGCTATTCAAATACGGCGGCAAATAACTGATAAGAAGCATGTATCAGCTTTTTTGTAGATTAAATTGGACAAAAGCATGCCCGATGATTGGAATTTAAGTGTGCTCTGCCCAATCCACAAAACTGGAGACCCAACAATCTGCGCCAATTAAAGCAGAATAAGCCTCCTGCACATCGCATATAAGATTCTATCGAGCGTACTGTGTGAAAGATTCAAGTCCACCGTCTACAAACTGATTGGACCTTATCATTGTGGCTTTTGACCTGAAAATCCACAATCGACCAAATTTTTATCATGGGCCAAATATTGGAAAAGACCCGTAAAAGGAAGTTCGCACCACCTCTTCTTCGATTTTAAAGCCCTCTTCGACGTCACGAAGCTAAATAGCGAAGGTACATATTCTTCTATAAGAATGTACAGCTGATGCCGATAATATTGATATCATTGGCCTCAACACGCGCACCGGTTATTCTGCTTCCTATAGAATGGATAAGGCAGCGAAGCAAAGGGGTCTGGTGGTGAACGAGGGCAAGACAAAATATCTCCTGTCATCAACCAAATAGTCGTCGCACTCGGGACTTAGCTCCCACGTCACTGTTGACAGTCAAAATTTTGAACCAGTATTATCAACAATAACAACGTCAGCCTCGAAATCCAACACAGAATATCTCCTGCCAACAGGTGCTAAGTAAAGTCCTCTCTACCCGAATAAAGACCAAATTCTATAAGTAACTCTTTATTCCCGTCTTGTCATATGGTGCAGAGGCTTGGACGATGACAGCAATCGAGGAGTCGACGTTACGAGTTTACGAGAGAAAGGTTCTGCGAAAGATTTATGGTCTTTTGCGCATTGGCAACTGCGAAAGTCGCATTCGATGTATCCAGGAGCTGTACAAGATATACGACGACATTGACACAGTTCAGCGAATGAAGGAACAGCAGCTACACTGGCTAGGTTATGTCCGCCGAATGGATGAAAACGCGTCCAGCTTTGGGAGTATTCGATGCAATATCCGCCGGGGGTAGCAGAGGAAGAGGAGGACGTCCACTTCGTAGGAAAGACCAGGTGGAGAAGAACCCGGCTGCACTTGGTATCTCGAATTGGCGCCAAATTGCGAAAAGAAGAAACGATTGGCGCGCTGTTATAAACTCGGCTATAAGCGGTGTCTACGCCAGTAATGAAGAAGAAAAAGATAAGTGAAACAGTTACATTTTAGACACTCTTTTCTAGAGCTGCAACTTAAAATCTCAACCAAAAATCTGAACAATAATGTAACTGCAACAAACAACAAACAACAAACTCAAACGCATGCCAGCAACAAACACATGTACTATGTATGTATGTATGTATGTATATTAGCTGCATGTTTTTATTTGTGCAATGCGGCATATATTTCACAATGGACGCCAGAATGGATATTTGCTGCGCAACCGAAACACACATCGCGCCGCTTGGCAACCAATTAAGAGCAGAGAATGCCGTAGCAACTGGAACATTGCCATTTAAGCCGCACACACACACATGCGAAATTTTTGCCGCCTTTGTTTTTGAGTTAGTTGAAGTTTGCTGTTGCATTTTTTTCGCCGCGCTTCGGCTTGTTTAATTTTAGTCAACGGTACGAGTGAATGGTATCTTTGTTTTTGTTGCCGTCACTGTTGTGTGATTTTAACTGCTGTGACACTTTTGACAGCGCGCGAATGCTGGCAATAGGAAACAATGAGTGCATCACAGCAACAAATAGCAATAACAATAACAATGGCACAAGTGACAACATTTGAACGAGGCAATAAACCACAAAACATGAAACACATACATATATGCCGCTTCATATGAGCGCAAAATGTTGCATGCAGCATAAATGCAGTCAGTCAGATTTTTGCTAAGTGCGGCGAGGGGTAGGTGGTACATATGATACGCGTGCCTGTATGTGAGGCTGCGGAAGTTTGTTTTTGGCAGCTGCAACAGCATTTATTGCATAGACAATGGCAGTTGCTGTTTGAGCATAAATTTAGGCGCTAAACCACTGCTGCTGACATTCGTGGCATAAAGTCACTGTAAGCGCACATTTAGCTTATGTTAGTTTGGTATTTTATGTCAGCATTATACAGAAATTGGTCTACTTGAGCAAAACTGCCTTCTTTTGTGAACGAGAATTTAGTAGTTTTTTGGATTCTTCATAAGAGAAAGGAGTGGTTTTCATGTTTGATTAGAAAATGTTTAAGTATCGATGGGTAACAACTTAATCCGAACTAATGGCTTGTCTCAAAAATTTTTTTCTCTATTTTCATGTTGGATTGTGGTACTTTTTTGGATTTCATATTGAGACCTTTACCTAATTTAGCAAAGTAAGAGGCTGTCAAAAATATGCCACTCGCAAATGTAACTTAGAGTTGACTGCTTTCGACCTTTAAATTTACTGTGTATTGATAGTTGCTTTCCATGCTAACTTCCCTTTTTAACAAAACAGCACACTAAATTCATGTAGCTTTCCCCCTCCGACTTCTAAAATCGATATGTCATTCATTGTCGATTGACATTTGTTGGAAATGTCCAAAAATTTCGCAACATTACTTTTACATTCTCCTGTATTTATGTATTTATTTTAACGTTTACTTGACGTTACGTGACGTAAAAGCAGTGTCGGGCAACAAAGCGATAAATATATATTGTTAAACGAGCGCAGTGCCAACACTACTATGTCTCTATATGTCAGTATGTACCTGAGCTACAACACATATATACTTCGACTCACATACATCTATACATACACATGTGTAGTATATGCAACGTATGTTTCCCATTTAAAGGAGGAAATGAGAAAAACTGTTCATTTTGGCGTCGATTCGTTCGCACATTTATTCATTCGTATGCTTCGTGCTTTTTGGCGGCGGAAATGTAATGTGTAAATGTTTGTCAAACATTGTTCAACTGAGTCAAGTATTTACCAATCCACTTATGTATATCAACACTGCTTATTTACAGTAATATCTCTACAAATATGCACGAAGAGAACCTGGCGGAAATTGTAATGTTTCGAGGGGAGATGTAGTGCCGGCGTTGGTTAAGGATAGTTTTAATAGTTTAAGAAATCTGGTTAAGATAATTGATGATTTTAGTGAAATTTTGATTTACATTTTCGTTCAGTGTTGGGCTGTAGAAAAAATTGCACAGGAAAAGGAAGGAAGAAAGATGACATGTTGATAAAAAAAATTCAATTCCAGATACTCAGGACAACACTCTACTCGTCCTAAGTGCATTATTGGGCTATATTGGGTAGTCAAAAAAGACTTTTCGTATTTTGCCAATAGTTGTCGTTGAAATCGTATATCTCCAGTGCTACCAATCACATTACGTCATACCATACAGTCTTGGAATGGTGAGATTTTAAGCTTCGTTCGAGAAAGTTGAAAAAAAGTTACAGTTTTGATGCATCCACCATATAGCTCTGGCCTTGCATCATCGGACTGCCGTTTGTTTCGGTCAATGCAGAACTCTCTTAAGGGAGTTTGATTACAAATACGAAAGACTTTTACGACTACCCTACATTTGGTAAGGTTAGGCCTTTGAGATTGTGTTATGTTTTGTTAGGAGAGATTAGGTTATGTTAGGTTACGTTGAAATTTGCTAGGTTAGGTTAGGGTATGTTAGAGTAGGTTAACTTTGGTTTCGGTTGGTTCGTTTAAGGGGATATATCCACTTGTAAACTTCAAAAATCGATACACGCGATCTACTAGCCTCTCAGTTTTTAAGATATCCATCTGAAATTTTGTACATTGGTTTTTCTCTTTAAGTAATTGATCATTTGTTGGAACTGTCGAAATAGAGCGACTATAGCATATAGCTGTCATACAAATAGAAAGCAAGCTCTTGTATAAAAAACTTTTTTATTTAATAAGAAATCTTCAAGAAATTTAGCACATATTATAGTTGAAGGCAATGGTACAAACTCAGAGTAAATTGTTCAGATCGGACTACTATAGCATATAGCTGCCATACAAACTACACGTTTGAACTCAAATCGTTGAATGGAAAACACGTTTATTTGACAAGGTAAGAGTATGAATTTATAACATCAATTAGCGCTTGCATTCAGCTAACACTAAACTTTAAAATTTCCTACTGGCTCCGCCTGCACAAACACGTGCATCTGTGTAGGTAAACGTATGTAGTATGGGCATGTAATTTCGTATAAATATTTGGACAATGGCGCAGCTGTGCAATGCTAGATACAGTTGTTATTCAATTGTCAGTTAAACAGTCAGTCAGCTAGTCCATTGGCCGGTTATCAATTTCAATTTCCATCAAGTTCCCTTGCCATTGTTGTTTCGCCCACCCCGTTAGCTTCATGCACGACTTGTGTGCATGTGTGTGTCATGTGATGACGGCACCTTCCATGTGGCGGAGAGTGCGAATGGCTGTATGAAAGCCATCTAAATGCACAAGTGTGTAGCTATGGAGAAGCTTAGTACATTCTCAAGCGCTCATATAGTATATATGTACATTTACAAAGGACTGAACTGAGTTAAAAATAAACTCTGCTCGCATTTGGGCACTGAGTTTGCAAGGTTATTGTGCACACAACTTTGTCATTCTCGCAAATAATTCGAATTTGGTTTGTGCTTTCAATAAGGGTTATTGGAAAATGCATTTCAATTATTGCACTGTTACTAAAAATTGTTAATTTTTTATAAAATAAATAGTTTGTGCAAGCATTATTAACATTTACAGCTATTTTTATACCAACACTGTCCCCTTTGGAGCCACGAATATTTTTGCTTAATTCGATAGCGTGTAATTTCACAAATTGTTATTGCACACAAACCAAAAGGCAATAAAACGGGCAGTTTACCCCACCAGAGCAGTAATAATAATCTCTGCAACACTTTGTGTGCACCAAAATTCCAGCGTACAGCGGCACGTATACGCCCAGTGGTCCGCCAACGCAAACACCATTGAACTGAGTGGCATTCTACTCGCAACTGACTGTCGGTAAATATGCGAAAATATTTCACTGAGCTAACTCTTATTGATGGTCTCACATATCTATGCTTCTATTATTTGCCACCTCACTTCACTTGCCCACTTTCACCTCCGCTCTCTTGCCGCTGTGGCGTTTCGCACTCGCTGCGGTTTATTTACGCACACTGTGTGCAATTAGCGAAATTCAATTACATTCGCATTTTGTGTTATTCTAAAATAATATGCAAATAAATATTCCATTGTAATCTAACGCTGTTGTTCTTGTTATTGCATGTGTGTGTTGTTTGGAGCCTGAATTGTGTACTCGCGCGGTTATTTGAGTTTGTGTTAGCAAGTTGCGGAAATTGAATTGTCTGTTAGCCGACTCAGCTGCGCTTAGTACTCGAATTGTTGTTGTTTGGCGGCTGATAAATGTGCTCTATGTGTTGCTGAAAAATAAAGTATTGAGTTGGCATTAGTGTATTGGTATATTTGTGTGTGTTGTTGTGGCTGTGCGCGCCCAAATGCATAATTCGTTGGAGATTTTCTATAACAAATCTAAATTAATCCCTTGGATTGAGCGATAAATAATTATTCATGTGGCACGGCACCTTGCCGCTTTGAACGTATAATCAATTTGAATGGCTGTGTGGACGGTAAGCTTACTAAAATGTTTATGGTTATGGTTTTTATAAAAAAGGCGGACTCTTTGGGACCTTCAGTAAACCAGATATTCAGGCTTCAGAAAGCGGTGGGGTAAGATTCAGGTTTGGGTAGTTTTTTTTTACCTATCAGGAGGTATGCGCCATATGTGATTTACGGAAACGAGTATAATCTAACTTTTCCTTGAATTATGTAGCATTGAATTAAGAGTTTGGAAAGAAGATCAACATATCGTCACCTAAAATGCAAAATAGCGTATCATCAAAAAATTGAGAATTTTCAGCTTCCGCTAACAGATATAACCAACATATAACTAATATATAACCAATATATAACCAATATCTAACCAATATATAACCATTTTGTAACCAAAACTCATTTTTGTTAATATTAGTGAATTCTATTATATTGTTTTTACTTCGTCTGTGAACTTATGAAAAGTGATGTTACTTTATTATGCATTTTAAGTGACGTTATATGTATATGCTATCACCAAGTTCCTAGCCAAAACAATAGTAATTTCTAAGCTTAAGGCGTACCGATTACCAAAGTAATAGTAAAGTAAGAACGATGAGACTGATAGAAGAAGTAAGAAGGAATAAATAAAAGTTTTCGTGTTTTCTTCTGCTTTCCTCGGACTTTGAATTGACTCAGATTAACGAACTTTGTGGCGCATTTTCAGTGGAAATCAGAGTAAAGCAGATATTTTATTTATTCAATGAAGAATTTTTAAATGATTTTAATAATGAAGCGCTTATAAAATTTTTGTCCACAAAACCCTAATACTTTATTACAGCGTAAACGGTTTGCTGGTAAAAAAGAAAGTTGTTTAATATGAGCATACCATCTGATCAAATTTGATCCGGACTGACATCGCCTTCAATATAATTTTTTAAGTCAATGCAAGCCACAATGCTTAATTCATAATTTTGTTATAAGCCTTAATCAAATTTGAACCGGACTGATATCGTCTTCAATATAGGCTTCTATACCCATCCGAGCCATAATGTTTAATACATAAACTCGTAGCCTAATTGAGTTGGCCTTCAGTTCATTCATAAACCCTCGTCTCGTCATTAGTAATGATGCGTTTGATGAATATTAGTTCCTCAGCTACGTCGCTAAGCCTCCCTGAGATTTTTACTTGACGTCGTTTTTGTTAAAGATTCAGCTCTTTTTCGTATGAATTTAGCATTAATATATGAAGCTCAAAACTTTAATCAAATATGTTAAGTCGATCCAATAGCCATGTTGAGATAGCAGTCCATGATGCCAACGCGACGATTCTCAAGCACCATTTCTTAATCTTTTTCGATGTTATCATGAAAAAATCGCCAGAAAAACTTTTTCCACCAGATTTATTTCATTGGAATCCACCCTGAAACAATGTAGTCTTATATTTTGAGTTGCTTTTATAAAAAGTAACTTTAGAAAAGTTCTGCCATGTTCAATGTCATCAGCGGGAAAGAGCCTTTAGGTCCATTTTAACAGCAGCGCAACCTGTTGAGTAAATAATTTGCAGCTGATTCGATTACTAAAAATGAATTTAGCTTATATCCAGCATATAAGTGGACTTAATAAGTATCTGTTTCCCCTATCTTCACATCGAAGAAGCGCTTTATTTATTTTTGTTTTATCGCCAAAATATAAATGAAATAGCTTTCTAGTCATAAGCAATTTTTTATGAAATCTTATAGTGTGCTTTTTTATAGAGACGCACACACATTTCTACACACACACAGCCTGGCGCAAATGCATAATAAAGTGCCTTCCCCGAAACTATTAGCTGCAAAAGTTTCCTTGAGATAAATTGGCGAAATACTTCATCCTTTGGGAATATGCGCTATTATAATTCTGTTTTATTTTTTCCGTATTATTTTGCGATGCCGGTGCTTACGCAGCAAACGGCTAAGTAGAGCTCACATGAGCGAGGAGTACCATTGCTTATAGTGCGCTGCCAGAGCGCCTTGCTCCGCAAGCGCTTTAATGCATTGGCTATAAATATAATGCTATAGTGAAATGATTGCAGGCGAGCCAGCATAATTTCAATTTAAATATAATAAGCCACTTTCGAAAGCAGCAAAGCAGTAAATTTCAGCTGAATGCAAACAAAAATGCGCGCACCCACACACACACACGTACAAATGCAAGCATAGATTTGCAAAAATATAAATTTAAGATTCACGTGCGTGTATTTGCCGAAAAGATAGCTTTCGGTTTATTGAAAAATATAGCGACGCGGCGCACTTACTCGCTCAAGCGTGAACGCATAAAAATATTTTACAGAATTTATTAGCTTCACGGGCGAAATTGAAGTATTTACAAGCGGCAGCCAAGCCCAAGTGGACGACAGTTATATATTTTGCGCGCGTAGTGAAAGGCCCCAGAGGGTGTTGTAGGTGTGTATGCTGAAGTAAGTGTTGTTGTGCCGCGCCACAGGAGCTAGCGAAGCGATTAAAGAGTCCGTAATAGAAGTGTTGCGGTTGAGACTGCGGTTGCTAGGCAGCAGCAACAGTGTAGAGGTAGTGCCAATAACAACATCAACAACAACGTCAACAGCGGCAGTGTTGCAGCTGCTTACCAAGCTACTGCCATGAAAACAACAAACACGTAGTAAGAAAATAATAATCCACAGGAAAGCGGATGCTAAGTTGCGGAAGCATTAAAGGACTGCAGGACAAAGATGAGTAGCGACGAACGGCTGTGGGACAGCGAGACAGTAACGGCTGCTAACGTCCGACACTTGGAAATTATTGTTGGCTTGCTGCTTCAATTCGCTGTCGTGGAGTTATAAATTGCGGGGTGCAACTCACCAACTCCCCTCCTTTCTGTCATGCTGTTGCTCTACTCAGTACTAAGCTTTGTTTAATCCTCGCTGCCGACCACTAAACATTTTAATTTTCCTTTATTAAGGGGCGAGCATGGGCGTGCGCGTTTGCTTGGCGGGCGGGCTGTGCGTGGCAAGCTTGTTCGAATTACCTTGACGCGTTGTCGTCAGCGCATGGCTTTAATTGGAGGAGCGTGTGCTGCGCGCTGTCAATTGTCGCATGTCAGGATGTTGAAAATTTCGGGGAAAATTAAATTTGCGTAAATGTCGGGTGGTTTCCCCTGTGTAATATTTCTAAAATTAAAGTCAACAAACTGTGAGAGGGCACATTGTAGATTTAATGTGGCTAACAGTTGGTGTTTGATTGAAGGCACGAGTTTGTTATTTAAGTTTGCCGCTCGAAAGTTCGGAAATCCGTGGTTGTGTATGTATGCGTTTAGTTTATGTTTCTAAAGTGTTGAGTTAACCTACTCAAATTTAAAATTTTATGAAATTAATTGAAATTTGCGTTAGTGTTTTATGAAAGTCAGTGTTCTTTAACTGTCAATCATTCGATAACTTTTTTTTTTATAGTAGGAGGAAGCATCGAATAATAATCCACTAAACCTAACCTACTCCTAACTCAAGACTCTCCTACGGAACCACCAGATAAGGTATTACTTCGTTGGAGTGACAGGACATTTTACGTCTCCTCTATTGCACGGATGAACTGACGCCTGTTCTTTTGCAACTGTCTTAATTTAGTCAGTTTAGTTTAGTGGAAGTTGCTGCCTTGCGAACAGCTTTCCTCTTGTCAGAGAACTGACACATAAATGCAGTAAAATTTTCCACCGTTAAACTACCGCCCAGTGCAGTTTCTAACTTTTCTCTTATGTTTTGCAACCGAAGACAATGAAAAAATCGTGTTCAGAGTCTCTACGGAGTCCGTACACATCTAACAATACGAACTGACGTCATTTTGAAGTTTGTATAGGTAGCCTCTGAAGCACCCATGCCCACTTAATATTTGGGTCAGATGGAAATCCAGGTCCCCATGTTGTCTAGTTATCTACGTAGGGCCGTCAAGTATAAGTTTGTGGCTCCACCGTCCTTTGGTTGAGGTTTGCCACCGTTGCTCAATTTTTTCCTCAATTTTTCCTGGTGCTCATGAGCAGTACATCTGTTTTATGCTCAGCCAGTTTCAGTAGCTACCACTATAAAGTCGTCCGCGCATGCGATTAGCTTGACGTTTTTTCGTTGCTGAATTCTTGGGAACCCATCGTATTCGAAATTCCATAAAAGAGGGCCTAATACTGAACTCCACTTGAAATAGGATAGCTTTTGATGCCTTCGTTGGTGTCGATCGCTGTTTGATTGAAAGAGTATAAATTTATGTGTAGAGTTTGTTAAAAGTTCTTTACTTTTACTCACTCTGACAGATTTCAGCACTTCTATGGTATCATAGACTACCAGGTATGTTAGGGGAATGTTAAATAATCAATGGTAACTTCTCGTACGGTAGCTACTAAAAAATGCTATGAGCAAAAAATAGTGAGACTTTGTTCATAATTTCAAAATTCTTAATTTAATTCGAAACAGTGGTCTATTTCCGGAATAGCCTTCAATGAGGGTAGTAATTCACGTTTAGTGTCTTCAAGTGACTTAAAATGGTTTAGCCGGAGCGGTGGTTTGAGTTTGCTGAATAGCCAGGAGTGAAGTGAAGCTAATTAGACCAAAACGTTGGTTGCGGCTCGATATTGGTTAAAAATTTGGCGATGAACTCACGAAGAATCAAAGCAGTGAGCGACGGTGCATTATCGTGGTGCAAAAACCAAAAGTTGACGCCATATAATTCCGGCCTCTTTTTACAAATAGCTTCGCACAAACAACGCATAACACTCAAATAGTATTGCTTGTTGATAGTTTGGTCTGTCGGAAGGAATAATCGAAGAAAACTGTCAACATAGCCTTGCTTTTGACCTGCTTTGACGTGGTTTTTTCGGCTTCCGCTTACCTTTGCCACGGTATTCGACCATTGGTCGTATGTTTCCAGGTCGTAAGCATAGATCCAAGACTCATCGTCAGTAATCTTACGTTTCATGACATCTTGGTAGTCGGAAAGCATTGCATTACAGACGTTAAAGCGACGCAGTTTTTCGAAGCAGTTTTTCGAATTGAGTGATTTGGCATCAATCCTGCTTTCACTTTTCTTAGGCCTAAATTGTCTTTCAAAACGATTTTCACTGACCCTTCCGATATTCCAACGATGTCAGTAAGATCTCTAACTGTTAATTGTCATAATTTAAGTACTCATTCCTTTATTTTATTGACGTGTTGATCAACTGATGATTGAGGTTGATGGCCGCCCCGGATGTGGTTTGTCGTCAACGCGTTCTCGACTCCTTTTGAATAATTTTTATCAATAAAAAGCACTTACTAGCTACAAACAATTATCACCGAAGGCCTTTTCCAACATTCTGAATGTTTGGATACCAGAAATTTGATTCCTCACATAAAATTTAAAGGAACTTCTTTGTTGAATAATTTCACTCATCGCAAAAATCGCCGAATGCACTTTATGTACTTCAGAAAGACCAGCGTATAATAAGGAGTAATGACTATTTTAATGTGAAATTCGGCACAGATGTCACTGATGGGTGTATCAATATATAAAAAAAAAGTATTTTGAAAAATGGGTTTTCATGCGAAATTTAAATTAAAAACTCGTACTTTTTTTTGGCGACAGTAATGAAAATATATCACTAACTAATCAAGACTACTATTTCGCAAATACAAAATGATAGCAAGCTTCAAATGGTTGAATGACAAGCTACTTCTCTTTCACGTCAATATATGTTTATTCTGTAAAAATTTTTCTTGTTAAAATATGTTCATAAGGTTTTTAATAGCTATGACTTCTGATCGCATGATAGCAAATCCGATGAAAGCCTAATGGGTCTAATGGGAAATCCTGAGACTGCGATGGGGAATTTTTCTTTAGGGTTTGGAGATCTATTTTTCTTGAATATTTTTCTATTAACAGCTGATTGAGAGAAAGAGAGAGAGAGAGAGAGTTGATGATATGAGGAAGACATTTACTGATTTGAATAAAAAGGAACTGCAATCAGGTTTTTAGAGGTATCACGGAACTCCGGTGCCAAATATCGGTTGAATTTTATGATGAATCATTAAATAAATCATTCATTGAATAAAAATCAAAATTTAAGACTGATACACGAAACAAACATCGATCATAAAAGTGCCCACTTTAGTTTTGCTAGTGAAAAATATTTACGTTTCCTGGCTGGAATACAAAAAACAAAGTAAGCATTTTACCGATTTTATGCCAAAAATGTTTAAGTATTTTTTATCATATATACTACGTGTATATCTGCACATGTATATGTATGTGTTTCTGCTCAAATGTTGGATGTGCAAAAACTTTCGTGCTAAGTGTGACGTCAATTCAAGTCACTGACCCAGATATTATTCACACATTTACAAAGTAACATACAGAGTTGAAATTTAAAATCAAAACTGAGTTGCAGACTTGAAAAGTGCCAAAAGTGCAGCGAGAGTTTCTTGGCAAACCCAAATCAGTTGTTGTTTTTATTTGTATACATACATAAGCAAATACAAGGAGTCTACATAAATATAATGTTTTTTGCATCGATTGTGTTTGGCAGCACCTGAGGCGAATGTACTGCCAAAAGCGGATTTCTTGCTGAAACAAAAATCGAAGCCGCACTTTATTTGTAGAAAACTATAAAATAGCATTCATACTATAAACATTTTGAAAACTGTTAATATTCGCGTATCAAATATTTCCAATAGCACCATCTGGCAAAGAGTTGTATATAACATACAAACATATGCATATATGTACATATAAGTATAATGTATGTACTATGTATGCATGTAGAAGTAGCTGTGGGCGTGTGTTCTTGTTTATTTTGGCGCAGCGCATAATCGTAATGGAACCGCAGAAACATGCTACTTGCAACATGTGTGCAAATAACAATTCGCACATACATATGTACATACACATGCATTTGTATGCATATTTGCATACACTTGTGCGCATAAGCTCGGCGCAGCTTTGTTATCATATGTGTTTACGTATTTATGCAGCCGCAACATCATAAATTCTGAAAAATTATGAACTGCACATATTGAATATGTTGCGCTTATTGCCAGTATGCCCATACAAACACACACACATCTGCACATACATAAGTCGATTAATACAGTGTAAGTGATGTACTTCAATAAAACTCTTTGTTTAATATTGCAGTATTAAACTTACTAGAATTTATTTGGTTTACAATTTTCAAAAAGATGGCAACATATCTCAAAATATTTGCGTTTGAAATTTAAAAAATTTTCATTTAACACCGTTATTGTAACATATTTTTTATTTTGAATATTTCATAAATTAATTTTTAAAACAGGTGGCAACCTTTTTCAAAAATTTTTAAAATCTATAATATACCTTTATTTGATCAATTTATTAAAATAAGAAAAATTTGAACATGTGGCAACTCTATTCACAAACATTTTTAACAAAATATTTGCGGTTGAAATTTAAAATATGGTTCATTTAACACGGTAATTCTAACATATCTTTTATTTTGAACATTTCATTAAATAATTTTTTTTAACAGTTGGCAACCTTTTTAAAAATATTTCTAACAAAAATGTATAAAATCCATAATATACCTTTTATTTGATCAATTTAATAAAGTAAAAAAAAATTGAACATGTGGCAACCCTATTCACAAGCATTTTGAACATAATGTTTGCGTTTGAAATTTAAAGTATGTTTTATTTAACACTAAAATTGTAAAATATCTTTTATTTTGATTCATTTTATTCCTCAACTTATTTGTTAAACAGGTGGCAACCATTTTCAAAAATATTTCTCACAAAAATTTTAAAATCCACAAATCAATAATACATACATACAAATGTGTACATATATTTTTTTGAGCAATTTATCAAAATAAAAAAATTATACATGTGGCAACAATTTACACAAGCATTTTTTTTTTTTAATAACTCGTAAATCGTACATATTATAAGATTTCCCTTATTTCAAACATGTTTCCTGAATTCATCATTATAAAAAGGTGGCAACGCTTTCCAAAAATATTTCTAATAAATAATATATTCATCTGTAATTTTCAATTAAAAAAATTAAAAAAATGTAAACATGTGGCAACCCTATACGTTGAATTGTATTCTCTCTTAAATCTCTATAGGTTGATTTGTATTATTTATTTAATTTTATCAGTTGAACTACCTAAAAAATGTAAACATGTGGCAACTATTTTCACAATCTTTTTCAACAATAACAATGAAATCTCTAAAATTTGATATTTCGAAATTTTTTTCCTTCTGAACTACATAAAAAGCTTGCAACAGCTGGCAACCCTCCTAACATGCATTTTCAGCTTTAACTCTGCATTTTACTTCTACATTACTTGATTTGAAATATCTATACTTTTATGCACCCACTGTCATTTCAGCTCACGCAGCTGCAGCCACTGTTGTGCAATCATTACCACACACTTACATACATACAAATGTATATACAGTTTCATTGTTTGTTATTAATAACCGGCGATACGTGTATGTATCTTTGATTATTTTATTGCCTGCGTTGCTTTTGCGGTTATTACATACTGCAGTTACTTGCCACGGCTGCCATGACAAACTGCTGTTTATATTTATTGGATAAATATTTTCTTAAGAAGTTATTATTTTTATGTACACACACATACATACTTATATTCACTCACAAGCATATGCCCATGGAAAACAAACAAAATATACAGTTACTTATAGATAACACGCATACATATACATACATATTTGTATATATATATGTATATAGATATATTTTGCATATTGCAGTAGTAGCTGCTGCGTGAACAACAGCACAACCAACAACTGCAAATTACTTGCGCATAACAAATGTTACGTATACGCCGTGTGGTTGACATGCAAATAGTACTGTATTTGCCATTACTCCTCCACTAACCATTTTAAATGTCATTATGATAAATTAATTTGAATTTGCACACAAATACACAATATCTTTTATTGGGTTACTAAAAGCGTTTGACAATACTTTTGATTTGTTGTTGGCTTTATGCAATAACTACTTAAGTGATAGTTTGCATTAAAAGCATTCCAATTAAATTTTCGGATTACTTATCGTTTATCAAATGAGCTCTTTTTACGCTTTGTTATTTTCGAAGCATTTCATAATGATTTGTATGTGTGTTTGTGCATTTCAGCGCTGGCAGTGACTGTCTTATGTAATGTATTAATTGATGTATTGCATCACAAAGCAATTATTTAACAAATAAGTAACGGAATGTGGCTTAGGTTATGCGAAATGTATTCGCTAATAAGATTTAAAATTTACTGTAAGCTGTTTGCAATATTTCCTGGCCATTTTTTTATATTGGGTAGTCGAAAAAGTTTTTTCGTATTTCTTCTTCAACTCATTTTTTGATATTTATAATGAATTTTAATGAATCAATTTGGTCTACCACATTTCGCCATTTTTCCTGTAGAGACATTATTCCAGGAGTGGAAAAATTTTCTGGTTTCTCGGCGGAAAATTGCGACAAGTAATTTTCACAGGCTTCTCTTGAAGCCAACTTTACTTCATTAAGGGATTTCTGCATTGACTGAAACAAATGATAGTCCGATGGTGCAAGGTCAGGGCTACATGGTGAATGCATCAAAACTTCCCTGCAAAGATCTCCCAGTTTTTGGCGAGTCATCAAAGATGTGTGTGGTCTAGCGTTGTTCTGATCGAAGACGAAGCCCTTTCTGTTGATAAGTTCTGGCCGTTTTTTTCGATTGCTTGCTTCAATCTCATCAGTTGTTGACAGTAAAATGTAGAATCAATCGTTCGACCTGGCTGGATCAGCTCATAGCGGATGATTCCTTTCCAAGCCCATCAAACACTCAGCATAACCTTTTGAGACGTCAATCCTGGCTCTGCGACCATTTGTTGAGCTTCACCATGCTTGGGCCATAATCTTCTTCACACATTATTGTTGTATATGATCCACTTTTCGTCTCCTGTTACCATTCGATCCATTAAATTTTCTATGGACGAGCTATCTTTCGAGCTTCTTTTTGTAGCCACCCGTTTTTAAATGTTTCAAAACCGTTTGACATTCGAAATTCAAATTCAAATTCAAAATTTTGAAACTAAAAAAGTAATTTGTAGTCAAAAAGTATCTCATACTTTCAAGTTAATGGCTCTATATGTGAATTGAGAATTAACCCACACTTCTCTTTGCATGTAGTGAGAATTAACACACAATTTACCATCTGATCAAAACTGACCCGGACTGACAAAAATGTAAATGTAAATGAAAACAGTGGCTAACCGATGACTCTTGTTGCGTGTTTGTTATAACAGTTAGGCAAAATCAGTATACAATGTGATGGTGCATTACTGTAGTCCAAAATCCAAGAATTTTCTGCCGTAGAACGCGCGAGTTGTTTTTCTTATTGACCGCTTGATACTGTAAAACGAAATCACGGTGAACCACGACACTGTAATCAAAGAAAACCATCACTTCACAATCTTCACTGAATGCTTTGTGCCACTCAAATACTTGTGCTTGTGATAAAGCAGACTACTTAAAGCACTTCTGTCACCATTTCAACAATTTTGTAACCGTGATTACATTGGAACTGCAAAATTGCAAGCAAAGTCTTGTTCAATTTTTGTTGGTGGTAAAAAATATCAGAGAAACATTTCGCGTCGTAAACAAGCAAACTTCACATAAAAATAAAAAAATGGTATACCATTCTTCGTAAGAGAGTCCTGGTCAAATTTGATCAGCCTATGTACGAAACAACTGAAGAAACTCGTACTTTTCTGAGAGCGAGTTTACGGTAAATTAAAAGCTGTAAAAGGGTACTTATTGTAGCAACGCTTAATTTAACTCACTGACCTTGAAGCAGAAACTACAAAGAGCATTGCAAAGGAGAGCACTTAAAAATAATTCACACCAGCAAATTCAAATCAAGATCAGAGAGACTGTCTTCAATTTGTATGAAAATTAAAAAGTAAATTTGTATACCAACTCACCACTCACTGCGCACGAATTGAAAAGTAAAATGAACAATGAGTATGCCACTAGTATGCTGATTAAAGAGATCTTGGGGAAGAGAGCAATATGTAGAAGCAAAGCAATGTTAAGTGTCGGAAACTCAATGGCAGAACTCATTGCTTGGCCTTTTTACGGATTAATTCCCATTATTTTGAGACATAAATTGGCAAAGTACCCGGCAAATGGGATAAAGCGCCAGCAGAAGACCACCGTTGTTAATATTGTACATAAATATACATTTAGCGAAACAGCCGGCGAAGAAGAATGGCGCGTAGAAGTGCAATGCAGCGTTTATTCCACTCTTTAATAACTAAAAGTGAAAACAACTAATTAGAAGCACAAAGAAAACGAAAAGTAAATTGGCACACAAGATAACAATGCTGCCAACCGAAAATATTACAAAATAAAAGAAATGGAACTAAATGAAAAATTGCGGTAAATTAATAAAAAAACAAAAAGGAAAGACTAAAATAGGAAGGAAATAAAACAATAAGCAATGTAGAAAGCAAGTTCGTGGCACGAACAATGGCAATGTGATATAAAGAAATGGGTGAGAGGAAAAAATATTTTTCATTACAATTTTAAATGCAACTACAGTTGTGCGCAAAAAGTAACTAACAGCAACTTCTTGCATGGTGAAATAAAAAGTAGTGTTTTATGGCAAATAAAATAGAGAAAACTTAACATAACTTAACGTAACGTAACATAACATAGCACAACTTAACGCAACTTAACTTAACTTAATGTAAAATATCTTAATTGTACTTAACTTAACTTAATTTAACTTAAGTTAACTTAACGTTTCGAAACATGACATGCAAGTAGTTTGAGAGAAAATGAATTGAAAGTTGTTTACGCCTATAGTTAGCGCAATCCAGTAGTAAAAAAATAGAAATGCAGAAAACATAACATAACATGTTGTTATTTGACACAAAAAATAAAATTGAGAAATCAGAACAGAACGCAACTTTACGTAAATTTACTTAACTTTAGTTTAAATAGCCTAACATAATTTGGCATAAGAATATATAAAGAAAACTTAACATAACGTAACTTATCCTCATTTTTCTTAACGTAAGTTTAAATGGCATGTTGTTATTTGACACAAAAATAAAATAGAGTAAACTTTACATAACTTAACACAACATAACGTAAGACAACTTAACATAAAATTATTTAACGTTGTTTAACATTACATAATATAATTTGACGTAGGAATAAAATCTAGAAAACTTAACAAAATTTAAAATAACGCAACTTAACTTAAATTTAGTTAACGTAAGTTTAAATAATTATGTTATGCTTTGGCCCAAAAAAAAATAAAGAGAGCTTAACTTAACAGAACTTAACATAACGCAACTTAACATAGCTTAACACAAAATACCATAACGCAACTTAACTTAAATTTACTTAACGTAACAGAGCATAGCATAATATGATTTGACACTAAAAGAAAATAGAGAACAATTAACATAACTTAATAAAACAAAACGTAATACAACTTAACATAAAGCTACTTAACTTAATTTAACACAAAAATCATTTTAAAGATTTTTCAAAACTATAGTTAAAAGTAATGCTATTTTTTCAACAAGCACTGTAAGCATTCCTATACATGCATCCGCTATTGTGATGCTACCTGCGTCAATGCAACAACAATTACAACAAGTGCTATGCCGGCAGCCAGCTAGTTGACAGCACTTGGCAGCTCTTGGTTCATAGTCCAGCGGCTGGCTTGGCAGCTGCTTGACAGTCGCTCAATGCAGCAGCACACTCCGAGTTGCGTTGCAAAGGGCGAGAGGGCCAGAGAGAGTGAGTGAGTGCAGATAACACAAGAGCGACACAAGGCGCCGGATGGTGTAAGTAAGTACACAAGTACGTGGGCAAACAACAAAGTCATTGAAGAAATGGGTTACGCCATTGCTTTGATTAAAGTTTTCATTCATTTCGGCTTTTGTTGCTTTGTGCTGTGCGCGCACCGCCACTCATTCTGCTTATAAATAAATATATGTATGTATAAATGTATAAATTATTTTTTTTTGCTGTCACCTTTCTTTGCGTTTCGGTGTCTTTTTGCAATTCTTGTTGTTGAATTTCGCTTTGTTGCTGGTGACCGCAAACGGACAATGGCGCTTCCTTTTCGGCTTTGCGCTTTGGCCAACCAGCTGGCGCTATGTTGGCGAGCGGGTATGTGCGCGCGCGTTGATGAGCAGCTGCTTGTAGCACATTCCGTTTGACTGCTATGCAATGCGCTCAGCTCCGATGGCGACTGGTGGAGATATCCTGCTGTGTGTGTTTGTGTGCTGTGTTCATCTCTCTTTCGGTGCTTGGACTCAGCTTGCTGCGCCGCTGGCTTGCAAGGTGAAAGGCATTTTTAATTTTGCATAATCAGTGAAAATATATTTGTTCTGTTGAAATTTGAAGGCAGAATGCTCAGCGACATTTCTGAAATAAATTAGAATGAGCGAGCTGTCAGCTGTTGAAATTCGGATTAATATCGGTGAGTTGGAAGCTTGGTATTGTTGGTATCGCTAGCTCTGTTCGAGTTTAGAGAAATTGCTTGATAAATAGCGTTTAATTTGCGAAAAAAGTATATTTTGCTCAGGGAAACTGAATATTTGGAGAATTTGCGGAGACGTGTGGCGTTTCAGGCATAATTGAAATATACCATACAATTTTTATGTGAGGAAGGAAGCTATTTTCATTTTATCAAAAATGATTCTATATTGCGTGGAATCCAAAACTCGACTTGTAAACTACGAACATAACATACTTTTTTGACAGATTTGAAGGATTTTTGAAAATTGGAGATCCATTTTCTGGTTCCCTACTTTTTTAAAGGAAAACACAGACATTTCAAATTTAATGGGGAATGTTTATTATCATTCGAAAGAACATTCTTTTCTTTATTGAAGATTCATTTATTTTTTGAAGATTGTCTCTTTCAAACGTCGGCCGCGACTAAGTCTCAGATGGTCAATCCGTTGAGCCCAATTTTCGATGATGCGTGCGAGCATTTCGACTGTTAACTGGCGTATGACACGCCTGATCTTTTGTTCCAAGGCCTGAATCAAAGTGTGATTTTCCGCATAGACTTTAGATTTTAGATATCTCCACAGGAAAAACTCTAACGGTGTCATATCGCACCATCTTGGTGGTCAATCGAGAGGACCAAAACGAGAAATTATCTGCTCACCGAACTGATCTGTCAATAAATCCACTGATTAAAGCGATGTGTACGAAGTGGCGTCGTCTTGTGAGATCAAATGTCGCCGAGATCACGAGCTTCAATTTCAGATATCAAATAGTCGGTTATCATGGCGCGATAACGGCAAGGAAGCAAAAAAAAGGGCGGCTGCGGAAGTGTTGGTATGGCGGCCTTGGTTAAGAAAGGTGGTGTGAGCCGGGGCGTTGCTGTGGTCCATCTTCCAATCGGCTGCGATGTCTTGTCGGACCCGATTGACCCTTCGTTTGAGTCTTTGAATCCACATTTTTCGATAAATTTAACATCTGGGGAATTAAACTAATGCTTACTCGAGGGTCTGAGTTCAAAACTTTGGGCACACGAGTCACATTGTCGCTGTTTGGCGAAATCGCAGGTCTCCCAGCACGGCCTTCATTAGCGACATCTTCCCGGCCCCCCAAAAAGGTCTGGTGCCACCGAAAAACACCACTTATTGCTAAACCAATATCTGAGTAAGCCTGCTTGATCACATCAAACGTCTTTGTCAAAGATTTTTTCAGTTTCACACAGAATTTAATCGCGTACCACTGCTATAATGAACGCTGCATTTTCGTCGCGCAAAAATGTTTGTCCTGACTCTCCAGGGGCTCGGAGACGACTAACAACTAGCCGTTTGTTAGCTACGGACCCCCTCTACCGAATCCAGTCGGTGCACGCACGCTCCGAACTATCCAATAATGAATGGTGGTTGTCAAGATGGTATGGAAAAAAAGGCAAAATTCGTCCAGATTAGCCTCCGTAACTAACTTAAGCCAATCTAGGGTGGCAGGTTTTGAACTCTGTTAGCTAATGCTAAGTTTCTGATATGCCTTAAAAATTACAATTAATATATAAAACTTCTGGGCACCACTGAGAGTTTTCTTATGTAATGAAAATATCCAAATTCATGTCCAAAATTGAAGTTTAACAAATTTTGATGGATTGAAGAGAAAATTGTGGGACAAAACGTAGTTCTCGTTCAAAAGCAAAGAGGGAAACCCGTGCATCATAATGAAATTTTTAGGTACACTTTGATATCTCGAAACTTCCACTCAATTTTGTGAAGCAAAACTCCGAGAAGTCAGAGTGTGAAGTCAGACATTTTCTTTACGAATAAGAAGTAATTTTTTGCTCAATTTATTTAGAGAATAACTTTAGGTTCACACTCGTACTCGTGTGCTTACGACTTCAATAAAAAACGATTTCCCAAATGTGCACGTAAATATAACCATGTTTATTGCCATCAAAGCAGAAGTCGACAAACTCGTAGAGATAAGAAAAAATACTTGAAAAAGTAACAGACAAAATGTGTGCAATGTATATCTTGTGAATAGCGCTTGAAGAGATGGACAGCGATGCCAGAGAATTCAAGCAGAAAAACTGCACTTTTTCATGCAGTTTACCGTATGAAGTGGCATGCCACATACACAGAAAGCACCAGCAACACATATACATGCATATATACATATATGTATGTGCACACATACATACACATTACAGTTAGCATAAGCATTCGTGGCACATCAAGCGAATTTATGCCACCTCCAACTGAAAGATACTTTTAAGACTCAAACACACACATATACATATGTATATGTATATATACTAATACAAATAGAGGGAGAGACAGGAAAATAGCGCTGCAAAATAAAAACATCAAATTTGGCAATTCGAAAGCAAGTGCAATGTTGGCACTCCATCGGGAGCAGTAAATTTTTTCACTTACAAATTTGATTGTGCTGCTGTATTTTGTTGCATGCCACAGAGTTGCTATACTTGTTCGCGTACTAGACACTTTTACGTGCCCATTTGCACACATTTCACACACCAACACACGCACACACACACATGCGCGTCCACTTACTTAAGCTACTGTTCCATTGACACGCTGACCAAGCACATACTTGTGCCGGACGGACACCTGTGCTCCACGTGAAGCACCTAAACGTGGCACACGGGTCGAAAAAATAAAGGTTCAGCTTGCCAACGCTGAATAACTGTAAAAAAATAGAAAAATCTCAGTGAGCGCTTTTCGCGGTTGAATGTTAGAATCACCAACGGCTGCAGCATGGCACATACACACACATATATGTATGTATATATTGTGTGCAGGCATTTTTACATGTGAGTGACAGTTTCCATATCGCGCGAGCTCCATTTTTTAGCTGCTTTGTGCTGAGTATTGCGTTGGTAAAAGTTCGATTTCTCGCGATATGTGCGATTCTCTGCTTATGCTCTGGCTTTTTTATGGAAAAATATAGCCAATGCAAAAACAGAAAACATTTCTAAAGGGAAATTTTTATATGACACAGTTTGATTATGCTGAAACTTATGTATATTTGATATTTTGAAAAGTTATGAGATACTTTTGAATATTGAAAATATTATATGTAAATAATGTTCTTTATATTTTTAGGTAAGCCCGGCGATTTGAATGACTTCCAATTTTTAGGATACGCTACTCAAAGGTACCGACATAACATATTTTTGAGAACTAAACCATAAAATATTTCTTCAAATGTATACACAATTTTAATAATCAATACAGATACAAGTAAGAAAGGCATAAGTTCGTATGCAACCGAACATTTGATACTCCTGCAACTTCCAAGAATCAAAGACAGGGAAATACTTTAAGGTGTAAAACCAATCACATAGAGTAAAGTCATCCGGCTGTTCGAAAATCCTGATATTAGTTACATATATACGGGCTAGGCCAAATTTTAACTCAAGTTTATATATTTTAGGCACAGAGATAAACTGTTATGAATAACACACGCTGCCTTATTTTCATTAGGATAACTCACATATTGGCCGATATATGCAATACAAGGTCACCCCGAAGTTCGAAATTTTGTATATTTGGTATATCGGGGCTCAGGGAATTATTGGCCTGATTCGACCAGTTTTTGACATACAGACATACCTACATAAGACAAGGATTATCCCTTAATTTCAGTTATATATATCACACATTGACTGACATTTTCGATCAAAAGTCAACTATAGGCACGGGGATCTAAATATTCGGTATGTAGGGACTTGGACAGTTTTTATTGGACTTAAACAAGTTTTGGTTATAAGGTGGCACACACTGAAGAAATTATTCGTGCAAAGTTTTATCCCGTTATATTAATTGCTTCTTGATTTGTGTACTGGAAAGTAAAAGAATCAAGTGGAATTTAAAATTGTACTTTATGGGAAGTAGGCGTTGTTAAAGTCCTATCATTTGTCATTTTCACAGAGTGGCATAGAAATATAAAAAGAGCGTCACGTACCGAATTTTTGCGAAATCGGTCAGTCGGGTCCCGAGATATGGGATTTCACCAAAACAAAGATCGGTGCAACGCCCATCGTCCAATATTCACACCATAAGGCTCTCACATACCATCTCGGTGGTAAAATTTAATGTCTCTGTCTTACTTAGTTATTGATTTATTTTTTAACAGTACCGTTATATGGAGAGTGAGTGTGGTTATTCTCTAATTACGTCTATTTTCACACTGTCGGTAGAAGTTCTTATAAGAACTATACTGACTTCACTATTACAAGATATGTCTTATTTTCCAGAAAGTTTTTTAAGATTTCTAAAATTAGGATGTATAGATTATTTCTCCTTTGATGCTCGTGTTCTATGGATTTTTCTTTTCAATTGATTGGGCTTTAGCAAATTTAGTCTTTAAGAAATCATTAGAATTATTATACCGGAACCGATTGGTTTCTCAATCGCACGTATGAATAACGTATGTATACATATACATAGATGATATGTTTTTTTTTTTTTTTTTGCCAGAAGCAAAGAACTTCTCTTCTACTGGGTGTCAGATGACAAAGGGTATCGAGGGCAATGAAGTATCGGACGAGATTGCCAAGAATGGGGTAGGTTAACCTCCAAAAACGTGACCAACATTGCGAAATCCATGCATTGTCTATACGACGATATGGACAGAAGCATGGCAAAAAAATCAAAACTCGATGGAACGAGCTACCTGCATGCAAAACTGCAAAAATTATGCGCAAAAGGTAGATCGAAAATACACAAAATTCCTACTGGCACTTGATAGAAGAGACTATAGGAACATGATTGGAATGCTAACTGGTCACTGTTTGGTGGCGACACACGCCCGCAGAATGGGGCTGACACATCGAGAAGACTGCAGGAAGTGTCTATGGTAAGGCGCCAGGGAAACAATCGATAATCTCTTTTGCATTTGTCCTGAATTGGCAAGACTGTAGACGCTGTAAGTACCTGGGGTCCCCACGGTATGATGCACTGGAAGAAATATCGATAGTGAGACCACAGAGCAAAGGATCAAAACTAATATATGCGTGGCGCAATGGCCTACCAGACTAACTTAACCTAATCTAATCTGAACTGGTTAAAACGTGGCTAGTAAGATTTTGAGTCCAACCACAAAGTTTCAAACCGAAATGTGTTTCTTTAATTCATTTCTGATGCCGACTGGGTACATGTGTATACATAAGTGTAGTTGTGCGCCAGCTAACAAAGTATACTAAACGTGCCACACCGGCACAGCTAACTGTGTACGTCCACTAGCTGTCAATCTTTGCTTTAATTTAATTGCTGGAAAGAAAATTGTTTGCGCATGGGAAGTGCAAAGTTTTGATAATTTGCCATATCTACAACACACATTCACACACACACACATCATCATACGAAGCCATACCCGAAAACACAACGAGTCGCTCATTCACGCTCATACTTTTGAATGACAGTTCATTTGCCAACAGCAATGCTGAGTGCACTTCCAAAAGCACGATGTACATATTTGTGTGTGTGTGTGTGTCCTTCGTGTCTAACTAAGAAATTTTTTTCTGCTAAATGTGTGTGGGTGTGCAAAAAGGACGTTATGCCTGCGGGTCACACCGTGCCACACACGAATATTCATACTCAGCACTTTTGGTTGGATATGTGCATGTGTATTAGGGTGAGCTGTGTGCGCTATGCCTGCGGGGCATGCAACTAACAACCTGAGGTTGCTGCTTTACCTCTGTGTTGGTGCGTAACTACACGTGGCAGTTTATAAGAGTGAAATTATTAATTATTTTTAGTTTTATTAGATTTCGTACGTTCTATCCAACACTAATACTTCTGCACACACACTCATACATGTGTACTTGCGAATATACTCATAACTTGTAGTTGCACGGCAATTTGAGCATCAAAAGTAGCGGTGCAAGTGAGGAGCAAGTTTTTCTCGCCAATTTTCGTTGTCTGTTGTCTGCCGAAGCACGTCTGTGTAACTTTAATTACACATGCCCACTAACACACGCACACACGTGCATAGTCAGGGGCACAGCAAATGGTCTGCAGGTTTAGCTGCCGATATGTAGTCCGTATTTGTAACTTTTTAGGTGCGTTTGTGTGTATGGGTGTGTGTGTCTGAAGGAGGAAAATGCTATTTGACGCTTGCCAGACTTTTCGTTAGCTGCCTGAGACTATTCGGAACTAATTCGTTTAATTTCATAATTTCATAACTCGCAAAGTTTTAAATGATCTAAATTTTTACTAATTAAATTCAAGCAGATTAGGTTTTTCGAAAAGGTGGTGCGATGAAAAAAACATAAAATTTTATTATTTGCATAATTACAGCTTAATTAATTAGTTAGATGAGATTAAGTAATGTAGAAGAGTAGCTACGTTGAGACAAGCGGTAGCCTTGCTTTAACTGATCATTTTGTCAGATGCTTTTCCTCTTAGAAATGGGAGGTATGCTGGATAAGTACTTTACCTAAAAAATGAGAAAATTTGGCAAATGGTGAGGTATTTCTGCGACCCTTCTGACCTAGTGATGCTACAGCGTCTTTGATGATCACTCCTAGTCCAAAGTCTCTCTAAAAAAGGTAATTTTTGGGAATTCAAAAATTCAAGTCTATGTTTATACATATTTATGAATAAACATTAAAATTTTTCGAAGAAAAAATTTAATTTTTTTTAGTTAGTCTTTTTCCGTCGACGTTAGAAAATGTACTCCACAGTTACAGTGATTCATACCTTCTCTGAGTATGTAATCTAAGCGAATATTTTTTAATAGCAGAATCTTTGACTTATCTCAATGAAAATTAGAGAAAATGTTTCACTCAAAACGGTATAGTATATCTTTGGGTCTAAAATAGATAAAATTTGGTGAAAATTGATCCAGCCCCCATATAACTAATAGCAGGATTTTCGAACATCTGGCTGCCTTTACTCCAAATGATTGGTGATGGCCTGTGAGGTATGTACCTTCATGAAATCCAGTGAAAATTTTTTTAGTATGTGGCAAGATAAAAATTAATCGATATAGTCGGGTCGCTAGTAGTCCAACTCCCATACACATATCGTCACTTAAAATGCAAAATAACGTATGATCAAAAAATTTGAAATAGAGTGTTTCATTGAACCTTATCCACTACTTCAAATTACATACATATGTATGTATAAGTACATATCTCCAATATTTTAAGGTTCTGCTATGAGATGCAAACCAGTTTTAACCAATATTTAAATTTTGTTTCACTCTTCACTTCTTTCCTCTCTAAATTTCCGAAAATGTTGTTACGTTATTTTGCATTTTAGGTAACGATGTAATGATTTTCATTTTATAACAAATTTGTCGGTCAGTGTGTATGTTATATGTATAGAGTATAAAATTGCTTGGATTCCGATCCTCTGATTGACGTTTTAGACCCCTCTTTACTTGTCATGCTTAGATATGCTCCTATTGCTGAAACAACACATATACACGACTTTTGTACCCTTCACAGCGTATAATAAGGGGTAAGGTGGGTTTCAGAGATACAAAAAAAAGGTATTTTTGCATTTTTTTTTTAATATAAAAAGTCATATCTTTAAAAAATACAATTTGGCATATCAAAGCTACATATTTGAACAATGTTTCCCGAAATTTTGGTATAAAAATGTTGAAAATTGAGCCGAGCCGTTGAGACCGTATCTCCCTGGGTGTCTCACAAAAAGTGCTCTCGCCGTGGACATCATAACCTATTATTGGTTCATTTACAATTAAAAAATCAAACATATTTAGTTAGTACTTATATAAATCTCGTTTTTAACGAAGAAATTAAAAAAAATAAAATTTTAATTTTTTCTCAAAATTTGTACAAAAATCTCGATTTTTTGAAGTTTTCAAACCCACCTAACCCCTTAAGTTTTCCAATAAATTGGTGGAAACGTCGAAAACCTTATGCTTAAAATATATATATATGATTACCGTGACGAGTTGAGTCCATTTAAGCATGCTCGCATGTGAGTCAATCTATATATAAACGAACTCAGTTTTGAGACATTAAAACTTCGTAGACATCCATTTCTCTCCAAGAAAGATCACTATAACTTATAGTTCAAACTGAACAATCGGAAAGAAGTACTCGCATGGAAAGCTTTGTCATTTGACAGAATATTTTCAAGAAATTTGACAAGGATTTTTGTCCAAAGCAACGGTGTAATTTCCAAAGAAATTTGTCTTATCGCACTACTATAGCAAATATGGCAGCTGCTATACAAGCAGATCAATAAAAAAACAAAAAAAAACGTTAAAATACCCTTAACAGGTGCATTTCTGTTAGTAACTATGTGTTCAGTTTGTATGGAAGCTATATGCTATAGTTAACCGATCTAACCAATTTATTCGGAGATTACGTTGTTGCTTTAGAAAATAACATATACTAAATTTCGTGAAAATATCTTGTCAAATGTGAAAGTTTTCCATACAAGCATTTGATTCCGATCGTTCAGTTTGTATGGCAGTTATATGTTATAGTGGTCCGATATCGGTCGTTATGACAAATGAGCAGTTTCTTGAAGAGAAAATGCAGTTTGCAAAATTTCAAAACGATATCTTAAAAACTGAGGGGCTAGTTCGTATATATACAGACAGACAGACGGACAGACAGACGGACATGGCTAAATCGACTCAGCTCGACATACTGATCATTTATATATATACTTTATAGGGTCTCCGACGATTCCTTCTGGGTGTTACAAACTTCGTGACAAACTTAATATACCCTGTTCAGGGTATAACAATGATATAGGAAATGCACATATGATGGATATTATAGCTTCGCTTCAACCGAATATAACGTATTTTCTTGTTTAAGAGTCATATACATATTTGGTATTAATTTTTCGAAAAAAAGAAAAAAATATTTTTGAAATTTTTTTCTCTTGTTTTCTTCACACCCATTTCCAACGCTTTGCAATTGGCTTCAGCTCTAAATTAAACCCTTAAGACCTACTTTCAAAATTTCATAGTTGAACAAATTGGTTGACTTATTTCTCACTTTCCTAACTCACGGTTGTGGAAAATCAAAAAAGAAGAAAATTACAAAAATAGTGTTTTGTTCAGCTTACGTAAGCCACGGCAGAAGCCGCGCTAAGTTGCTGCGGTGAAAATACGCAACAAAAGTTTCATGCGCACGACTAATTGAATTTTTGCAATTTTTAACAAAGGCAGCGCCGGGTACCGAGCACCTAACTATATGCACATGCACACACATATGTACATGAGCAACAAAGTTGGCGGCAGTGTCGGAAATACGACCCCAATTGGAATATTTATTATTTGTATAAATTTGAAATTGAGCAAAGCACTAGAGCGAACACAGTGCAAGTGCAGCAAACAATAACAAAAACAACACAAAGCACAAAGGTGTTGCGAAGCGGCGGAAAGTGGGCTGACAGCCAACCGCAAGTACAGCAAAACGCTGCTGGCGAATGCACCATCACATACATACCGTTATTGCTTGCGATGGGGATGCACACATGTGCCACTCACATTGTTGCAACTTGTATATCCTCTTCAAATTTTAATTCCATTTAGCCAACGGCAGTGGAAATAATAACAAAACAATCGCAAAGACAAAGCGACTCGGGCGGGAGGCTGCCAATAGCACCTGCTCGGTGCAACAGCGCGCTCTCTGCGCGTAACCGAGTGTGCGAGTGCACTTGGCAACCCATGCAGCAGCAGTAGCTGGCAGCCAGCTTGCCGCATGCAACATGCCACACTACTGTTGCGCTTGCCACGGCGTACAGCCACCATCTTCACCGCAACAATATTGCAGAACAAATATACTTCCGTATGCTGCCAACACTTCTCGAGATTGCCACCTTTTGACACGCCAACACACACACACACACACAAACACTTGCGTGTGTTCGATTCTGCTTTTGCTTGTTCCGCTGCGTATTAATAGTTTACTACTTCTGCGGCGACCAATTCACCATTTGTGCCACCTCATTGCTTCCTGGCGCTCGCTGCTGCTCAAAGATTGCAACAATGTCCTTCCGACGCAACCGTTGCGTTGCAATATATCTTGTACGTGACACACTCACAGTGCGGCCGACTTTGTCACGACACACACGCACACGCAAACATCGCCGCCGCAACTCACTTTGTGGCATCCACAGCGATTGGTTGGTGGCGTGGCGAGTTGTTGGCTGGCTTTCGAGGCACATACAAGCTAACGTGCCTCTCCAGCGTGTTCTTAACAACTATCAAGCATTAAAAAAAAATAATAATAGTTGCAATAATAACAACAATCCACACTACAACAACAAAAAGGAGAAGAAATTATTATAAGAAGCGCGCCGGTAAAATGTTGCAGCTTATGGCGGAGAAATATGAAAGCAACAAATCATTGCAGCAGGCATTCTCCACATACATGTGCTGGGTAAGGATATGTATGAACGCCCCAAGTAGGTATACACTCGTCTATCTTTAATTAAAACGAGTTGCTAAAGAAGACGTTGGAAGAAGTATATATTTAAGCAAGTTTTCAAAATTGGTTTTCAAAAATCACAATCACATCAGTTTACTTCGTAGCCCATTGTAGTACTTGGCACCCTTTCCGAGTTTCTCGAATCGTCAATTGGTTAGATTAGCAGGCGACTAAGACCAAGCTTTGTTTGTTGGCTATGAAAATGTAACATTAAATTTTCGAAATCAAAACTAATAACAAAACCCTGATATAACGAATATAATATCATTCCTAATCACTGTAACAAAATATATATTTTCTCACGAGATTTCAAGAATTCATAAGTTTCCAAAATAAAAATCACAAACACTTAAGCGATTTTTGCATAAACTGTAACCAATCCACAAGAGGAGAAAGGAAACTTTGTGTGAGAAGTGCTGGAAAATGAAGCATACAATGGTATGATGTTTCGATATACGACTTCAAAACTTCTTTCAAAAAGTTGTAACCATAGTGTTTTCTGCCTTGTTAGGAACACATACGCCATGACTAACGATACAGTAACCGACGAGCGAAGCTCATGTCAACGAAGTCTTCATTCATTATTTCACATTTCGCAAAATCAACTACTTCTCTTAGTGCGTCAATAGTGAACCTCTTTTTCATAAAGCCATATTGTCTCTCTGATAATCCGCCGGCTTTTTGGATTGTTAACTCCAGCCGGTTTCTTACAATGCTTTCGTACACTTTACCAATCGTATCGAGCTTGTACGAAGGACTATATGATGAAGGTTATTCTGGTAGCTTTTTTGTTTTTGGAAGTAGAACCAGACGCTGTACGTTCCACGGATCGGGGAACACCTCTTCTAATAAACACGCATTGTACATGTTAACAAACATACTGGGACTTATAGTCTTCGCTTCTTTTTTTCGTTTTTCTTTTCTTTGGTATACCTTCTATTTCAGGCGCTTTTTTGATTTTTTTTCGCAATAGCCAATAGTTCTTCTGCTGTGACTAATAAGGGTGGCTCTGTAGCTTCGTTTCGCTTAACACAGGAAATGGGGGTATGTGTCGGGAATAATTTTTCGACAACATTTCTTATAAATGATGCGTTCTTAGGTCGCTGCGACTTATTTTTGAACATTGACATACAAATTTTGTATGCCGTTCCGCAGGTATCTATGTTTGCTTCTTCACGGGCCTTTTCGAAACAGGATCTTTTACTACGGGTAATGCCTAACTTTAGCTGTTTTTATGTGATATTTAAATATTTCTCCGAGGCGGTACTCTATGCGGCATTTAGCTGAGTCCTGCGCATAGTTACATCGCATGCTGCTTCTTAAAAAAAAGTTCCTTCTGCACCGCGGATATTAAGTAAGCGACGTCTTCGCCTAGCGCTTTTGCCGCACAGCAGACGCTTTCTCTTTGAAAAACGTCAGTATTAAATTCCTTTTGCCGTAAACTTCTTTTTCTATAGGTATTTCTCTGGCAGAGTTGCGTTTTTGGGACACCCTGCACATAGTATACCTGCTAAGTTTGTCGTTAGCAAACTTTAGGTCTATTATTGAATCTCTATTTCCCTTTTGAAAGGTGTTTTGTGTGTCACTGTTTAAAATCGTAAGATTTGTTTGACTCAAAAATTCCAAAATAAGGTGACTACGATGATTTGTAATCTTGCTACGCCAAGCAGAAGACCATGCGTTAAAATCTCCCACTATTATTATTGGCGATTTGCTGCTGGTCTCTAAGAGACAGCTCCCGAAGAAAATCTTCAAATTTGCTAATTGTTGCGCTAGGACGAGCGTCGCAGCTTACAAAATACATTCCCTGTATATTCGCTCATGTAAAGCCGTTATGGGCTTCTTTGTATCTTGTCGCAGGAACATTGCAAAAACTGTTTGGAAGAAAGCAAGCTGTAATCATTTAAACATTTTCTTTTCAAATTCTTCGTTGCTTTAAAAAGGTTTGGTGATATGTATATTAGAGTTCTGGGAAAGACAAAGGACTAGCGTCTCACAGCTATCAAAGTGGAATTCTGCGTTACCTTAGATGCGGGGTCTTTTTTGGGTCTTAATTAAGATCTTCACATATAAATTCTGAAAGGAAGGACTCTTATAATTCGATATTGCTTATTTTCGGATGCCTTCAACTATGTGGCAGCACTGCATAGTAAAATAATTTGCATATACAACATACATATAAGTACAACAGATTCTTAAATATTTTCTATTTCGTGATCGGCGCCCTAATAGTTAAATATATTCAGAGTCGGTGAGAAAAATTTCTTCGTCATTTTGAAAGCGACCTTCTTAGATACACATATTTTTCATAAATAGTGATTTTTTTAAACCTTCTAACGGTACATATGCTCGAATTCTAAGCAGTGTTGACTCCAAGTCAATATGCTCAGTAGCGAAGTGTGGAAGAAAATAGCATTAGAGCGGAATTGATAAAAGCAAATATTAAAGGCAACATTGCGAAACCGAACGAAATGCCAAACATTGAAAGCAGCAGCAACTGGAGGCAAAAACAAATACGTCTTTTTATGCAAAAACATGAACAAAAACACAAAATCCATTTTGCGCTTACACATATTTACATACATACAAACACATATGTATTGGTGCACATATGAGGAGGACAACAATGTTAACAGCAACAATAATCGGGCATGCAATAAAAAATATTATTACGAAGCAGCGGAGCAATGGCTGGAGCGCGAGCAGTGTCAATAGCCAGCAATAAACTAATAATCCCGAGGTTATGTATATTGTGAGCAGGGCAAAATAATGCTAAAAAGTAGCAGTAATCAAAAGCAAAGAAAAGTACGCAAGCAAAAGCAAACAAGCTGCGCAGCGAGCTCTCGTGGGGCTTACATGTTTGAGTGTGCCAATTTAACTGTTTTCGGTGCATTGAAATGAAATCGTTTTCGTTTTCCAATGCAACGATTTATCGCTTAAACAATTTTTGTTGCTACAGGGTTGCATTGCTTTAAATGAGGAAATCATATTAAACGCGTTTTGTAGAAAGTGTGTTTTCAGCGTCGATCAGCAAAACCTTTGAAACTTCCAAGTGAATATAATCCCTTAAATCAAGGTTAGAGATCAGAAACTTGAAGTGTTTTAAAATCGATCTAATACTCTATGTGTAATGAAGGAAACCTTCATGAGGTTTTGCACATATACAGCGTCTACCAATAGAGATGACGTGTTTTGACAGCTCGTGTCGGCCATGCTTCTTTACGGCTTTGTGTCAAGTTTTGTCAGTGTTTCTCATCATGTCACGCTTCACTTTGGTACCAAGCTTGGAAGTTGTCCAATATTAACACGTTCTCAGGTGGCTGCCAATTTTTCAGCGAAAAATCATCTTCTCAAATGACGACCCGGCTTTTAATGGCTTTGTCAAGAAGCAAAATTATCGCTGTGGGGGTGAGCCGAATCTTGTGGTTAAGGAACCGCAATTGCATTCCCGAAAATTGACCGTTTGGTGTGGATTAAGTTAGAGTGGGAGCATCGGGTCTTATTTCTTTCGATATAGCGAGCGTTATAATACGATGTTGAGCAATTTTTTCCCCGGAATTTGTTCAAATAGACACGGAAGTTCGATCTCTATTTATAACATGACGGTACACCGCCTCATTTTTTACGTCTAAACATAGACACATTGTGTCCAATATTTGGAGACTCATTAATTTCGAGAAATGATCTAGTCTTGCCATTAACGTCTTCGAGTTAATGCCTCTGCATTACTTTCTTTGGGAGTAAGCCAAATCAAAGTTTTACACCAATCAACCAGCAACACTCGAGGAGTTCGAAGACAACATTCAGCTAACTGTAGCCGATATTCCAGCCGAAAAACTACACGATGTCATCGAAAATTGGCGTAAACGCGGCTGGATCTATAAACGGAGCCGTGGTGGCCATTTGGTCGACATTTGGTTCAAATTATAAATGGCATAAAATTATCTGCTTAATGAAAACAGGTGAACACATTTAGATCAAATTTGGCGTTTCACTCTTTAGTTGTCTGGTGCTCTGTGCACCGACTGGAAACCAAATATCTGTAATTTCTAATAGACTTAGACAATTTTTTCGAAATTTTCGATTTGATATCCATTAAATTTTGGAATATTATTACTGACATATGAGAGTGTGTGTGTGTGCATTTAATTAAAATGTGCATTTAATGAAGTTGTTGTGCCACAAAACCGAATATAATAAACAAGCATGAAATTCATTGTATATATTTATGCACAAACTCGCTCATAAATAGTTTTATTTTTCAAACAAACGCCGTATATTAATAATTTTCCGTCACAGCAAAGTTAACCGATGCAGATCCGCAAATTTAATGAGTTTTTTTCATACGGTTGATTGAAAATAAGCTGGTAAATATTCTAATAAAATTTATTTCAAAATATTTTGTGGATTTTATAAAATCAAATGTATTTTTATCAACTGCGTTTAGCATAAAAATGATAAATATTTCAAATGGATAACGCTTTTCTAAAAATTGATTGGACTCTTTCACGGAAATGTCAATAAAACGTAAAACGTCAAATTAGTAAACTTTTCTTTCTTAATGTTTTATTGAAATTATTAAAATGGCTGCATAAAAGTATGGCATTTCTGGAATTAATTTGACTTTGCATGTGGGCTGGAAACATTCTCGACCAACTTACAGTTACAAAGCGTGATCCATTTCGAGGTTACTACTGTTTTAAAGGAAAAAAAACACAGGAGATTCATACTTAAGGGAGACTGATTACTATCATTCGAAAAACCATTCTTTCACATTTATTTTTTGAAGATTATGTCTTTCAAATATTGACCGGCGGCTATGTTTCAGATAGTCCATCATTTGAGTCCGATTTTCGTTGACTCGCGAATGAAATGCGTGATGTTTTGCTGTAAGGCCTAAATCGAAGCGGCATTGTCCGCATAGACCTTAGACTTCACATATCCCACAGGATAAAGTCGAACGGTGTGATATCACACGATCTTGGTGGCCAATCGACCGGTACAAAACGTGAAATTATCTGCTCACCGAGGTGTTCTTTCATTGAATCCATTGATTGATGCGATGTGTCCTATAATATGACAAATCAGTTGAAACCAAATGCTGCCGAGATCACGAGCTTCAATTTCAGGCATCAAATGGTCAGTTATCATGGCGCGATAACGGTCGCCATTGACGGTTACGTTCTTACCGGCATCATTTTTGAAGAAATATCGACCGATTCCACCATATATCACACCAAATCGTTGTTTTTTTTTGGATGAAATGGCAGATCTTGAATCTATTCAAGTTGCTCTTCGTCCTAAAGGCGCTAAGTTGTTCTATACGCCAGTCCGAGTTGCTGCGAACGGCGCCGAATCTTCTCATCACGGTCTTCGTCTACACTCTCAGCTACGGCTGCTATATTTTCTTCACTGCATGCTGGACGTGGTATAGTCAGTCGAATACGAGTATTATCCTATAATGAATGCTGCGTCTCAAGATGTGTGATTTTTTTGCGAATAGTATGCTCAGTAGGCCGGTTATGTGCGATCCGTTTTAATTTTTAATTTGAACACGGCGGGACAATACGTCCAGTTTTCTCGAACAACAGTGATTATTATGGTTAACAAGTAGTCTGGAGTTGCCGGACTGTTATATTTCTCTGTAGGAAAGAAAATTCCAGTTTTGTAACCATTTTATGATAAAATGGGTTTAAATAAGGGCTTGCCGTTACTAACATATCAGTGTGTGAGACATATAACATAACATCAAAATCCAAAGGAGCACGTGAAAAGAATGTTTCGATATTTATTACTAATACCGTCTCAGGTACTCTATGTTTCCTGCGCACTGTGCAAGGAGTTCACTAGAACTTTTAGTTACCCTACACGACTTATCCTGGGCCAGATAGATATCTCGATCACACAGTTGTTTCTCACCAACCATTGTAAGTTAGCCAGTGGCCCGTTCGCCTTCTTTAGCTAGTGATAGCTGAGAGACATTCTTACACTAGTCTCAAGCCTACAGTAAGTAAGCTCAAAATTGCCACTTTCCTACCGAACTGGATAGACATCACTCTGGAAAAGGCTGCTTAAGCCTGAACTAGTAGTTGATAGGTAATTTCCGACACCAATTTTCTCCCTCGAAGGTATGAAAGCAGGGAAAATATCATCATCTTTTGGTGAAAATCCCATCTTTTATTCATAGCTTCTCTGCAGTAATACAGGGCAACCGACTCCTTGCTCTAAAGCTAAAATACTAACTAAGTATTTTTTTTTATTTTTCAAACCTAAACCATGTTTTTTTTTTAACCTATATCCTTTTGAGAGCTATCAGAAATGAATTAAAATTTCCCTACCATAATTTTGCTCACACTCCAAATTCTAAGCGTTTTAATTTATTGGAAACCACGTAGTGGCGGGAATATAGGCCATAACTACCGCCAAGTTCATCAAATATAATATAAATAATCTCTATATACGTTATATTATATATGAGTACTGTTATAAATTTGTTTGATCAATTCGCCCAACAACAAGAGTGAAGAGCGACGTGTGGACAGTTGATTTCGCTTGTAAATGCACAGCCCAATTGAAATTCATGAAATACATAATTCAGCTTAGTGGCAACACATAAGCACTCGAGGGGCCCAGCCGCCATGTTATGCCATTCAAATTGCTGATAATTTACGCAAACAAAGACCGAACAATCGATCAAATGCTTTAGACCATTTCTATAAATTATGGCCGCATAAATTCAACATAAAAGCCCCAAAGTAGCTGAAAATTACTGAATGTAGAGTATTTCTATAACACGTGGTGTATTTTTAATGTCTGTATGGTCGTGTACTCGCATATAAATAATAATTTCGTGTGTGTTAACCTATCAAATGAACTATATAAATGAATTATGTCGGTTGTTTGGCGACCAGAAGTTATAATTATTCACCGCTTTCAAATTGGTTTGTGCAAAAATTAATTTTATCGTGTTGCCATATTTTTGTTGGATCTAGTGTGAAATTGTCACTTCAGTTATATATACTAAGCATGTGAAAAAAATTAGATGAGCCCGGTGAACTAAAACTCATTTGCCAAACGAAAGAGCCTTCTTTGCATGGACTATTTCGGATTGAGTATCATTATCATCAGGCTCGCACTACAACTGGGTGTCGGTCGTGTTCGCCATGATAAGACTTTGACAGCTGTTGTGGCGCCAGTTGGAGATTTCAAGTTTTTTTTCAGGTCGTTGTATTTTTATGTGCCCCACTATGTTCATAACGCCGAAGATCTACATATTCCATCAAACTCGGTACTCCCTTTCGTTCATCATCGTCCTTGCCTCCTCATCTGAAAGAAGGACGGGTATTATGGCTTTAGTTTGCTATTCAAATCTGAAATCACTGGTATTTATGTTGTATCCTGGATAGATGAAGTTCTTTTCTACCTCGAAGTTACAATTGTCGGCATCGGGATCTCCCGATCGTTGAGATTTGTTTGATGACAGGAGATACTTCGCCTTTTGCTTGTTCACAGGAAAGTTCGCTTAGCGCTATTCATTTGCGAGTTACCAGCAACAATTTTTATACATATGGCTCAAGCAGCTCAGGATTTCCGGTCTTAGACCAAGAATCTTCTGGGTAGCCAAAAAACATCCGTTTGAAGAAAAGTTAAAGTAAGAAGGCAAATCATTTCTACCCAGTGTTGTGCGTTGAGTTTGAGACCCGCCATGTAAAAAAATACGTCCAATGAAAACATCAAAACACCCTCGGATGAGAGACCTCCCATTTGTAGACGACCACTGCAAACGTGTTAAGTATTAGGATTTAAAGACATGTTCCTGGAGCTAATTAGGAAGGTCCCGCTGTCCAGTTGATGTCCTCGAAATAGTAAAGGTTGACATCACCGCCGTCCTGCTTGCTGAGAGTACTCAACTTCAACTCGGCATAAGGGAACTGTGGCGTTTACAGCTGCAAATGAAACCATTGGTTTTCGGAAAGTGTAAAAGAACACCTGGTACTATGAGGAGGGCCGTGTCGCATTTGAGACAAAACATCATGCCTACCTCACAACGTTAGAACCGACCACAAGACGTGCGAGATGGGTTATATACAGAGAGCTAAAGAAGGAAGCGAGACTCATTTGCCGACAAAATAAGGGAGACCGAAACGCCTGAGTACGAAGAGCTTGAGAAGTTGATCAACAGGGGTAATGCTCGAAAATTCTACGAAAAGATGTGGCGACTAACAGAAGGTTTGAAGACCGGAGCATACTCTTGTAGAACCCCCCAGGTTATCTGGTTACTGATGCCCAAAGGGAACTTTTCTCCATTGGGGATGTGATGATTACTTTCGCTATGATAAACTAGATAGAGAAAATGATCTGAAGAACTGTAGCGGTCCCGTGAATGAACCGTTTTCTATATCGCAATATTAATAAATCTGGTAAAGCGCTTAAAATTGATCGATCGTTTATCTTAAGGGAGTAATTCTCTTATAATTTACTCCATTGTCTCACACTTCTTTGTGCTTTAGCCCTTAACAGTAAGCGCTAAAAGTGCTTGCATACTTGCTTTGAAAAAGAATTCCTCTTATGCGAAGAAAAGTATTTGGGGCACATAAGTCATTAAAAAGTTGTTTGTTTACACTTTTCATCCATTCGTTCCACCAAAAGCTAATGTGCTTCAACCCTCCCCTCTCGCAGAGCTACTAATTTATCTCACAGCACAGTTCATCGCGTTCGCAATCGAACAAACAGCAGGAAGATATTAAATGTGAAAAATGGGCAAACAGAAGAAAACAAAAACAAAAAGCTAAGATGAAGTGCACGCCAAAAGTGAAGTAACAGAGAAGAGGGAGAATGTAAAAAGTAATGCTTAATCCTTTGACACTTTGCGGAATTAATCAATTTCAATGTTGGAGCCACAGCTGCAGCGGCGCACACGACAGCCACCAATTACCATTCCCCCAGTCAGAGCTTGCATTGCCACGTTACAGCAACAATCTCGGCGCGGGTGAGTGGCAGTCGAGCGCAAGCAAATGCGAAGCGCGCGCGTTTTTTCCGCTCAGCTGCGGTTTGGCGGAAGTCAACATGGCGTTTGTCGCATTAACGCCATCGTCGATCAGAGTGCTTAACAGTGGCCAACTGTAGACGCTTCGCTGATTATATGCAGCAACTAATATGAACGACAAAATGGCGACGTACTGAATCACTAGTTTTAGAAAAATTTTTCCCATTATACCATAGTACATACAAACATAAAATGAATGAAGTCAGAAAAGAAAAAAAAATGGAGATTTTTAAACCACTTTTGCTTTGTTTGCTGCTGTCAGCGTCAAATTGCGGCAAGTTATGCGCTCAAGCCGATCTAACTCCTGATGTGAGTAACGGTGAGTGTGCTCAAAGCAGACAGAAATGTTGTTTGGCTTCGCTCACCATCGCGTCTAAATATTGCGAGGTGCTCTTCACTCACGCGCTCCGTCGCCAGTCGCTGCTGGTTTTGCGGATGAAGTTGACTTTGTTGATGACCATGAGCATCTAATTAGCGTCTATGCGAGCTGCGATGGGTGGTGAACGGGAGGCGTTACGAAGAATTGTGCTGACAGCTTTAATTTATAGTGTGTCACATAATTAAAACGAAGTCTCATATTAAGGAGACGTTTACAAATTGGGAGGTAACTAAAGCAAATGATAATTTTTGTATATGAGAGAATGTAAATTTGAAAATATGACGGAGAAGAATCTACGAATATGATATATTAGGTGCGTGTTTGTGAAGTTCCGACGAAAGTGCTTATAGACAGAGCAGACTGAGTAGAATATAATTCGTGATAACGGTGATGTTTTTTGCTTGGATTTAAAATATTTACAGAATATATGCTGAGGACTCTGGGAACAGCGAAAGTTTGATTCCGCAGAAGAGTTGCAAATTTTGTTAGTGGTATTCCATTATTATGAAATAAACCGCTATATTTCAAAGAGGTTTTAATATTTTATTCTGTATTAAAATAATATATCCATTTGGACAGGGATAACTTTTGATGGTCTCCTTTCAAGTTTTTCATGGATAGATCGAAGCTGCGAAGGAAAGTTGGTAACCTATCTTTAGGTTACTAAACTGTAGTGTAATGTTCTTCGAGCAGTAGTGGCTGTCATTAAGGTAACAGTAGACGTACTGCTTCGCAGTGCAGTTTTTTCCAGGGAGGTACTAGCTTACTATGCCCTCAAAGCTCGTTATGGATATTATATTATTATATCTTTACTAGAAATAGTATCAAGCTACTTCAATACCCAAATTCTTTAGGCGGAATCCGCTATCTGGTCATAGCGGCGTCGCAAGTAAGTGCAAAGCTGATGAGTTAGCAAGAGAAAACACCCCTGCACCGCTCAGCATCTCGTTTGCCATCGTGCATTATAGCACTGGACCTGTGAACCTCTCATGCATTTAGAAGATGTTGGTCGACAACCAGCTTCTATGCAGGAGCTCTACTGAACTACTTGCTCTTAGTAAAGTTCATCTCCGCAATCGTAGAAATTCTTACTGGACATTCTACAATAAGTCGTTCATGGGGTAAGGTGAAAAATCTTGTCGAATGCAAATTTTCAAATAGGCTGAAACATCTCCACAGTCCTACTTTCGGCGAACTAGGATACATGACGAAACTGAACTCAGTCGCCTTAATGAATTTGTTGGGTCAAATTACTTTGTCGATTTATGAGAGCCTTATGAAAAATTATAAAGGAGTTTTAGATATTATCCAAAGGGGATCCTTGTTAGCATTGATCTTTAACCTAACCTAACCTTACAATGTTTACAAAAACCCGCCTTTAATTTTCAGATATCCCGGAAGACAGCCTTGTCTAACTCATGAGCCTCCATGAAAGAAAAAAAAAATAATTTTGACTAACTTTTCAAATCTGAATAATAAATGTCACACTTCACTCTACTCCCTCACTGTTAATCGCTTTTTCTCATTACCATATATATATGTATATACCAGCTGCATATGAGCATAGTAATTACTAAACAGTTATATACGAATATTTCTCACCTTTTCGAATGCCTTCGTCCCTAATGTGTCTACTGCCACTGCAACTCTTAATGAATTTAAGTATTTTTTTGCGAAGTGCTCCTCTCCTTTATATTTCTCTCCTAATTTCTTCAAAAGCTGCGCGGATTTTTTAGCTCCTTCGTTTTTGTGTTTTTGTCGATGGCAAATGAATGGAGAGTGTGTTGGTCACTAATTACATTATGCAAGCGACAAAGAAACAGCTACGCGTCGTTGCTGTTTCTGGATTTGCTCTTAAGAGACGGTCGATTTTTTCCCATCAGTTGTGTGGATGAGCGTGCTGCAGTCTCTAATGGGGCGTGTAAAACGAAAAAAGAAATTAAAAAAGTGAGACTTGAAAGCTTTCAGAGTGTGTAATTGAGAGAGATTTTTTAGATGCGCTCATATGACACACAAACGTGGAATAAAGTACTTAGTTGTGAGTTCTTAAAATTTGGTTATGGTTACAATGTATTGTTTGCCTTTTGTAGAATATAATAAGACTTGAAAAATTAATGGTTTTGCATGTATACAACTAATATACATATATATTAACACGAACATTGAGTTGCTACACTTTCTTTGGCATTTATTTTTAAAGAGTATCTCCTTCAAATGTTGGCTGCGGCTACGTCTCAGATGGTCCATATATAGAGTCCAATTTTCGATGACTCATTCGAGCATTTCGACTTTGTTCTAAGGCCTGAATCGAAGCGGGGCTCTCCGCGTAGACTTTACATTTTACATATCCCTACAGAAAAAATTGTAACGGTGTGATATCACACGATCTTGATGGCCAATCGACTGGCCAAAAACGGGAAATTATCTGCACACCGAAGTGTTCTCTCAATTAATCCATTGATTGTTTCCTTGTGTGAGAAGTGGCCCGGTCTTTTTGAAACCAAAGTCGAGATCACGAGATTTCATTTCAGGCATGAAATGGTCGGTTATCATGGCGCAAAAATGGTCGCCATTGACGGTTACGTTCTAACCAACATCATTTTGAAGGAAGATGGAGCGATGATTCCAGCAACCCACAAATCACACCAAACAGTATTTTTTAATGTACGAAATGGCAGCTCTTGATTCGCTTCAGATTGCACTTTGACTGAAATGCGACAATTTTGCTTGTTTACATATCCATTGAGCCAGAACAAAATTTGGCACGAAAATGTCGGATTTTCTTAGAACTTTTCAAGAGCCCATAGAGCGAAGCGATGTGAATTGGGAGGGTCGAGCGGTTTAAATTCTTGCACAAGCTGTATTTTGTGCGCTTCCAATTCAAGATATCAACGTAAAATGCGCTAAGTCGTTCCATACGTCAGTCTGAGTGTGTGTGAACGGCGCCGAGTCGACTCTCCAGGGTCTTCGTGTACACTTTCAGTTACGGCTGCTATATTTTGTTGTTCAGGCATAAGTCTTTACTTGATGAAATGCCAAACAATACTAGACAAATTACATAACAGCTTGATATGATTCACACGTGATCTGTCAAAAACAAGGCTACTGAAAAAAGTACTCTACTTGGATAATCTGTTATTTCTTATCATCAAACGAACAGCCATCCTATTCGCGACTTGGCTCTCACGTCACTGTTGACAGGCAAAACTTTGAAGTTGTAGATTATCGTCTACCTTGGAACCAGCATTAACACCAGCAACAATGCCAGCCTTGTAATCTTGCGCAGAATCCCTCTTGACAACAGTTGCTACTTCGGACTGAGTAGGCAATTGAGAAGTAAAGTCATATCTCGACAAACAAAGACCAAATTCTGCAAGTCCTCATCATTTCCATCCTACTATATGGTGTGAGGGCATGTATAATGACAACGCCTGATGAGTCGGCGCAAAGAAATTTCGAGAGAAAGATTTTGTGGAAGATTTTTGCGCATTTGAAGTGCGGTTGCGCTGGCTAGATTGTGCTGTCCGAATTGACGGGAATACTCCAGCTTTGAACGTATTCGATGCAGCATTGGCGGATGGAAAGAAAGGAAGGAGAAGACGTCCACACCATTGGAAAGGTCAGGTGGAGAAGGGCGGTGGCTTCGGCATTAAAGAAGAAGAAGAAGATAAACATATTAGATAACAACATGCTAACTTCCATAACGGTTAGTTCCTTAGAAACAAAAATTAGATGAACTACGAATATCCCATTGGACCTATGAAAAACCTCTCTTGAAATAGTTTCCAAGGACTAAGAGTTAACACAGCGGTCAACTATAGCTGCCTTACAAACTGACTAATTAAGAGAAAGACCTTCAAAAAATATCTGTTTTCCATATTAAACAACTAGAATTCGACTTGAGGGATGTTTTGTGAAACAATGTGGTTAAGTAGAACTTGTAATGCATTTTCCATTAGATGAAAACCGTTGACCGAATTTCAGTTGCCAGATTTAGTTATACATCTATTTGCTATAAGAAGGCTACTTGTATTATACGAGTAACTTCGTTGCTTTTGAAGTTACAATTTTTTTCTTGCTTTCTGATAACCCCGCTGCAAAAATACTTATTCCTTCAAAATGTAGCTACTATGTTTGCAATATTATTTTTATGTAACTGTTTTGAATGCTTTTCCATTTTACTGCCACCCGGGTGGGTGCTGGCTGTATTAGCAGAGATCTAAAGATAATGAAAGAACGCAGAGCAAAGTTTTTAAATTCTTCCAAAAGGGAAACTACGCTGTGAATGGCAGGTGATTTCCTTGCGAGAGAATTTGCTAAACTTTGCTATTTTTAAATGTTTGCCCTCGGAAAAACGCTCTTCTGCCTCCCACCACCAAGTTGACAGTTTGCATTTTTGTCGGCATAAAGTTTTTCGCTTACGAATTCGCCGCACAGTCGGAATTGGTGGAAAACAACTTTAGCTAAAATCAACGGATAATTGCTTCATTGAGCAAAGTAAATGAAACGACCAAAAAATGTGAAAAGTTAAAAAATCTCCACGCGCGTGTATGTCGCTGTGTTGGTATGTCTGTGAAAGAGTCTGTGAAGAGTGAAAGCTGAAGAATAAATATTGCCGCTGACGCACTGGTCAGCGTGTCGCGTCACTCTCACCATTTCGTACGTCAGCTTCATGGACTACACGTGTTTTTTGGTCTTGTTGGTCTCGCTTGTTTGCTTGCTTGGCGCGAAAGTTTGCTATCATGCGGTGCATGAGCGCAAAAAATAACCCAACTCTCCAACGAAAATGTCGCCCATCGCTTCACTTGAACATCCAAGCGCTTTTTAGTAATGCCGTAAAACTTTGCGCTCGCCTTAAACATTATTGCGTGCTGTTAATGATGTCCGCTTAGGTGGCAACGCCGTATCCACTTTGCCCACACCAATCTATATTTGCACTACTTTTGGGGTGTGTGTGTATGTGTTTGTGTGCGTTTTCCAGTTAAATAAATGTTCAATGAGTTTAGCAGCAGCGAAAGCAAGACCGGCAACAATAGCAACAACAGCGCTGACGTCGGCAAAGAGGGCAGTCACACTTAAGTAGATTGATTTTTATAGTAAATGAGTTTATCGTTTTGATTGATGGCATTGCTCGCTTGATTACATTAAATGAGTCGAGCGCAGGAATTTCACAAATGCCAACTGAGTTGTAATAGCTGGAATTGCGTCATTAAATTCGCAGTTACCATTACGACCATTAGCTGTGTGGGGTTTCTTTCCGTTGCAGTCGCGACTTTTGCTCTTGGCATTATCTTGGTGTGTTCGTTTGCTTTTGTTAGTGCGTTTTTTGACTTCGTTTTCGTTAACGGGGGATTTGTGAGGTGAATAAGAAGTACTCTTAAGGTGATTTTGAATCTGGTTTAGACTTTGATTTGGTTTTTATTTTAGTTTGAGCTTCAAATTTTGTTTTGTCTTTGATTTTGTTTTTGGTTTTGATTTTGGTTTTGGTTTCTAATTTTTTGTTCGTTTAAAGTTTTGTATCTTATTGTAATGCCCAGTAGGAACACGACAAGGAGACGAAATTTGACTGGGGGAGTTTGGTGATATCTCTTAACCTGTAACCTCCCAATAGTAGCTTAGTGAGACGTGATTCTTGTTACTTGCCAGTGCTCTCCCCACTCTCTCTTCCGTTTCAAGCAACTACTTTATGGTGTGCGACCTCACCACAATGCATGGTTCTGACACCATTATCTTGGAAGCTGCCCCAGAGCGGGCTAGTTCGTCGGCCAGCCCACTGCCGGCTCCCACTTATGTCCCGGCACCCATATCAGGTGTACACGGTTGCAAACTCATAGGCGTTTTAGCCTTCTTACACAGTCTTTTACTAATAGCGATTTGACATTATAAGCTGTGATCACTTTTTGTGCCGCCTTGCTATTGCTGAGTAAGTCCGATATGCTAGTTGATCTAGGAGATCGATTTCTGGACACTGAATTATAGCGAATACTTCGGCTTGAAAGATGCTCGAAAAACACCCCATTGGTATGGATAGCGTAGCGCCCGGTTCCACAATGCCTTCCGGTGTTTTCGAGCAGTCTGTGTACCACTGGATAATGCTGCCTCTCATTAGTAGGTTGAGCGTGGAATCACTCACCGCCTTATTACTCAGAGTAACTTTAAACTTCTTTGTGAAGTCTTCGTAACGACGTCTGTTGAAAGAAGGACCAGTTGAATGCCCTAAGACCTTTATTTATTGAGACGTTATTATCTTCGCCTTCCTAAACCCCTATGCTGCCATGAGCATCATGGTATGCTTCGCTGTCTGTTTGATCACTAGATGCAGTGATGTGAACTCCAGCATGACTTCAAGTACTGCGAATGCAGGCGAGTCTTTGCAGCTTCGTTAGTTGAATGCCTATCGAAGACCGCGTTGTCTGCGATGACCAAGCAACCGCTCCATAAGTGACAATAAGCCTTACGATTGTGCTATACTGACACTTGTTGATACCAGGCTTGCAACCCCAGGATCTACCGGTTAGGCGTCTGTATATCATGACTGCCTTGGTGCCTCTGAACAGTGTTAATTCCACATGCCTATTGCACCGTAAGGTCTAATGTGAGGCCAAGAACTAAAACTCTTGAGACACCCTCAACTCCTTGTCACCAAGTCCGGAAGAAATCTTCGCTTTGTGAAAGGGACGACGGTTGGTTTTGACGGGTTGATATTAAACCCTACGATTTCCTCGTGTCATTATGACAATGTTATCGGGGAGCCCCTGACACCGAATCTCATTGTTTGCGAGCAACTCAAGGAGCTCATCTACTACTAGGCTCCATAATAGGGAGGATGGAACTCCACCCTGTGGATTTTGATTTTGATTCTGATTTTGCAAGCCAATTTTGACTCTCACTTGTTTGGGATTTGGATTTGCGCTTGCATTTGAACCAATATGTGAGCTCTTACTGCTAAAACTGTCAATTTGGCTTAGACAATGTAAGTCTTTGACTTAATTTATCTTTCTTGAGAAGCAATGAGAATAAAGAGGGACACTTGGTTAAAAATTTAGCAAGCAAATACTCATATGTGCAACTTTATATTTAATATAATGAGCAACGGTTTGAAAATGAAATAAAACTTGAAAGCGGAAAGTGGAGGGGAAGGGCAACATGTCGACGAGAATAAGTTGTTGCCACGTTACACAACATTTATGCCTGCTGTGGCTCATTTCGATGTATGAGTGTTGCAGAATGGAAAAAATATTAAAATTACATAAGTTCCTGAATTATTAAAAATGTAACAACAACAATAACATATGAAAATATTTTAATACATTTTTACCGCACACAAAAAGTAAAAACATACAACGAAATATGAAAATGCAAAGTGTAATTTATTTCAGCGACAACACACTCACTGCCACACAATTCCTGCGCTGACATGCATTTATTGCATTCATGCCACATGCAGCAACACTTGCAGGCAACAACAAAGCGCCTGTGCATACGTTGGCGCAAACAAGCGATGAAGTACAATATCAACACGAAAATTGCCTGCAGCAACAACAGCCAGCAGTTGTCGACACATGTTGCAAGTTGTCGGTGAAGAAGCTGTTAGTCTTTACATTTGCGGTGGCAACTGTTGCTCTTGAGCTTTGCTTTCTTGATTTCTTAATGTAAATCACATGGTGCTCTCGAGAGGTATGTTTGTACGTAAGTGCGTATATATAAGTTTTTGTGCCAGTGTGCGCCTACCACACGTTTACTGGTACTTACATAGTTGGGTGTGTATATATTCATATACATTTTTCCTGCTGTCACAACATCTGGTTCTGAAATTGTAAGTACTGGTTCGCCTTGCAGTTCAACTTCTTTGGTATTTACAACGTTTCATAACACTGACCTAGACCATTTTAATTCTTACTAGAGATTCTTTCAGTAGCACTTATAGATTATGAAGTCCATGTATCATACATTTAGTTACTATTGTTTAAATATATTTCAGAAAGTGGATAGGTATAACAAGCAGTTCAGTCGAGGAGATTCAGAATTACTACCCATCACATTGTGTTATATCATATATTGTTTTACCATATAGCGGTGGAAAGGTGAGATTTTAAGCTTCATTTAACAAAAAAAAAATTAAATTCGGGGAAGGTGAAAAAAAGTTACAGCTGTTCAAAAATGAGTGAAAGTAATGACGAAATTCGCTATACTTGTATTTTATATTTTATTATAAATAAAAAAAAGACGAAAATACTTTTTCGACTACCAATATTTATGGTATTCCATCTGATCAAATTTAGATAGACTGGTCCATAACGTGGTACCGTGGACTATCCGAATGAGTCCTCGTGTGAAGTTCGATCTCCTTATTGCAAGAAGAGTTTTGTTGTTAACTGAACGTTTACGGCGTGAAAATTTTGTCTGTCGATTTTCACTATAGAATAAAAATTAAAGAATGGCTGTACTTTAAAATTTGCGTTACCAATGAAATCACGGCAACGTAGTTGGTGAAAATATAACAGTCTTTTGCGAAGTCCATTTTTCACTGGGAGGCGTTCATACACAAGCATATGGAAAATTTAAGTAAGCGTTGGCATGCTGTTATTGTTTCAGGAGCCTCTTTTGGAGGTGAAAATAAAGATTTGTTTTAAATTACAAGAAAATGTATTTTAGTTGTCAGTCCGGTTCAATTTTGATCATACTTATTTATACCACCATTACCAGATGACTGCTTCTTATTAGAATTTTGAATAGCCTAAGAGCTTTAAGCTTTCTAAGAGTAAAAGATTTGAACCAATATGTTTAGCGTTTCAAAAAAATTATTAAACTTCATTGTGAGCTACAAGGTCTGTCGCAAAAGAAACAGGACTGTTAAAAAAAACAACAAAAACTGAATATTTTTCAAAAGTTATATTTTTTTATTCAAAGGAGTTCGCTTGTGCTTCGATGCAGCGTTTATCCCGGTCAATTAGCATTTCAAATTAGTGTTTAAGGTCATTTTTCGGAATGCTCTTGAGAATATCGGTCGTCGCCTTTTGGATAGCTGAAATGTCCTGAAACCAGTGTCCTTTCATGGGCAAATGAAGTTTTCTAAATAGGTAAAAATCACGGGGTGCCAGATCTGGTGAGTAGGGTGAGTGATTAATGGTTAATATGGAGTTTTTTTTGCCAAGAAATCAGTGACAAGCGTCGACCGATGACACGGCGCATTATCGGGCAACAGGCGCCAGGACCCTGCCTCACGGTATTGTGGTCGAGCACGACGAATGCGTGACAAAAGACGCATCATAGCACCGAGGTAAAACGCAGCATTAATCGTTTGGCCAGGTGGGACGAACTCTCGGTGTACAATACCCTCGGAATCGTAAAAACAAATTAGCATTGTTTTTATTTTTGACTTCTGAAGATGACCGACTTCTGATCGTCACAGAGGTCCTCACGACCTTCTTGGAATCGCTTAAACCACTCATGCACATCACTACGGCGTAGGCACTGATCACCATAAACTTTTTTCATCATTTGAAATGTTTCAGTAAACGTTTTCCCAAGTTTAAAACAAAATTTAATATTTGCTCTTTGTTCAAAATGCATTTTACGACCAACCAAAAGCTGCTGTCACTTTTTGATCGATAACATCGATTGTAGTTATCCAATTGTCTTAAAATTTTTACGAAATGTCAACAAGAGATCAAACTTTTTATTTCATATACCCGCCAATAGGTGGCGCCACCAGAAACTGTTATATTTAAAAAGTTCTGTTTCTTTTGCGACAGATCTTATACGTATAGCAACAACATCAGAGTGAACATCTAAGATTAGCTATGAGTTACATTTTCATTAGAAGAGAGTAAATTTCGTTTTGAGCATGAGGGGACGATTTAAGACTTGTAAGTCTGTCTATATAAAATTGAGTTTAATTAAGTACCAGTTCGATTTGCTCTAATATATAACATATGTATTTGTTTAGATATTTAGCGGACTCTCACATGAAATCTCCCTAACGCAAATTCGCTCTGGTCGCTTCTGAACCAGTATAAGTCTAGTTACCAGCTTCTAAGAGTATTTATTTACCACTGCAGAAACTTCAGAGACCATCAGGAGCCTTGCAATTTTTTAACAACATTCTTGCACTTGAGTTGTAGTTTAGTAAGTATTATATGTCCGTCTGTCTTTGTAAAGGTATAAAAACTCATCTAAATGCGGTTTCACTGTTTGTTCTGCAAATTTACTTTTCTCGTACGTTTGTTTTACTTCTATTTGCTTTCAAATGTTTTGCCAGCAACTCCAAAGTTTTCCTTACACGCACGCATGCCTAATTATACACACATACATATGTACATACAATCATATACAAACTTCTACAGACCCAAATATGTGTGTTTACAAAAAGTACATATTTTTCATATAAAATTGTTTTTTCTCCTGGACTTTTTTCGTTTTTTCTCAAGTGTTGCTGTTTGTTTGCTGCAGGCAAATACAACGTTTGGTACACACACACACTTACACACGTGCTTACCAAGCGTGACTCATACTTGTGGCTATACGGAGAAACAAGAAAATTTTCTTAACACTTCAAGTGGATTTGTCTGTAATTAATGCAACATTTTAATTGTGCGTTTTTAATTTTAAAGTTGTAAGACAATTCCACAGAGTTTTTGAGTAAATACAATTTGATTAATTAAAAAAGAAAACATGAAGTAAGTATGCAAGTGACTTTGTAAGGCAAGGGTATGGATATTAAGAAGCCGAATAAACCTGGCACTCAATTTTTACTTTAAATTGAAATAGAAAATACGGAACATAAAAGCCTGAATTTTGACAAAAAAGCGAGGTTTTAGGTTAAAGTAAGGATTTGTAGCATTTTACGTTGCAGCAAGAAGAAAAATTTATAAAAATTTGTCTTATTATATTTCTAAAATAGCTAGGTTACGAGGAAATGTGTATTTTGCTCCTCAACATCTTTTATACAATGTGATCAAAAATGAACCGGACTGTCGAAAAAATTGTTTTTAACGTAAATTGCTAGACAGCTTTGGCATAATATTCGCAGGTAGTGATGACTTTGATGAATTTAGTTTTCTCAGCTAAGTTCTCAAGCATCTCTTTACCGACCTCTACTCGTCCTCCTATTTGCAAAAGATTCAGGACTTTTGGTATGCGTCTAGCATTGACCCCCTTATACACCAAATATTAACGAAAAGTGCTTAGTCGATACATAAGAAATATTGAGGGCCTTTGATATTTTTGGATTGATTGATAAACGAAAAATACACCGCGACCTTCGGTCTATTGTGCCCACCTAGCCCCAGCTTATTTATAAAATCCAATATTTTACTGGGTGAAAAATGGATCTAAGGGCCTTTTACCTGCGTCTGCATTTCGCTGTGCAGTCAATTATCAGATTTTCTGTCGTTTCAGGCTCCCTGTAGCAGAACCGGCAATTTACGTAAGAAGCTAGGCTCATGTTGTGTAAGTGCTTCTTCAGCTTGCAGTGGCCAGTGTAAAATTTGACCAGTAGTCCTTCCTAAGAAGGTTGATTGCATATTTAAATTTGCTGCGGTTATACTTCACCATTAGTAACTTGGCATGCCGCATGTCATATAGTTGTTGCCAATATCTCTCTCTGCCTACTCCTTCTTCCTTGCGGAGCAGCTCTTTGTGGTATGAGGATCCACCCCAGTGAAGGGTTCAGGTCCTACCATGTTAGTTGATGCTTCGGACCGGGAGAGCTCATTAGTCAGTTCGTTCCCGGCTATACCTTGTGACCGGAGATCACTTTAAGTGCCACATGAGTATCGCTAAGTGTGGTTATACGTTTGTTGCGATAGTTGTGTTGGAGGTTTATCTCTATGCACCGCCTTCTGCCTGAAACTCGGAAAATTCCCATTGGTACGGAGAGATGGATGTGTGGTCCTGCGACCTTTGCACAGATTCCGTCCAATATTTACAAACCTTCAGGTACCACTTGAACGTACCATTCCTAAGCAGTAGGTCGAGAATGACTTCTTGGTGAAGTTAAGCCTTTGGTAATGCTGTCCCTTGGGAGGAAGGCAAATGGTATAGTACAATTTAAATCATTTCTCCGCTGGTACGAGATTACCTTACCTTTGCCACACCCTTCTGCTGTTATTTGAAGCAGTATGTGTTTGCTACCTGACCCTGACCGATCACTAGATAAAGTAGTGTGAGCTCTAGCATGACTTCTAGTGCTGCCGTCGGACAAGTGCGCATTGCACCCGACATGCAGATACATCCGAGTCGCCGCAGCTTCGATAGCAGAATGCAATTTTTATCGTCATTAACAGAGATGGATGGCCAACTCGAATTAAGCAGTTATTCGATTCCATTGGAAATTAAAACAAATTTTTCGCATCGAAAGCAAAAAGTTGCCAAACACACACTAAATATTTTGGTATAATGGATTTGATTACAATTCTTCAAAGATTTCTTGCAATTTGAGGGAATTTCGCCCGAAGCATTGTTTATTTGCTTAAGCTGAGTAGTTCTCGTACTCCAAATTTTTTTTATTAAAAAACACCTAAAATTTATTTTTCTAAAGTTCTATATTTGATGTAGAATAATTATCCAATATCAGAAATAAATTTCTGCACTTTCTACTTTGATATGACAAACATGTGTTGGACTCTAATCACATATAAAATTACAAGGTTGCATGTGTGCTCATAAATGAGTTATTTTCCAAAATTTTACATTAACCGAATGACCAGCGCCGACAAACATGCCGACAGCATTGGCATTAGTGTGATATGAACCGTGTTGAATAGCAAAATAGACGACAATTATTTTCACATTATATTTGCCAATGCCACTATACCGCCGCTATTATCGCTGTAGTGTGCTTGTTGTTGTTCTAATAATTGCTAAAATGTACGCGGTCTGCAGGCGATGCGGGCGATTTTGTTGGCATGCCTTCGTTTGCTGGCCAGCACCGCGGCGATTTAGGCATTCTGTTTTACATTTTCAATATTTTCGTTTGAGTAATTCGCAACGGTTTATTAGTGAAGTGAAATGCGCGAAAAAAGACGATAAATAACATGCGGCATTTTATGCAGCTGCCGGTCCCCTTTATCTGGTGCACAGCTGCATAAACATATATGCGCACGCAGATGTGCATGTGTATGTGTAAGCAGCAATTTGTGCGAATGAATTGGAAAATTATTTCCAATTTCTTCGCCTGAATGTGCAACAAGCTGTTCTACAGACACACATACAAATGTGAGTGTGGCAGTTGGTATGCGTGTATTGGTCAGCATATGAATAAAAGCAAAATAATTTTACAGTTACTCTCGCATATGTGAACAGCTTGTGAAGAGAAATGTGGCTACATTAACACAAACTTATATGCATAATAAACAGATGGCCGAGGGCGTATGAGTAATCTTTTTCATATTCACACAAACATACGAAAATACATTCATACATACCTATACACCTACATTCGGTCACACATATCTGCTTGTGTGTGTTCATTTTGCATTGTGTTGCACATATTTTGTTATTCAAATCGGCTTAGCCGCATTGAGGCTGGAACGTGGCGCATCCGATAGTGGCCGAGTGCCCCGCAGTTTGAAGTGGGAATTTTGAGTTAATTTGGCATTCTTGTGCGCATATATTTGCACTGCTATATAAATATTTTTACTTTTTTCGTTGCAACTACGGAAAGCATTAGCACAAAATTAGTATGAAATGCATGGTGAGTAGAAAATCCGGTTTTAGCCTCAGACGCCTTTTTGTGAAGTATTGAAATATAGGGCAGAGCTTTTCTGATTTTCATTATATTTCACAGTCGTCTATGTATGACAGGTTTTTTGTTATACCCTAAACAGAGATTATTAAGTTTACCGTAAAGGTTGCAAAACTTAGAAAGAAGCGTCGAATACCCAATAAAGTACAAAGGATTATATTTGGATCTGTGGGAAGGGATAAGTCGATTTTAACATGTTCGTGTGCTCACATTTCTGGCTGTCTGTATATGTATATGTGCCTTAGCTCCCCAGTTTTTGAGATATAAATTTGAAATAGTACTCCTGTTCATTTCTCCCCAGGAAGCTGCTAATTTGTTTGAATCGCCGATATCGTATCACTATAGCATTCAGCTGTTATAGCAACTAACCGGTCAAAGTTCTTCTAGGGAATCGTTTTTTTCTTGTCTTCTCTTATGAAATACCCGAAGACTTTTGATTTGAAGCATACCCAAATACCGTTAACCCTTCAGTGTGCCCTTAAAAGTGTTAGGTTAGGTTGAGTGAGATGGCTGATCGAAGACCGCTCCTGGACTAGTATATGTAGTCCTTTGTGAAGCCTTGGAAAAGAAGAAGTCCTATGTTCGAACTTATAAATTAGCTAAAAACTTAGTGGGAAATACAAATTTGCATAGACGTTTAAGTTCAACTCCTGCCAGTTCGGTAGGATGTCTTAAGGTATGCTCTTCCAAGTTTTGATCTCACAAGCGCCGGACAGTCTAGAAGGAAGTGTTAAGTTGTTTCCACCTCATCTTCTTTCATTTAGCTTCTGCAAATGGCGCTTGGTAAGATTTCCAACCTTACAGAATGGTACCCATACCTGTCATATTACAAAAACACTTGATGCTATTCATTGCGAGGTTAGTCACTCCTTGACCAACCCTGAACGCACTGTTAATGAGTTCAAGGTTAGATTTCCCGCTCTGCTATGTGAGTGAATGGTCATTTCTCTGAAAGTGGCTGCAATTAGGAACAGCAGATCTACTGTTACCTTAATGGCTGCATACTCGGCTTGAAAGATATTGCAATAGTCAGAAAGTCTGAAGGTGAAGCTGATAGAGAGCTCCTGACAGTAAACTCCTTCTGCCCACCCATAGCTCACTTGTCGGTATATGCGCAGAGATGGAGTCTGCAGAGTTCGGTTTGGCGACTCCATGATCTAAGTGATTTATTATGAAGTCAAAGTGTGTGATTATATCCGAGTGTTCAGATACGTGTTCTTTTAGGAACCGAGATTCTCTAAAGCTGATAGGTCATACACCTTCCGGCGATGTAGCAAAGTGGTGTTAAGTGCATTGGTAGGAGTGGTCTACCACAAATGCTAATGAGCGTCGCCCGTTGAACGCTCTCAAGTTTCTTTGCAAGTGTGGACTTTTTTAGAGCCTTTCACCACATAAAGACTCCATAAAACAAAATGGGCTTGACTATGGTGTCACAGAGCCAGAGGACCACTTTCGGTGAGAGACTCCACCTTTTGCCAATGGCTCCTCTGTAGCAGTATAAGGAAACCTATGCCTTTTTTGCTCTCTCCTCGATATTTGGCTTCATTGAAAGCTTCATATCCGGAACCTGAAATAAAACCATCTCAGGTACTCAGGAACTTTCTTTTGACCATAAGTCTGCATAGGCAATCACCTGGCAGCCACGATCCTCAGGTGTTTTAAGCAGGTCGTTAACGATCAGTATCCCTACAAAAGGAGAAAGAACTCGACCTTATGAGATACCCCTAATCCCCATTTCGGTGTTTGAGGTTTGATTCAACCCTAAGATCGCCCAGAGTAGTACCGCTACCTCCGGCAGGACGTTATTGAAAGCTCCCTCAATATCAAGGAAGATCTCAACAGCGAAATCCTTAACCCTAATGGCTTCCTCAAGCCAAGGTACATTGGTATGCAGCGCAGTATCCACCGATTCGCCTTATTAATAAGCATGTTACGCCCCTGATAGATAGTCTATCGCAATGCGAGTCCTTATGTATCAGTTCATCAGTCTCCCCAGAGTAACAAGGTGAAGAACTGATAGACCAAATTCCTTGGGCATAAGGTGGGTGCCACTGCCAGGTTTCGGGATGAACGTAACTCTGATTTGTCTCTAGGTGTGAAATAACGATTTGGTGGGAGCTTTGAGCTCGAAATGTTAAATGATATATAGTTTGAATGTCTAATATATCAAATAGGAAATCACTGTCTGAGATAATAAGGGCAAAGCGTTTAAATATTTTCAAAAGATCGCAGATTCATGAGAACTTACCCAACCTAAGCGTCGGGAATAGCTCTGCGATACTTTAAATGTTAATTATAGATATATGAAGTACTGAAAAATATGAATACTAGAAAATTTCGAAATTCATTTTCATTTATTCTTTCTTACAAAAAATATTAGCACACTGGCCCACTAGCAAACAATGATAAAGCCATTTCCTTACGGACGTCCATTTTTGAGATGAATTCCAGATTTTCTACAAACTTGCTAATATGTGTTTACTGTCTGTGAGTGTAACAGTAAGCATGAGTTATTCGTACATATGTTTGTATGTGTTAGTTATATGCAGAAAGCTGACTAAAAGCATTGCACAAAATAAACAACAACAACAACTTGTTTAAATAAATGAAAAAATACTTTATGTCAACCATAAATGTTGATTTTGCCGTCCACCCCAAAATGTACCGTTTCGCTTCTCCGTGTGTGTTCAATAAGTTGCCCTTTCATCCAAGGCGCCACCCATTCCCCCCAAAACAAAATTGATTCTTTCTCATTTTTGTTTGCTTTATATTAAAATAAACATTGCCAAATGCTTCGAGTTCACCGTTGTGCTCCAGTACGCATCGCTTCACTTCGGCTTTTGTACAAATATGCTTGCGAAATAGCATTCACTTCTCACTTGGTAATTGCTTGCGAGCACACATATGCACACAAATGCACACAAACACACACACACACACTCAAACACTAATACCGAACACATACGAATGAAGGTTTATTTCTTTTACATAGTACAATGCTTGCACATTCCTCGGCTGTCAAGTAACGAGCGCAGGAATTTCGTCCCATTTCTTGCGGGGCACACTTGTCAGTGACACGACTGTCATGCCTGATGTATGGAAACGGAAAAAATCCTTAAAATTTTATTATCGACACGTGCTTTACAGGGCAGGCGTTGCCATGCATGAGTGGTATATGTGTGTGATACGAGGTGCTACAGTGTGTCTAAAAATTGATCGAACAAGAATACTGACACATATCCTTAGAGCCACTTATATCTTTTGATAATTTTGCATGAGAGCTATATGCTATAGTGGTTCAATCTGAATAATAAGTGCGGAGATTATAGTGCTGTCTTGGATAAAATTATATGGCTAATTTTTTGAAAATATCTTGTCAAATAAAAAAGTTCTGAAAACAAGATTTTGATCGATCAGTTTATGTGTAAGCTATAAGCTATAGTGGACCAATTGCGATTCCGTCATAAAAGCAGCTTCCTGGGAAGAAAACAACGCGTGGAAAATTGTAGATCTCAAAAAGAGAATGGACTAGTTCACATATAGAAGTGTACATACTGGCAGACGACGGTTTCTTCTGGGTGTAAAAAACTTCGTATTAAGTTGAAATATCCTTTTCAAAGTATGTGTATACATCTATACACATATTTCTTCTAAAATATTTTTAAAAATTCTGCATAGTTTGCGCCCTAAATGAAACGAGCGAAATTGCGCCTAGATGTATGCCACAATTTTTAGAAATAGTTTTTCACAGCATTTCAACTGTTACCCTTAGGAAGATGATTTGGGAAAATTTGAACCGGAAAGAACAAAAATAAGAATAAGAATAAAATTTTTCCAATATCATCTTCCTTAGGGTAACAGCTGAGCTGTGGAACACTATTTTTAAAAATTGTAGCATACATCCGGGTGTAATTTTGCTCATTTTATCCAAATCGCAAACCATGCAGCATATTCTTTTAGTATTTTAGAATGCTTTACCCCACCAACAAACATCGCACACACTGTACTCTGGCGCACATGTATTTAGGCTTTTGTGGAACCTCACATGCATTTACATATACAAATAGAGATTTATATTCATTTGGCTTAAGCTTCGGCTTCCAAAGGAGCACAACACAGTATTTAACTGCAAGCGCCTATCGTTTGCAAAAATCAAATTAATTTATGGTAATAGCAAATCGCTGAAGGATCAAAGGCCGCTCTTTAAACTGTCAGCACAAGCAGGGACTCAATAATGGCGCACGAGCAACAAGAAATCTAAATTTACGTTTTAAAAGCTTGTAGGCGAAAAGTGAATGCCATTTGCATTTGCAGCTACAAAAGCAACAGATTTTTGTATTGGTGAAGTGATTTGCATATTTTTAATACGGCAGAAATGGAAGAAAAATCATGTCGAAATGCTTTGAAAATACAGCATCATTCGCTGGCGTGTAAAATCCATGCGCTTGAATACTAGATGGACTTAATTAAATGCAGGCGTCAGCAATCGATTTAGCGCCCAAAAATATGCATCACTCGCAACAGGCTTTTAACGTGAAATTCACATAACAGGCGTTGCACACACACACATGTACATGCATGCATTATAATATGTGGGTGTGGACGTCGTTAAAAATTTTGGAAATGAAAATTCTAGTTAAATTGAAGTTCGCACTAAAAGCAGGAAGCAAGAAAAATATTAAAAATAGATTCGTGGAATTGAGCGCACTCAATATTAAAATCCAAAGTGCTTACTAAATATACTCGCATTTGATTTTTTTAGCTGAGGTAAATATGTATGAGCGTAGCGCTAACTTCAGCCATACAAAATACACAAATATATAAGTATATATGTATATATATTCATGAATAAACATATATTTATTGTCTACTCGTATGAAGAAGCAGTCAAAAGAACCCCTCGCAATGTGTTTGAAGCCACATAGGGTGTGGGTCTTAAAAAAATTCAAAATTTGTGTTAAGCAGGTGATGAAAGAAAGTCACTTAAGTGAAAAGTTGTCATGAAGGATTACAAAATAGAAAACGGTTGCCTGATCCCGAAAGGATTTTATTTTCTGATTGTTTGCATATTAAATTAATGCTTAATATTGAGTTCGAAAACAACAAGTGACACAGTCGGTCAAAATGCGATAAATCGATGTTTCGGAGATTTTCAATTCTATTTCCACGAATTTCAATCAATCGCTAGATTCAAAACTTCCAGTTTACTTTGGAACACACCTTGTATAATAGTAGAACGCGTTTTTTTTTGGTCAAATACGTATTTTTTTTCCAACACAGTTCCTTTCAAAGATGATGCACTGATTATAGCGACTCTCAAACTTTTCGATACCATTTTTGAAATACGATTTGTTTTTTGCTTCCAAATAAGACTCCGTTTTGACGATCATCAATTTATTGGACGAACATTTCTTTTTTTTGAGCATTCTTTTGAGAACTGAGAACAATGGAAAATTCTAGTCAAAGATCTCACGTTATTTGTTTTTTCGGATATTTTGGCAGCCTTCAATCAAAGTGAGTATCTGGCAAGTTTCCATCCTCTCCGCAGACGTGGTTACGTAAGATGCGGTAGACCGTATGTAGAGTGGGGCCACGGCTAAACGAGAGGAATCTTCAGCGGATGCATATAGACATACACGGACTTAACATCGAAACAAACTTGCACTCTTGCTGAGAGCACTCATCTGCAACTCGGTATAAAGGAACTGTTAGATGGCATTACAAGCACACTATAGACAGCTGTAAGTGAAACCATTGATTTTCGTAAAGGTCGAAAAAACAGGTGATACGATGAGGACTGTCGCAGTGGAGAGAGAGCGGACAGCCCAACCCGCAATGTTGCAATCGACCGCCACATGAGCGGGGTGAGATAGACAAAAAAGAGAGAAACCGAAATGTGCGAGTATGAAGAGCTTGAGAAGCTGGCCGACAGGGGTTATGCTCGAAAATTCTACAAAAAGTTGCTAGAAGTAACGGAAGGTTTCTAGGCCGAAGTGGTGATCTAGTGTCAGATGTTCAGAGCATACTGGAGTTATGAAGCGTACACTTCTCCAACTTGCTAAACGGCAGTGAAAGTGTAACATCTGCAGGTGGATGATGATCTGATTCCCCAATCGATGACGGAGCGTATGGGTCTGGTTGAAAACGAAGACAAGATAAAATATCTTATATCAGCAAATAAACAGTCATAACTTTGAAGATCAGGTGGAGAAGGGCCTGGCTACACTTAGTTTCTTGAATAGGCGTAAAATAGCAAAAAACGACAGACAGCAAAGAAGAAGAAGAAATTACCATTGACTATACTATAACGGGATTTTGCTTTGCGGATGCTACTTAAGCACCGAATTTATGACATAAACCTTAAATTCGCCAAAAAGTGCATCGTCATTTCTCTGTGCGGATTTTGCATTTGGTAAATTTATTTTCGAACAGATAACTCGTTTCAAAAATGATTCTGTCAAAAAACGCGCTTTACCTCACACCCATTTAACATCAAAACCTAAAAAAATACCTTTCAAGAACGGCTGATTGTTGGTAGTTAATACACCCTGCAATCTTCAGATTGATGAAATACCTACTAACAAGAACAAAAGAGCGCGGTTGCGAATCATCAAATGAACATAAATTAAACTTTTTCGTGGTAAAATCGCGCAACTCACGCAAAAACTTTTAGCATCAATCAAGAGAAAGAGATGAAACAACTAGACGAGGGTGAGGGTCGCATGCCAAGACGACCGCAACTCAATAATTTCAATTATGCAAGCTAAAAAAGCAAGGCACACATAAAAAAATAGATGAAAAAGAAACTCATTAGAAAGGCACACGCACACATACAAACACATAGGAAGCGTAAGTAAGTGCAAAAGTAATGCATACAAAGTGGTGAGCCCAAGTGAGTGAGTCAAAGTAGTTTTGGCATTCATTTCCATGAAGGAAACATAAATTATGCGGACGCTGCGAATGCGAGTGCCTGCAGGGGAGGGCATTGCCACACATAAATATATAAATATATTAGAAGGCATATAAAATGTACATATGTATGTATGTGTGCATACAATGTGTACTCGAAATTATGTAGGCCTCCACATAAAAAAGCTCAGGATTGTCGAAGGCATTCGTGTCTGTAATAAATTCTTTCGTTTTGCACCGCTCACAAAGTATCTCTAATGATGCCCGACTGCCTGACTGCCTGACTTTGCCTACCACAATGCGATTTCGCCTATGCTTTGTAAGAAGGTGAAAATAACGTAAATGAAAGCTCACAGCGAACAAGTATATCAAGAAATGTGTGGCTTAGACGAAGGCAGGTGTATGAAGGCAAAGAATGTTGGCGGTGTGCGCGGCGAGCAGTGTAAGGAAGTGTGCAGGAAATTCTTCGCCTTTGCTTGAGCCGCTTCAAATTTGTTTGCGAACGCGGAATGTGAAATGGGCGCATATTAAGAGGAAATGCAAAGAAATATTGCGCCTTCTGCGACAAATAAAGAATGTGGCGAGCACCTGAGCGTGTTTGTGTGCGCTGTGTGTATGGGTGTGTAATTTTGTTTTGGCGCAGGAATGCTTGTGGCAAGTTGTAATAGATGCGTGTGAGGAATTAGAAGCATACTTTATGGCGTTTGGCAGCGTATGCTGTCGAAGATGCCAAAGGAAGTATAGTCAGCAGTGTCTTGACATTGCTATGTAACTTTGTGTGTGTATATATATGTATGTATGTGTATATACTTGTATATGTATGTAAGCGTGTATATATGTATGTATGTGTGCCAGCGCGTGTCTATGCGGTTGCGATTGCGGTCGACGTCGACTGTCAACGTGTTCGGTGGCGCTTGTTGGCATTAGCGGTTGTTGCTGATACGCCGCGTGTTCTCAACACACACACACATATGTATGCAAATAAAAATTTGCGTTTGTGTTAGTTTTGTTTGACACTTTTTCATGAACATTGATTTTAATTCTCACTTCTTTTCTGCGCTGCGCGTTCAGCCAGCTTCTCAAACTTGCTTACATCGGTTTGGGCTTCTTCGTTGAAATTTTTTTATTTTTCGCTTAAATTTACATTTTTCTGAGTTGAATGTGAGCTGTTAGTTATTACCTGCAATGGCGGTGTGTAGATGAGTTGAAATACGAGTGTCCTGCTGTGGTATATTTTGATCAGTTGTATGCAATGTTGTATGTTGTTGTTGCAGTTTTGTTATTTTATGCCACTTTAGATTTATTCAATATTTTTGATTTGAGTTTCGAGGGTATTTCCCTTTAGACTTTCTTTAAAATACCTGATTTTCATGAATGATTCTTTGATGTACATATACCCAAGGCTACTCATTGGAAACTATAGTTGATATTACAAAGATTAAGAAGAACTATAATTTTTGTATGTAAGGTAGATTTACTTCACATAACCTTCAAGATTTTGTGGAAAATAATATAAAATTGTAAAAAGTTTTCATCCACAAAAGGTTGCGATCCATGAGCAGTAGACAGAAAAATGCCTTGACAATAATGTATGCCAAATTTCGGGTGGCTATCTTGTCAAATGAAAAACTTTTTAATGAAGGGAGTTCCATTTCGAGGTTTCCAACTTTCCTTGGTGACCAATCGACCGGCCCAAAACGTGAAATTATCTGTTCACCGAAGTGTTTTCTCAATAAATCCATTGACTGATGCGATATGTAGGGAGTGGCGCCGTTTTGTTGAAACCAAATGTCACCGAGATCACGAAGTTCAATTTCGGGTATCAAATAATTGGTTAGCAGGACGTGATAACGATCGCCATTGGCGGAATCGTTCTCACCGGCATCATTTTTGAAGAACTATGAACCGATGATTTCATCAACCCACAAACTACACCAAAGCATTGTTTTTTCTGGCTGAAATGGCAGCTCTTTACTCTCTTCAGGTTGGTCTTCGTCCCAAATGCGGCAATTTTGCTTATTTAAAAACCAATTGAGTCAGAAATAGGCCTCATCGCTTAAGAAAATTTGGTCGAAAACGTCGGATCTTCTTGGAACTTTTTAAGGGTCTATGAGCAAAACAATGTCGCTTGGGAAAGTCGAGCGGCTTCATTGTACAAACTGTATTTTGTATGCTTTCAATTCAAGATCTTGAAGTAAAATGCGCGATGTCGTTCCATACGTCAGTCCGAGTTGCTGCGAATGGCTCCGAATCGACTCTTCACGGTCTTCGTGTTCAATCTCAGCTACGACTGCTATATTTTCCTCAGTGTGTGCTGGTCGTGGTCCATTCGGTAGAATATTATCCAATAATGAATGCTGGGTCTCTAGATGAGTGATGGTGTTGCGTATAGTGCGCTCAGAAGGCCAATTATATTGACCATAAGTTGAGCGAACCGCGCAAAACATATTCTTTACAGAACGTGAATTTTCGTAATAAAGTTGAACGATTTGTAAATGTTGTTCAGAAAAAAGTGTTTCCATGATGAAATGACAAACAATACTGAATAAAAATAATATGATAGCTTGGTATGACTCACGAGTGGTCTGTCAGGAAAAAATATTACCTCCTACTTCTATCAAGCGCGTAAAGAACTTGATTTTGATCGATCAGTTTGTATGACAGCTGTACGATGCTGTCTATTTCAAATTTCGTGAAAATTTTTTGTCAAATAAAAAAAGTTTCCATACAATTAAACTTCTGCTTCTGCAGGAAAAAAAGGATGGACGGTATATATGTTTTTTTCAGTTCTTTCAGATTCTAAAAATTTCAAAAGGTGAAGGCTTCAAAGACTCTAGCGATTCGTTAAGCTTAAAGTTTTTGTTCTTTTGGCAATTAGGTTGAAATTTTCTGTTTGCTAAATTGACTCAACTCGTCATGATGATCATTTATATATTTACACCATAGGGTCTTTGACATTTCTGTCTGGGTGTTATTTCTTACGTGGCAAACTAAATGTACGCTGTTCAGCTTTTGAAAATACGCATGTTTGGAATCTAGGGCTATATAGAGACTCAGCAAACTAAAAATCTTCATAATTATGTATTATTTTCAATGCCTAGGCTAAATATTTTAACTAAATAACACTTGATCCCACTTTTCTTTATTAAAGAAGACCAGCCATCAAGTGAATCTAACGAAATCACAAATATGGGGAAACTCGCTAAAAATTGAAGACTCTTTAGCGATATTTAATATTCCTGAGAAGCTCCACTATAAAAAAATCTTATTGTATTATTTTTGAAGCAATTTTTGATATTTTATTATATTTCAACATATAAAACCATGCACTAATTCGGCATTATTTTCTCACATTTCTTAACATTGCAGTACCGTCATCTGCGCCCAACGGGGATGTCCACAGCCAAAAGGCTGGTACTCTCATTACGCGGTCGCAAGCATTCACAGGGCAATACAGCGACATCATCGACACGTCTAGTGTCGGCTGGTACCTCCCCGGGACATGAGCTGGACGAAATAGCAGTTGTCTCGGGCACCGGAGGTTCCAGCCATCATCTATCCTCATATGGCGGGATCGGTGCTGATATAAGTAATGGTCCCCGATACTCAACAGGTGAGTCGAAACGTCAAAAATATATACATATATATGGATTTTTAACAATCGAAACAAGAAATCGAAAGTGATTAACTCACTTATACATACACACACACACACACATGTATTTTGCAAGGATAATTAAAATTGTTGTATGCCTGCCTGTTTTTATGTGTGTGTGCGTTTGCTTGTCATTCATAATAAATGGAATTTCATGGGTTACAAAAACAAAAAAATATCCTGTTGTTGTTGTATGTCAGTTGAAATGAGAAAAATGCACTGATTAAAGAACCTCTTGTCCTCCATAACCATATTGTGCTTGAAAGTATGCGAAACTTTAATCCTTATTGATAAAACCGCTTGTTATTATGAGTTAATTGAACACACAGACACATACACATACATACATGTATGGCTTAGTGCTGAAATATGCTTAAATCTGTATGCGCTTTCAACTATAAGAAGCTTCTTAAAGCTGGTTTAACTTTGCTTTGAACTTCTAATATTCTGAAGTCATATATACAAACATATATGTATGTGTGAGTTTATAGATCTCATTATGTGCGCAAATATGTAAACAACTGTGCCTTTTAGTTGAGTAAGGTAGCAAGCACACATGTGTGTATGTGTTTGTGCGCAACATTGTCTCTTTGTTGTGGTTGTCGTTTGCTTTTGCACATGCTCATATTCTCACGACCCCAACTCTCACTTAAACACACACAACAAAGCAGACACCCACACTTACATATGTGCATTTGTATGTGTACATCAGAAATTCATATTCGGCAATCAGGCGTACAAAAATGTCCTTAGGCTTCGCATTACTTTATATTTGGTATGAAAATGGAGTAGCAAGCTTGTTTTAGTAAAAGCAATTTGGTGAAAATGTTGCTTAACTGTTTTTGTAGCTGCTGTGTTGCTGTGCTGCTTCGACGATTGTTTCATAATGTTAGACATTATTACTTAGTTCAGCTAGAATTAGTGTATGCTGAAAGCAGAGCTTTGCTACTCATGCCACCCATTCACGTAATGAAAGCACATGCCTTGCTCTGTTGACAGTTGATGGGTAGTTAGCTGGAGTTTGTTTGTTGTTGTAGTAACATGTTAACTACTTGATTTCTAAACTGTTGCTGGGTTATGGTTAAGGTAACTATGATGAGTCATTTTGGCAAAAATGTTGGAGAAAGCAATTTATTTAATGACTTGGGTGAGAATTTGAGTTGCTTCACATTTCAGTGCATTTTAAATTGTTTTGGGTAAAATTTTAAAAAATTTAGATTATCATTTTTATTTGCATATTCTAGAATATGTGGTTTCTTTTAATTGTAATCTTAATTTGCATGAAATTCTCTTATTCGGATAGTTTTACTGTTTCATGGAATTCAAGTTATGTTGCTGAATGGTACTTATTCAAGATTCCACTAGAGTAAAAAACAGCCTTTTTTCAACAATTTTTTTCTCATATTTAAAATGAAATATTTTATTAGAGTTTTTAATTGTCATAAACATACACCATTAGTAAAGATATTATGAAATTTTTGGAAAAAAATATTTTAAACTCGAGCATTGCGACGCCATTTCCGGTGACCCTCGGAAAAAAGATGTGTCGCGATAACTCCTTACAGGCTCGTCTAAACCTTAACTTATAACTTGGATGAAGGAAAAAAACTGAAAATTAAATTTTTGGCAAACATTTTTACAAAAAATTAAAATGTCAGTGAAAATTTCGAGCATTTTGTTTTCAAATAGTTGTAATCGAAAAAAAATGCTTCGGCCAAGTCTTTAAGAAATGTACTCAACGTCCTGTGTAAAATCTTGCCAACCGACTTTAAAAACACTGTTTCGAGAAAAACGCGTTTAAAGACGGCGCACTTAGCCTAGCTAGCCTCGAGTGCACAAGTTCTTAAGGCTATATCTTCGAAACTGTTACTCGGATCAATTTGAAAATTTAGGACAATATTCTATTCTAATGTTTCAGAATTTAATAAAATAATAAAAAATTCGTAAAGAAAAATATAACGGCTAGTTGAGTGCCTTAGAACTAGCGTTTGAAGTCTGGCAATATATTGACCTACGTCCCTCAAGCAACCCATCATATGCAAATATATACATATGTATATATAAATAAATCTTGAAAAAATGTCCTTGATACTGCCACGAATTAGTAAAACGACTACATACCCAATTACGAATTTGGCTTTACTAATATTGCTTGCCTCAAACCCTTTAAATATTCCGCATTAATATTTCGCTTGCTAAGCAAATGACCACAGAGCAAATAATAAAAGCGGCGTCCCAGGCAGACGCCGTTCAACAGGATTCGTGTGCTCTCTCTTGCATGCATTCATTAATGGTTGTTATTGTTGTTATTTTATTCGCACACACATGTGGGCGCTCAGTCAGCTCAGCATAGCTTAGTCTCGGTCATATTTTTCTTTTGCACTTTCATTTTTTTTCCAGCTTTCAATTTCGCCTTTACTTATTTCACCGAAAATTGCTGTTTATTTGCTTTGTATCGCTTTTACCTCTCCTTCATGTTAGCTACTTTGTAACAGTCTCTCCCAGTCTGCAGACTACTTTTCGTAAGCAATCTTATGTGTGCTTTTCTGCGCTTTCTGTTGTTTTTTCTGCTTCGTGCGTTGTCAACGCGCAGGCGACTCAATCAGTTAAGCAAGCAAATGTGTGCCATTTGCAAATCTAATCAAATCTCAGACGCATTAAGTCGCTCGTCGTACATTGCCCTTGTCTCGGCTATTGTTTCTTGTGACTCGTAAAGTGTTGCGGGGCTTTGAGTTGGGTTATTGGGTCGGTTTTATGTTACGCGTGCCGGCGAAATGTCAAAGTAAATAGACAAAGTAACGCTTAATACAGGTTGCACTGTAATGGAGTCCCACATTTACGGCTGGAATATTAAGCAAGACGCAGGAAATTTAAACATTGGTTGGAAGTATGCAATTTTCGTACCTGAAAGTCTATAAAAATGCCATTTGTAGTGTTAAAAAGGTTATGCTGTGTTTGGTGTAACGCTTTCGCAGTCAAATTCTTCGGCCAGCTTCTGATTGTACGAGACCTACCGTTCTTATCTTCTTTGCGATCTTTCACCTGCGGTCGCTACGTTGCTGGGATTTAACTTAAACAAAAGCGTTGTGTATTTGACCTTGGTTTTTTTCAGACTAAGTAGTCGAAAAGGTTTTTTCGTATTTCTAATCAAACTTCATCTTATTTTTTATATTCATAATGAACTTTAATGTACCAAATATGTACCATTTTGATCGACCACTTTTTGCCATTTTTCCGCTAGAGACATTATTCCAGCAATGTAAAACTTTTCTGGTTCCTCGGCGAAAAGCTGTGACCAGTTATATTCACAGGGTTCTCTTCAAGACAACTTTACTCCATTAAGGGAGTTCTGTATTGACCAAAACAAATAGTTGTCCGATGGTGCAAGGTCAGGGCTACACGGGGTAAGCTCACCCAGTTTTTGCTCAGTCATCAAAGATGTGTGTGGTCTAGCGTTGTGTTGATGGAAGACTAAGCCCTTTCTCTTGATCAGTACTTTTTTTTCTTCGATTGCTTGTTTCAATTTCATCAGTTGTTGACAGTAAAGTGTAGAACCAATCGTTCGACCAGGCTGAAGCTGCTCGATGATTCCTTTCCAATCCCACCAAATACTCAGCATAGCCTTTTGAGGCCGTCAATCCTGGCTTTGCGACCATTTGTTGAGATTCACCACGCTTGGACCACGATTTTTTTCGCACGTTATTGTCGTATTTGATCCACTTTTCGTCTCCTGTTACTATTCGCTTCAGAAATGGTTCGATTTCATTTCGTTTCAGCAAAGAATCGCAGATGTTAATTCGGTCCATTAAGTTTTTCACAGACAATTCAAATGGTACCCCACCATTAGCCAGAATTTTTTAAATGGTTCAAAACCGTTTGTTGATGAATGTTAAGTTCCTTAGCGATGTCATGGCTGCTTATGTCACGATCCTGGTCAATCTTTTCCATAATTTCTTTATCAACGATAGGGCGACCAGAGCGAGGTACACCTTTCACTTCAAAATTTCCAGAACGGAAGTGAGCGAACCATTGTTGTGCTACACGAACTGATACAAAATACGAAAAGACTTTTTCAACTACCATATAATTTTGCTAGCGAGTACAAAAATAATGTATTTTGTAAGAAATTAATCAATCACGTTTGTGGCTAATATTATATCTCGCCTGGAGCTTTTAGACTTCTAGGGCTTTTAAAGGTATATGAGATATTTTCGAGAGAGTGGTATAAGTTGGTACGACTTGATTGTTATCTAAAATATATGGTGCTCTAGAAGGGACATTATCTTATGCTATGCTTTCAGAAATGTTCTTGAGGTGGCACTATCTTAATCGTTTTCAATTCTCATCTATTGTGTTTCATATTTCTGTCTTAAAATCGCTAAGCATATTATTTTTCAATTAAAAACGATAAAATATAATAAAGCTTGTAACACAGCGCCACCTGCCGGCAATAATTGTTTGGATAAACATCAGAAGAACATTTCCTGTCCCTCAAAAGGTAACACACTAACAGTTAATTTTAGATTTCTTTGTGCCACGTGGAAGGTCTAATTTTCTTTCTCTCACCAGTTCTTCTGTGGTCACTTTTTTCGAATCGAAATATCATTGTATTGTGCTATTTTTTCAGTCTTTCTGCATAATCTTTCATCTTTAATTTACATTCGCCGTTCGAAAAGCAAAGAAGTCCCAGGAGTCTTCCAGACATCTATCAACTGAGATATGTTTTGTAAAGTGGTGCAATTTCATCTAAATTACCGAACATAAATTTGCATCATTTGCTACAAGTGCTTGAGGCAAGCGTTGAGGGAATTAGCATCATTATCTGTGTGGCATCGCGTTTCTTTAACATTTTCAAATTATACAAAAAGACTATTGTTTACGTTAATTTAAGATTTGCAGTATTTAGCTGCGCTTCTTCATCGCTCTAAAGCACAATCTAACTCATAAGCTAATTTTTATTATGAGTTCTATGAAATAGGTTTCTTCTGTATTGAAAGTCACCAGAAATTGTCAATGTCCTAAGTACGAAGCATATAAGTAAGCGCTTTGCATACCTTCAGGCGCGCCCCCCCCAAAATGCGCTTGCTTCGCAGCTTGCTAGTTATTATCATCTGTTTTCCTTTTTTATGTTTTCTTGATTTTCCTTTTTTTTATTTTTTCTTGTTTTTCCTTTTTTAGTTTTTTTTTGTAGTGTTTGTTATTGCAACATATCTCATTTCCCACCACTTTTCGAACATTTTTATTTTCGTCGCATTTTTATGCGTTTCGCTGTTTCTTTTGTTGTTTGCGCATTTATTGCCGCTCTTTGTGGTTATTACGATTGTGATAATGTCCCGCCTTTATTTGCTCATATTTCAAAGAATATCACAAACGCATATCTCATTTCTAGCTGCCGCACCCCCAAATCGACCACCCAGCAAAATGCCGGGAGTGTATTTACCCACTTCAAACCCGGCAGCTGCTGCCGGCGTATGTGTGTGTGTGGGAGTGCGCCGTGGCAGGTGCACGATTGCGGTTGAATTCCCTGTTCGCAGCGCTGCCGAGCCCATAAATAAATCCCAGGTTAATTTTCCATTTGCCTTTTTATGATGCCGAGATTTGTTTAATTTATATTTTTTAATGTCTTACTTTATTTTTGGCCAAAATGTGGCAATGTTTTATTCCGTTTTTTTATTTGCTGTATTTTCAATTTTTATTTATTATTTTCGCGTGCTTGTTCTTCTGCTCACTTTTTGAGCGGTCGCTGTGGTTTCCACCGGCTGGCGGTGCGGCCAACTGTTGCTTAGTCAACATAAATTTTCCACCTGCATTTTTCGTGTTTATTGTCTATGTATTTGTGTATTTTTGTGGCCTTTGTGCGGCCGCTCATCAACTGACGCCAACTCGCGAACTCGCCTAAGTCGTGCACGGCTCGGTGTGGCAATTTATCTCTTAAACCATAATAAAATAAGCCGCTTTTAAAGTGTTTTACAATGGCAAACAAATTCGCGGTGTACAGCTTTTGCGCTGTTGTTGTAATTTCAAAACCGCGCATGTGTGTGTATGTGTGCCGTCTAAATTTTACAATTTTACATTTGCCACGGCTTTGTGCGGTTACATGTTATCAAATGGCTTTGTAATTTGTTGGCGTTTCCTTTTTCGGTGGATTTCGCTTTTCACGCATTACTGCCGTTAATATATATGTCATATATATATCATATGTATGTGTGTGTATATGTGTGAGCGTAATAATACCTGTTTGTTTTTGTTTAGTTGTTAATAGGCGGTATAATTGCGGCTTTAGGTAATCTGATAAAGATAAATAAAATTGCCGGAAATTGCTTGGCGATAAATTCAGTAATTCTTGACGTGCTCTCGAGACTTGCTTACAGCAGTCTTATTTACAAAGAAGAGACGTGCAATTCGTGCGCTAAATTTAAATGGTTTAGAAATGCCTTGCTTTTTTATATTATGGTGGCAATATATCTTCTTGATTTTACAGACTGTTTCGTCGGGTATGTTCACAAGAAGACACTGGCTGAAAATATGTCGCACAGTTATTTTTGTATTTGTTTTAAATTGTATATATCTTAAAGAAAACTTCTCACGTCGCTGATTTTTCAAACCAAAGAAAAAAATCATAATATAATGAACTCCTTGAAAAAGATACTTGAAATATTTAGAAGCCTCTATTTTGAGATAACTTATCATTAATAATGTATGTATATGTTTGCTAAATATCACAAAGTCGAGATTTTGGCGATATTTACGAAATTATTAAAAATAAAATCCCGAAAATTTAGTTATTTGAAGCTTTCGTTATATATTTTGAGGTTATGTGCAAAGGGCTTGACATAAAAGTAGTAAATCCTTTTATTGCCATTTAGCTTTCTTCTATAGAACCTTTTTCATCCCCCATAAATTCAAAAGCAGGCGAGCGCTTCTTTTTTACCACGTTCTTAGAACGCCTGTATAATTTTTCCTTAAAAAAGGTGTAATACAAATTTTTTCAACCAATTTTTTGTATATATTTTTGTAAAAAAATTTTCCTATAAAAATTTTTCATAAAAATTTTTCCTATAAAAATTTTCCTATAAAAATTATTCTTATAAAACTTTTCCTATAAATTTTTTTTATAAAATTCTTTCTATAAAATTTTTGTATAAAAATTTTCCTATAAAAACGTTTCTATAAAAATTGTCCCATAAAAATTTTCCTATAAAATTTTTCCTATACAAATTTTTCTATATAATTTTTTTATACATAATAATTTTTCTACAAATTCTTTCCTAAATTTTTTTCCAGAAATTTAGCATAAAAATTGTTTCAATTTTTTGTGTGAATAATCATTAATTAATTAAAATGGTCCATTCAGTTCACATGTTTGAACAATACTTTCATCGCTAAAAATACCAAGTGAATGAAAGATTCTAGCAAATAATCTTTTATATTTGTACAAGCTTCTACTTGATCTAGATTGATTTGAAATCATGTATAGAATTGCTTAAAGCAATATACTTCATATATCTTCTACGAGTTTCAAAATAAAAGAGCTGATGCCTATTAAAATTCTTCACCACTAAATCTTAAAAGCTTTTTAGTTAACTTCTCACGATACACTAAAGAGCTTAAAAAGCTACACCGAGCCGATCTAATATTTGATTTCCGGCAAATATCAAAAGTTACTTTCACTGCTGAGCTTCCAGATATCTAAACCGGGTTTTATAAGAGGCCGGACAGAAGTAGAAGAGGAGTTTTAGCGTCTCTCTCATGTTAACTTCCCTTCATTTTCTGAATATGTCATTGTTAATAATGCCTATACTGGCTCGCATGTGATGCCAGTAAGTTGTGACCTATGATTAGACCGACAACCGCGCTGCAGTCTTTTCGAAATTGTGTGAGTAAAAAGCATTCGTGTTTTCTGCCGTTTCTGTGCACACGATCTTAGTGATCCTGCATATTCCTCTGTGCCTTGATCCGTTTGTAAGTTTCTTCCGAAATTTCGTTATGTATCGTCTTAAGCGCCTTGCGTATTTCTTGAACTACAGGGCTTTTCAGTATCAGTAATATAATTTCTTAAACAAAAAACACACTAATTTTTAAGGAAATTCAAATGTTTTATTTAATGTGAAGTGCAATTAATAAAATGAAGCTCTGAATACAACATCATTCAAATGGCCTCCACGAATTCTTTTGTAAGCACGAATTCGATGAACCTAATTTTCGAGTACATTTTCTGCTAAATCAAGTCGTATGTGATGAATAGAAAGTTCCACATTGACTTCTAAAGCTTGAAAAGATTCTGGTTTACTGCTAAAGACCAGTGACTTCAAATAACCATTCACGAAGTAGTCTAATGGTCTTAAATCACAACTTTTTTGAGACCATTCAATGTTACAACTTCTTGAAATAATCGAATCTCCAAAATTTTCTAGCAATAATTCGATTGCTGTATGGCACGTAGCCCCCTCTTGTTGGAAACAGATGTTGTCAAGATCAACTTCTGCCAACTGCGGCCATTAAAAGTTGGTTATCATCGTTCCATACCGCTCTTCATTGACAGTAACGGTGTCACCAGCTTCTTTCGATGATGCAGTTACTTCAGTTCTTGAGTGAGAATAATTTGATACGGATGCAAGCCCAAATACTTTTTCAAAATGCGCCAGTTTGTGGTTTGAGACAGTTCCAATTCTTGAGAACATCTTAGCAATTGATAAATTGCGGTCTTTAGAAACACTTGCCTGAACGGCAGCAATATTTTCATAACTTCGAGCGGTTCTTTGTCACATTGGTACTTATTTTATGTAAAGAAGATTTCCTGCGAAATTCTCAACAGTTCGACGAATAACGAGCACAGGTGGACGATTATTACGACCATAAAATGACAAAAGCGAAAATTGCAATTGGAGAGCTAATATTTCGATAATAAAATTGAATAATTAGTAAACGTTGTTCTTGCGTATATCTTTCCACGATGAAATTGTAAACTTTAATTAAACAATATTACAGATCCTGACAAATTAAAATCGGTCGAAACGACACTCAGAAATCATAGCATTCCTATTGGAAAACACGGTAGTTCGGCAGACAACCAGACTTTTGGCAATCTCATCGTTGATATTTTTCTCTGAGTTCCTTTAAACTCAGTATATTCAAACGCTCTGCTTCTAAGAACATTCTAAGATCCAATGCATATTTTACTGCATTAATAGCTATCTCAGCAGCTTTCCTGGTTGCAAAGACTTGCCTTCCTCAAAGGTATTGTATTATTCCGACAGCTTGAAGTGTTTACCTAAAATCTAGTTCCGCGCAATATTTCCCGGCGCCGACTTCATCAGGCATCTTTTTGAGAAAGACAAGATCTTTAAAGAGTTTTCCAGCGCGCAGATAGCCATATTGACTTCCAAATATATCTAGTTGAAGCTGTGCTTGTCACAATGAGCATGCAATCAAATCACCAGTCCACAGTATTTCATATAGTCAGGGTTTAAGCTATCATGATTTATACTAAGAACTAAAATATATAGAACAAAAAATAAGAAAAATATATATAACAAAAACGCCTTTGCAACACATGTTGCGCTGGGATATATTACAAAGAAATTTAAAAAAAAGTCGTGTAATTGTTATGTAATGCAAATACACAAATTACTGTGCTCAGGCGTGAAATTCTGTTAGCAGGGCGGTTTCACTAAATTAAAAGTTGAAAATTGTCTGATTTTTATTTTATTAGAAAAATGTTTTCTGTATAAAAATCGTGTTATTATAATGATGGCGTGATGTATGCATACAAATTTTACATTTCGTTTAATACATATTTACATTTGTATGTGTGAGATATGTGAAATGAATTCACTTGCAAAGCACATGAAAAAGCTTTGTACACGAGTTCTGCGGCTTTCACAAATGTTTATTTTGCTTTCACCAGAAATGTGTACACTTCATTTGCATTAAAAACATTGAAAAATGTGCAGAAGAATGGCGAAAAAAGTAAAGCAACGCTAAATAAATTAAAAAATTGACGCTTATGTGGAAAATGTGTGCGAAAAAGTGCGCAGAATTGAGGCAAAAATTAACTGTAAAGCATTTTTTCGAAATGATTGCAAAAAAACAACAAAAAAAAATGAAAAAAGTGCCCACAGAAATTAACTTTTTCGCCGCTGGCCATGTAACGAAATAAAATTTTATTGTTGTGTCGCATAAAAAGCAATGAAATTTGTGGATCAACGAAAAATGTTAAACGATAAGCTCAGCGCGGCGAAAGAAAAAACAAAAGCGATCTTTCGGTTCGTATGTGCCACATCAAAAATTACATAAAGACGAGCGTTGAAGAAATAACGAACATATTGAGTGCTTTATGAAGCGCAAAAAATACGCAATCGCATTACATTTGGCACACACATTACATATGTACATATATGTATGTATGTATATGCATATGTTATACTCGTATGCAAATGTATTTCTATATGTGCGTGTGTGTGTGCACCTTGCTCAAGTGCTTTGTTTAAGTTTGCCTGGCGTGGAATGACATAAAATTAAAATACCCATTTAAATAATTGGCGAAAGTAAGCAAGTGTACATTAGGGTGGGGGAAAAATTTTAAATGATTTAAAAAAAATCCATTTTGAAGTAGATTTATTAAGAGAATGTAAGTATGCTCGAAAAGTATCCACGATATAAAAAAAGTGTCTTAAAGTCAAAGTGTTCATTAGGGTGTGAAAATAATTTTTTATTATTTAAAAAAATTCGTTGAAGTAGATTTTTTAAGAAATTTTTTTCCCGACAAGAGTCCATAATATAAAAATAAGTATCCTAATGGTTCAAAAGTTATAGTATTTTTGCTAAAAACAGTTTTTTTTTACTCTTATTTTTATGGGAAACTTCGATTCGACTGTCTAACAGCTCTATATTTTTCCCCGTATATAGTTAAGTTTCAAGCCACATATTCTTTATCAGTTTATTTTGGCTCACCCTATTATGTATAAGTATACATACACGTTTAAGTGTTTGCAAAAAGCGCTTATATGGCGCACCGTTACTTCGATGTAAGCCCTGTAAGCTGTATTTCTTTCGCATACAATTCGGTCCGCATAATCGTTTATCGAATATTTTCCAATGGTGCACCATTTTGTGGCATGCAACGCACACTGAGCACATTGCGTTTAATCGCATTTCGCAGCATTTAAATGTAATATGCTTTTTATGCAAACCCACACACACATAGATGCTGAAAGCCGGACGTGGCAAGCGTCACAAAAAGCAGCGGCACGGACAAATGTAACTTTGCATTGTGCGAACTTTTTTGTTGCACGTTTATGCCACTCAGCTTGCCAGTTTTCGAGCAGCTCAGGAATTATTTTAAAGTTTTTCTTAAAAGGACATCGAACAAGTATTTTCCAGTTAAATTTTATTTTGAAAAGTTCATTATACCTTCTAAACAATAAGAAATCTTTTCATGTAAAAATGGTGTAATTTTTTAATCAGGGACTCATTTTGTAAAGACTTATGCATATTCTCTCCGTAACCTGCCCTCCTTCTTGACTTCGGAGAAAAGGTGACAGCCGGAGATGAAGATTTTTTTCCTTAAGCTTATCTCGTATCAAAAAACATAACATGCCATCGTTCAGAACGAGGCAGGTCTTCAACGATCTCTCGACCGTCTTTGAAGGCTTTGTACCACTTGTAGGCTTGTGGTTTTGATAAAACTGAATCATCGAAAGCCTTTGCCAACATGCGTAACGATTCCGCATACGAAATTCGGTTGGAAATACAAAATTTGAGACAAATTCTTAGTTCGATATTTTTATGCATTGCAAAAATCGCAGCGCACTACTGAGGGTACTGACTTAAACAGATTCTGTAAATAAACTGGTTGACAGAACGGACTCATATTTTGCAAGGTAATTAAGAACAGCTTTTCCAACTTAGAATGCAGTTTTTTGAAATATCCTTTACCCGGGGAACTTAATTCGGCTGCTTTGTCTCAAATTATATTCTATATATACATGCGCTAAAAATCTAATTTTTGAAATATATAAGTATGTATAACCTCTCATATCTCCTTATAACCCGTTTTTATTAGATATCTAAACATTGGCAAACATATTGATTAATTTGTCAAATAATACTGGTTTAGAAATCACTCTCCAGCAATATTGCTTAACCTATTTTTAGATTTATTAGCCATTAAAGCGAAAATTGGTTCAAAAAAGTACATTATTGTTAACATCTAGTATAATTGAGACCTCGGTGATTTGACAATGCCGCTCCTCGTAGATCTGCTATTGTATATGCAGTTCCGGAAAGTTTTCCATTCGATAGCCAAACCATTCCTTGAAGAAAATTTGTATGCCATCTTCATTATTGAGAATTGCGACAGATTTGAAGGAGCTATGGTTTGATTAATCGCCTCGAAGGCAATTTTGTTGAAAAATTTTTGCTTTACTGCATGAGGAATATCAAATTAAGTCTTGCAAGAAACATGTTTGTAATATGGATGTTTGAAAAACTCCCTAACTCCTTCTATATAGAGTCACCTAATCAATATCTGGTCGACCTGCTACTTCCAGCGTTTGTTTTTGAGTAATCTAGGGAACCTTCTCGAAGCCTCCCGTATATTAACGAAATATACCTTCAACTAGCAGCTGCAAATGTCACTGCTTTAGCTAATATTTTAGTAGCTATTAGGAGCTTTACAACCATGAAGAAATTATTTGTCAATATCTTAATAGAGAGCTTCTTTACTACGAACAAAGAAAAAGGTTTTACCAGAAAGAAAATATTGCTTTGTTTGAAATTTGAATGACCCAGTCCGGTTAAAATTTGTCAAGGTAAAATTTTTTACAGCGTTTTCGACATCTTTCTAATGACTCGAGATGAGTATTTTGTATGATTGTAGTGTTTTGTTAATTTGCTAAAAAGTGAAATAAATTGTTGCTCCTTGGGTACCTCATAGTCTAACCTCAAAAATATATTTTTTTTTAGAAAAAATCATGCCAAGCTTTATATGAAGCACATGTTGATTATAAATGAAAAGTTTTAATCTCACTCACCTACATTTGTCAGCGTTTGAAAAGTAATTTTAGCCACCTTGCACATTTTTATTTCTCTCAAACTGCGAAAAAGCAAACCAACTCTTTTACACCTTCAGCGGCAGGCGCGCAACAAAAAACCCACATAACTGTATTTTCACAAATGTATGTAATATATTTATTATTTAAACAAGTATAACTCACATTTCCTAATGTCTGCATGACAAGGCAAATGACTCTAATGATTGTCATCTTGATGCCACAATCGCGCTGCCACTGTCAACACCGCAGCGGCGAGCGGCGAGCGACTGCGTCATGTGAGAAGGTAATAAAATGCGGAAAATAAATAAAATACGAACATCAGCTTAGAAACAAGATATGAAACAACATATCCACATGCAAAGGAGTTGGCAAAAAAGGGAGTGCGACAGCGCTTATGTAAGTGAGTGGCGTGGGTAAGATGTGAGGTTAGGTTTGCGAGAGTTTTAAAAACTCTCCGAGGTGTACTTCAGTGAATTTTATTTGCATTTTTATGTGCAGTCAAAGAAACCCCAAGTTTCCGTTTCGCGCTCCTAATGGCAGGCTATGTCAGCGCTGTTGTTTTTGTTGTCATCGGCATTGCTTAATATAGTAGCGTTGTGATTTTCTGTAGTTGTTGTTTGAATTGTGGTATTTTTTATGCGCTTCCTTTGACTGCCGTTGCTGCTCAAGGGCAGCAGTTGTCAACAAAGGTTATCAGCAGCGGGCGAGCTTGTTTATGTGTCTTTTGTCTTCTGTGTGAACTGGTTGTTCATGTGCCGCTATTTGACTCTTTATTTTGTTGGAGATTTTGTTTAAAGTGAAGTTACTTTTATTTCCTGTTTTGGAGAAGTGATGAAGAGAGTGAGAGTTGGAGTTTCTGATGATTTTTGTTTTATTTTTGAGCAATTTGAATTAGAAATTTCGTAAAATGGCTTTCATATTATCAATTGCTTTTGTTTACTCGTTTGCTTTCAGGCAAAATTGTTTTCAAAAGCCATATACATATATATGGCATATTTTTGTTCATGCCACTCACACTTTTTTCTGCAAAAAAAAAAGGTTTCTTTGTTTCTAAATTAGCCGCCTCTCGCTTTTTGCAACATTCTACTTAGCTTAGCTTGGCTATTTTGTTGAAAAGTAATTAGAAAATAATTTGAACGAGTTTCAAGTTTACTCAGCAGCTCGCCACACTTGAACCAACAAAGCAGCAATGGGTGCATTAAGATCATGAATAAAAAATAAGCATAAATATTCGCCACTCAAACTCACGCCTAAATGGGAAAAGTTTTGCATTTTCGTTGAGCGAATGGCATGGAAATTTTATGAGGAAACTTAAATGCTAGCCAAATGATGATGAAAGTATTGCCATCGATTTGACTTCTGTGGTGTGTATATGTGTGTTGATGGCGTTGCCGCTTTGTGGCTATTACCGTTATGGCTATGGAAATGTGCTCATGGCAATTTTTTCTCATTTTTCTTTCGTCAAAAAAGCACCGCCGAAAAACAAAGTGTATGCACAGCGGCATGCTGCAACAGATTTGAAATTTCGAAAATATTTATTTTCGTTTCGAAAGTAAAAAAAAACGGTGCAAAAACATAAGCGAATTTTCGCTCCGCTTTGGCAACAAAAAACAAAGCAAAAAATAAATCGAAAAACTTTTTCAGCCAACAACAACAACAAGAACGTATTTATTCTGTGTCGCGTTGCGCCTATATATATTCATGAGTCGCTTGTTTGTAGCTTTGCTGTGGTGTGCAGGTGCGTATGCGTAATGCGCCATATTAAAGGATTTAGTTAAAGGTGCCGCCCTCCCTTCCATAAGCACATATAGTAAATACATACAACAGCATTCTTTTTGATTTATTTGCTTTATTTTGTTTGTGTTTTCTTCTTTGCAGTTTGTTGTTGTACTTTTTTATTTTTCTTCTTTACGATTTTATTAGCATGCTTTAAGTGTACATAAGTGAGTTGAGCAAAGTCATTGACATTGAAAAATGATTGCGGTGGAGACAGCATGTTACATTACAGTTTTAACTTTAAGGTTCAAGGTTCTAAAATTAATGAAAATAAAGTAGGGGAAATAAATAAAAGGCAAGAAAGCAAAGTTTCCTCTGAGTGTGTAAGCGAAGGAGAAAAATTTTGTTTGAAAGAATTTTGCAAGTAAAGCCTTAATACGGAGTTCAAAGTTTGCAATAAATTTTTACTGAAATATTTTGTTGTTATTGTCGGTTTTGAGGAATTTTTGTTATTGTTACATATTGATGATTTTTCACCAGGATGTAGGAAGTAATTTTGAACCAACTTCAAATAAGAAATACCCTAAGATTCGCCTACTATTCGCATTTCTTTTAATACCTTCTGTATTTTTAACTCAATCAATTTGGTTGAATTTAAATTAGTTTTCAGCATTGCTGACGCCTTGTTCTAGACATTTTCTGTAGTCTTCTCAGTTGTAGGCGTGTGTCACCACCAGACATTAACCAGTTAGTATTTCGATCATGTTCCTACAGTCTCTTCAATCGAGCGCCAATAGGAATTTCGTGTACTTCCGGTCTATTGTTTTACACATGACGTTTTGTACCCAGATAGCCCGCTCCATTGGATATTGATTTTCATTAACATGCTTCTGTCCAATCGTCGTATAGACAATGCATGAGTTTCCCAATGTAGATCACGCGGCTTTCGCAGTAGCAAAAACCTCAGCTTGCCAATGCCTAACTCTGGATAGTATATTCCGGCACCAACTCCATCGTTCATTGGCGAGCCATTGGTATAAATGTTTGAAGTCTTGCACGTAACGAACATAACTATGTTTACTTTGAACCTGCTTTACCAGTTGAAAAGTTGGATCATGAAGTCGGTGTTGGCCCAGTCGCCATTACCCACCGAGCTATGCCCGAAGGCTCTATATGTAAATTCACCTGCAGCTAGTAGTCGTTACAATGATTCTGCTGCGCAGTTTTCAGCGAAGTGGTCTATATGTTTAGTACCAGTACAAGACCCGCCAATGGAGTTGTTCTTAAAGCTTCTGTTATGCACAGCGTAGCGAGCCTATGAACCCTTTCCACTGGTTTCCGGTAGGTCTTACAATAGCTGTGTAGCACCAGTGCATGAGAGATAGAAAGATCCCCAGGTTGCGCTGAGCATCAGCCTTCACGCATATAAAGCATTACTGGCTTTCCTTACTCTTTCCTACACATTGTGCTTCCACAGCAGTTTGTTGTCCAAGACTACCCCAAGGTAATTGGTGCGGTCCTTGAGATTGAGTTGTGTCCTATTTATTGAAGGGAACCTACATAGAGTATTTTTGTGCTTTCTTGTGAACAAGCAGATCCGATTTTTCCGGGTTCAAACGCAAACCCCGCTTGCCATGCCCAGTTCTGGACTGTATGGAGAGTGGTAACCATAATGCTGCTAATGGTCTGTAGACCACGGGTAGGTGTTACTAAGATCGCAATGACGTACGCATGTGGCACTATCTTAGGGCCTTTGCGGTCCAAGTTCCTTAGTACTTTATTCGCCACTAATGTCCATAGAAGCGGTGCGGCACTTCATCTTGCGGAGTACCTTTACAGACTTCCTTGGAAATTTTAGCATCATTCTATTCTGCTCTTATACGTCTAGAGGTTAAAAATCTTCCGATCCAGCGTTATATAGCAGGATCAACGAATATTGTCTGGATACTATTCAGAGAGATTTCGTAGAGACGTCGTTGAACACTCCAGAAATGTGCAGGAATGCTCCAAGAGTGTTTGCTTTATATTCAAGAGCCTTATCAATATTAAATACCAGCAAATGGAGTATAGTCTCTACTGATTTCCCCTTCATATATACGCAAGCTACTAAGAGGCGCTGCGGCCCTAATGCGCACGTCCAAGGTTTTCTCCAGCATTTTCAGCAGGAAGGAAGTTAAGCTTAAAGGCCTAAACTCTTTTGAGTAGGTTGGGTTGTTTGTACCTGCCTTCGGTGTGAAAACTACCCCAGCCTTTTTCCATGTGAGTGTGGCACATAGCTGAACTTCACGCATCTTCTAAAAATCGCTTTAGTCACGGCACGGATAGACAGAGCGCATTGCTTTGTCATTGACTATGTTTTCCAATGAGTGCTGGGAGTTATTCGTCCATTCTCCGCTGCTTTTCCGAATTAGTCAGGAAAGGTAGTGCTTTTGGCTAACCTAACCTAACTTAAGGGTATAGTGCAATTTACATTGTTCAGTTTTTGGGACTAACTATATTTCAAGTTCTTCATTGGAAACTTCTTTTTGTAAAGTTTATTCTAACTTTGATGTAACCGAACTAAATGTTTTTACCTGTTTCAACTTCCAACTATTTTCCACGAAATAAAATGCGCTGGATATTCCAAAAAAATTAATTTCTAGTTTTTTATATCATTTGAGTTCAAAACGTTGCACTCTAATGCATGCCACAAACATAAACTCCAGAGATTTGCCTTTGCTGAATCGTTAAAGTGTCGAACGCACAGAAAATAAAGCAATAAAAAAGTGAATAAAACGAAGTGAAACTTCGGCAAAAATTGCCAATAAAAGACAGCTTTTGTAAAAAGAATAAAAAGCAATTGTTTCTAAAATAATTTCTTAACGAAAAAGTGCACGTTAGAATATATCTTTTCATTGGCACATACATACACGCGTACACATTTATATAAAGTGCCTGAAAGCTTATAAATTTAACTGCAGCTTGCAGTTGATTACAGCTATCAGTGGTGCGATCATAAACTTAATGGTGCACCAGGCAAAATGGCAAATGGCGAGCAATAACGGCCACCAACAAAAAGCGTTGGGCAGCAAAAGGGATGTGGCGGCGGAAAGCATGAAAAACAAGAACAAAATCATAACAACATCACCATTACCAATAGCATTTCCATTAGCATTATCGGCACCGATAGCAACGGCAGCAGCGCAGAAACCCGTTTAATGCCAAAGGACCTGCTATACAAATATTATAAATGTATGCGTGTATGTGTGTTGCTGGCGGGGATGACAGGCGCGGCTGCTGCTTGTATGTGCCCCACAAAAGTGTATCTGCCACACGTCCATATATCCATTCAATCAGATGCCTTATTATGTGCTCGGGCCTCCATATGGGCCTACATATATACAAAAGCATATATATGTATGCGCATTACATGTATTAGTGCGTGTATGCAGCTGTGAGCTTGAGTGTATGTATGCGCGTGTGCCTGAGTTGGCGCTGGCAAATGATGAAATACCAATATTTTCGCAATCAATCAACATATCAAGCACATAAAAGCGCACAATAATGAAAGTAACAGCAACAAAAACAACAATCACACCAACAACCAGTAGAACATTCAACGACTCGACGCTCAAATCAGTCAAGCAAGTAAACAACCAGCCATAATGCTAAAAGATATATCCGAAGTGCATAAGAAAGTTGATGGCAGGCATCGGTGTTGGCAACGGTGATGTCAATGGGCCTTTCAGTGGAGCAGGAAAATTGCGTTTGTCGCTGCAGGTGTAAGCCTATGCATGATGTATGGGCATATAAATAAATAAATAAATAGCGAAGTTAGATGCAGAGTAGCATGAAATGATGGCGTGTGGAAGTGTGCATATTTTTCTCTTTTTAAAGCATACATTTCAGCGTTAAGCAATAAAATACACGCCATAAATAAGCATATTCTAACCTCAAATTGAAATTGAAGTAATAAATTTCTAAGTTCGTTGGTTTTAAGTTTTTTTGAGTTGTAAACTGAACTCCAAGTGGGAGTTACTTCAAATTTCCCGATAAAAATTAAAAGTAAAGTATTTGTGGAAAAATTTTATTCAAAAGTAAACCTTACAGTTCTACTTACTAAATATTCAACACAGTTTACGAGAGTCTTAATATGATATCTTATGTTCAGTTTGAATATAATCTGAGTCCGTGTTCAGAGCCGTTTTCCTGACTCTTTATGTGAGGCCTTGCAGATATGGCTGTCTTCTGTGGCACTTTTCACTTCACTTAAACTTTCTGGTCGTCTTAAGATTTATATATCGTCACCTAAAATGCAAAATAACGTATCATCAAAAAATCGAAATTGAGTTTTTATTACTTACGATTCACTACATCATATTACATATTTGTAACATAATAATTTCAACTTCCGCTGTTAAATATAATCGATATATAATCAATATATAAGCAATATATAACCAATATGTAAGTAATATATAATCACTTTATAACCAATACCCAAATTTTGTTTCAATCTGAGTGTTCTTTTTATATCGTTTTCTTTCGCCTGTAAACTTATGAAAAGTGGTGTTACGTTATTTTGAATTTTATGTATGTATGTAAAGCAAGAGGTAAACCCTGATGGAGTACCAAATAAAAATCAGCCCACTTTTCAAGTTGAGGTTTGCAAACTTTGCGAGTTTTTTATTTATTGGCATAAAAACCCTGTACTAAATGCGCGCCAACGTACGAACTGCTCATATTTTATATACTTCTAGATTCGTTAAATGTGTCTATTTTTTCATTACATACCTTTGTTTATGTGCGTCTCGTTCAAATAGGCATATTTTCCTTATTTTTGCGACGAGTTAGTGATTTGCAGCGAAGAAGAGAAGAAATTGCAATCAACAACAAAAATGGGTTCCACCGGCAATAACTTTAACAGTAATCAAAGCGCCCATAAAATACCACAACGACAAACTGCTGAGAATATTTCATTCCATCAAACTACTCCCTGAATGCGTGTAAAGAGTTAAAAATTTTGTATGTCGCTGTGCATTGATACAAGGTGACTCTTACGGCGAACACCTATATTATTACCTTTATTTTTCCATGAATTAATTACTAAGCTGAGGTAAAATGCCATGGCTGGTCTTAAAATGCTCCTAAGAAGTTTATTTTCCTCTTCGTGGCACAGAATTTATATGTTAATTGACCAACCCGAACTTTTGAAAAAATACGGTGTTTAGAAAGGCAGAGTTGCACAAAACTCAAAATAAATTATTTTTTTTTGCTTAATCGAAAATTATTATCGATTTTCTCGTCGAACAATGGTTATGGTATCTTACTAGATTAGATTTTCAAGTTTTGCTCATTCGGAGTATTAATTATATTTTCAACACTATGAAAGAATATTATGTTGTTTGTTCAATAACTGTAAGGTTATTGAATATGTTTGACAGATGTTATGCCGATCAAACAGAAAATAGTAGCTCTACCTGGATCACACTTTATTTATAATGACTGTATTGTTTAAAGAAACATATGTTTTATCTCAGGTAAATAATTTTATGAGCTTTCATTTTATAATTTTCCAGTTAACGACAGATATTTTAAAAACCAGCAGAAATCTGCCACCGTGTGACGATATCACCAACCTTGATAATTGTCTTTCATTACTTTTCCACGATTCACAATCCTTTATTATTTCTTAGGGTACGCGATTGACTTTAGTAATGCAAATAGAGATTTTCATTGAGTAGAGCAGAGCACTTTGTAGGCTGTAAGTCTAGATATCTCCACATTGGTTTTTTGTTAAAACTATTTGCAAAAGTGGAGTTTACGTGATGTTTGTTTGAGCGAAGAAGGTGCGCAGAACTCCAATCATCCAATCATCACTGGAAAAATAAAGTTTATTGCTAATAAGCCGATAATTCTTTAAAATATTAGATATGCTTTAATCATAAAAGCAAGAGCACAGTCCCCACTTTCAAGAAGAAATTCATAATCTGGATAGTTAAAAACATCAAAATTCGCTAAGTTATCCAGGCAAGAAGAATTTTCTGCAACAGTCGACGGTAAAAATGAGAACTAAAAAAACTGCATTATTTTCAATAAATATATTTTATTCACTATTGTATAATTATTGCTGCGTTTTGAATTTAATTGTTTTTCGTGTGCTATTTTATTACTGATTAAAAGTTGCTCTTCCTCTCTTGTCTATTTTTTAAATTGTTTTTTTTTTTTTTTATTTTAACTTCTTTATGCAGTTTTTGCTCCCAATTCCATTCTTTTTAAACGTATATCAAATCAGGCTATATTGTTTTTCTTTAAGGAACGGAACGCCGATTGTGATGTGGCTCCTCCAAAATTGAAATTTCTATTATTATTGAGATCAACGCCTTTAAATCGTCCAGTTTACGTTTTAAATGCGGATGCTGCTCTTTACACATTTCGATTTCAGCCAGAAGAATATGCGCCATTAACCGTTTCTCTTGGGGATCTTGTATTTCCGACAGATTATTGAGATTTTCGTTGAATTCTTTCAACAGCAGTCTTGCTTTTGTTTCGGTCATGATGTTGAGTATAAGAATTTTAGAATCAAAGGAGAAATGTTTCGTTTGGTTGAGGGACGCGAGGAATTTTGACTGCGATTGAGACATCTGCTTGAGTTTTGAACAGTCTGAGCAGGTACGAAAGCACGTTGGTGATTATGCGCAGGAGATTAGAGGCAGGTAGTTAAGTGAATTCTAGGAAAGACGTTAACTAGATTTAATTTGGGTGCGAATTTCAAGAAAAGGAAATTCTTTGAAAAGATTTTGATATTTTTGTCAACAATTTAAATAACTTTGATGATTCTTAAATTCTTTGTTGCAAGTTGTTGTCCTTGAATTCATTACATGTATAAGGTAGCATAACCTTCAAATTAATAAAACTGTATTCGAAAAATATAACTTCATTTTAAAACTTGTCCAGAATATGGTATAAGTTGCTTTTAGCACTGTACTATGGAATAACTGGGCATTTAACCTCTAAAAAAAAAAACAAAAATACATCATAGAAGGAAAATATAGAAAATTGCACTAATTATCTTTTCTCTTTATTGACTTATCTCGGTACCTGCTGGACGAACATAAAATACGAGCTCACTGTGTATCTTACTTGAAGCAAGTTCAATCTCTTATAGAAGCAAAGCAGTCCCAACACAAGTCACATTATAATGGCACGGCTTAAAACTGTATGCGAAATACAAAAACTACAAAAAGATTTCGACAAGTTACATGAAATTGTAGATCATAGGGAACTGAGTGCAAAATGTTACAGTTTTTTGAGAGAATTGGGATACTTTAGGCACGAACATCCGCGAATAAAGTTAGCATTGGATGAGATGAAATTTGCAGTAGTCAGGCTTTTGCAGTTGCTTCCAGTCGAAAACCATATCGATGTTATATTGTGCCATTTCGAGGAAGATGTAATGGATGATGGAATCATTATAGATCGATGATAGAACGGAAACCACTTGCTGAAGAAATATTCATGAAATGCTTTTAAAAATAATGATTTAGGATTGCCAACAAAAATTTACACATAAATAAAAAATTATCATTATTATTAATGAGCAACATATCTTTTCATTCGCGTATTTATGTTATTTCTTAGAATGTGTCAGAATATTAAGATCAATTCGCCAATGTGTCGATATTCAAAACCAAAATCAGAGAAATTTCATAATAGATCAGACACCGCCAAGTCAAGACAAATACTTTTTAGCTCACGTGGTATACCATTTTGAATGAAAAATTACAGATCTAATGATCACGAAAACATTAACAGATCCAGAGTTGAATTGGAGACGGATAAAGCTATTAATTTTTTTCGAAATTTTAGAATTATTAGAAATGTATGTATTGAAAATTATGAAGATACTCGGTTCGAAGACGGGGATCTATATTACGTAATCCACATCATAAAAAGGTTACGTAAGGTGGCTGAACAAAGATCGCACTTGGACTACTATAAGTAGTCCTTTGTGATAAAAGAAGAACTCCTGTGTTCGAACTATAAATTAGTAACAAGCTTAGTAGTCAATACAAATATAGACATTTAATTTCAACTCCCGCAAGCTCGGTGGGATGACTGAAGGTATGCGCTCCCAAGTGTTGAAGTCTTGATCTCTCAAACACTGACTGTCCGGTGAAGGAAGTGTTGAGTTGTTTCCACCTCATCTTCTTCCATACAGCTGCTCGGGTAATGAACCATTAAAAGCTCCACAAATAGGGAGAGCCTAGCCTTACTAAAGGCAAAGAGAACATAGTAGAATACGGGAGCATCGATCTGCTCTCATTTTACCGATGGTGGTTCCAGGGTGCCATTTCTTGCTAGCGGTTCTGCGTTTCCGCAGTAGGTAGCCAAACCAGTCTTATCAAAAAGACACTCGATGATGTTGATAGCGAGGTTAGGTACTCTTCGACCAGCCCTGAATGTACTGTTAATGAGTTCAAGGCTAGTATCGCCCTATCTGAGTGGATTGTAACTTCTCTGAAGGAGGCTGCACCCCGGAGCAATAAGCCCCTCGACCAAGCTTCCCCAAAGCTTTGACCCATCCGTGAAGAAGCACATTGCCTTTCTCTTCCAACGGTTTATCACACCCATAACTCCCTCACCGGTAAATGGGTAAAATAAGAGCAGCCAGAGTTCGGTTTGGCGACTCCAAGATCCAAGTAATCCGGTTTGAAGTCAAAGTGAGTGAGGATTTTCGAGTGTTCAGAACCGTTTTCTTTTAGGAACCCAGACTCTCTGAGCCTGATGGTAACTTTCGCAGCTATACACCTTCCGGCGATGTGCGCTCTTTATAAATGTCTTCTCGGAATGCGGAATCTCGGAGCCAGTCCATCAGTCTCTCCATAGTTTCAAGTAAGAAGGAGGAGGGGCTCATGGACCTGAAATCCTTCATAATTAGAAACTTGTTCGAGTTTTCTTAGTTTCCTCGACATGTGTTTATTTAGTTGGTCTGTTGATTCCATTCCAAGACCCACGCTTGAAATTTCTAAAAAAATATTAAAATTCTTTAACTTTCTGTGCCTTTGTAAGCATGTGGCAAGCAGCCATTTCCTTCCTAATATACAAGTATATTGATTTAAAGCGCTACCCCTACCCTTAGCTTTGACTTCAACCCACGCTACTTGCTACTCAAAGTGCCAGCGGTTAACCGCAAAAATTTGTTCAGCAGTTCAGAAGCCGCCACTTGGCCGCAACCCAAACTATTGGCATTTGGCACTGACCAATGCTGACATACACAACTGGACAACAACTCGAGTTAGTAAATACTTAGTTTGCGGAGTATTTCCAATGTTACCACCAGCGAGCATTGGCGACAAAAGGTGGCACTAACCGTTGCGGCGCACTCACAAAGTAAATAAATCAATCAACTGCGAGATGTGTGCCCAACAATTGTCAAGCAAATATTGCAGGACTGCAACAGCAACAAAAACAGCAGTCACTGCTTTCCACATCGTGCCCACAATTCGACATGCAACTGTTGTGAATTATTTCTATCGCATATCCTGCCTAAGCCGTCTGGCGGCCAGTGTCGGGAAGTGCGCGTGGGCGGGTCGCCAACCCAGCGCGTGCCAACACATTTTCGTTTTGTCATTGCAATAAACTTTCACTTTTCGCATTTACAGTTCAAGTGTTGTCTGAGTTCGGCGAGCGCGCGCTGTGCACCGAAAATGTGGATCGATCTTCCGAATGGGCAACCTTTGTTTTTTTTTTTAAGTAGACACGTTGTTGATTGCGGTTGCTGCGGGCCACACTCGAGTGAAAGCAGATGGTGGTAATTTTTCTCGAGAGTTGTGAGATTCGTAATGCCACTACTGCATTGCCAAAGATGCCACGCCGGGTTTCTTCACTTATTTATGGGTTCATCGGCCTGCGCGTGTGTGTGTGTGTGCGGTTTCTTGAGTTTCCGATTGGTACTTACTGCCATTTGGTGGGTGATTTAGGCATTGCTGCTATAATTTATGGCCACAACTGATTGCTCATTCATTCACTGACTAATTCATGGGTTCGGTTAAGTGAATAAATAAATTTGTGGCATTGGAAATTTATGGTTAACTTTGTGCGTGTCCGTACGTATTTGTTTTACTTTTTCTTGCTAAAGTTTGTAGTTGGTAGCTTTATGGTTTAATTTTAATTAAATCGGTTGACAAACTTTGCTTAAAAGTTCAGAGTTCTTTAGACCTTCTGAGGGCTTTTCTAGCTCGCTCTCGACCAGAGTTGGTTGGAAATTAATATTGATTTTGGTTTCAATTATTTTTAATTCTGACTGAATATAGGGCGGCGTTAATTAAAGATGCTTTAAACGGTTATTTGTTCTGCGTTGGGGGTTCTGTTACAGTTTTCTGTAAAAACCAAATTAATTAGTCTCAGAGACGTCGTGTTTCGCAGGCAGTGGTTATTGATTTAATAATAAAATCTTTTAGTAAACTTTCGGCTTAAAATAACTTGAGTTATGTAACCGTTAAAAAACTGTTAAATAACCGTTACATAACATTATCGTCTTATTCACGGAATCTTAAGAAAATTGTCTCAAATATAAAGTAAAGCCTTAACTGGCGTTTTATGTGGTATATACTTATGAGATCATTAAGATTTTTGAGACGCATTACTAGCGCAGACATTCTCAAGGGTTTACCATAGCATGATGAGACACTACTGCCATTCTAAAAAGTTTTCATGACAATCTGATCAAATTTGGCTCGGACTGTCAAAAAATTATATTTTCACGTCTTATAATAAAATGTTTTACTACCTCTTTAAAACAGGCTCCGATTGAGCAAATACAAGCATGATAATGATTAAACCAATTTTAAATCGGTATCGGCTAGAATGGCTTTCCGTACCTTTAGCGAATGACTTTTAATGACTTCAATGAACTTATGGCGCATTCTCCAAGTAGTAATCAAAGCAAATGAGGAACATCTCTTGATTTTTCGTAGACTTTGACATAGTTATTTCAGTTCCAGCTCATTTTTGTGTGTGATCCCAATAATGATAAGTGGGTTTCATAAAAGGAAGGTCCTACTACTCTTTTACTCTACTCTGCTAAAGATTCCGCTTCTGCGCACCATTTACTTTCACCGATGAGGAGGTTCCGAGTGTCATCAACAAGGTAAAATAGTCGTTCCCCGATGGAATTAACATGCTGATGCTAAATCACTTAGATTCAACAGGAGTAAGGTACCTCACCCAGGTCCTCAAATCGAAGGGGAGTCCTATCGTCTGATAACTCTCCTCTTCCCAGTAGTAAAGACACTTGAGGCTTTGGTATTCCAGACCTTCAGGCACCATCTGAGCATAACAAGCTACGTGCATGACTTCGGAAAAGTGCACAGCACCACTACAGTCCTTAGCGCCATAAACGCTTAGATAGTTCATGGCCTCAACCAAAAACCATTCCCGCGAGAGGATGATCTTCGTATCGTTGGACTTGCTAAATGCTTTTGATGCGGTCAATTATACAACGCTACTTGAGTACATTGACAAATCTACGTAACATACGTTCCCTCCAGGACAGAAGAGGTGGACTTTGAACTACTTGAGCGGTCGAAAATCATCCGTACTGTTTCGAGATAAAAACTCTAAATTGTGAAGAATTAAATTGGGGTTTTGCAGAGTGGTGTTCTCTCTCCGTTGCTGTTTAACTTTTACATTTCGAAACACTCTCAACCAGCAGAGGGAATTTTTATTACTAGACCTTAATATTGTAGTCGATGTCGTTAAAATTCGGACTGTAAATAACCCTAAGATTTTAGGTGTGACATTCGACAGCCTGTGTTCCTTCATTTCTCACACGAGCGCGATTATTACCAAGAACAGAGCTGCTCAAAAACCTCAAGTCGCTAGCCGGCGGCACATGGAGGAAAGAGAAAGAAACGTTGTTGACAACATACAAGGCGATCGGCCGGTATATTCTGAATGCAGAATAAGAAGCTACAGACATGTCAGAACACTGAATTCCGGCCTACAATAGGATGCTTCTTGATGTGGCTCATCGAATACTTGTGAGCATTGTATGCCCCAGTTAAGGAGCATAATGCTTGCATAATGGTGCTTTCGCAGAAACCATCCCAATCACCTGTTTGGACCGCCTTCTAGAAGCATCAGGAGATCCTTCCTCAACTTTGTCGACGATATAAAAAAATACGTCGACCAGACTTCGAACGCAACAGATTTCAGTTTTCATATCCAAAACATTCACCCAACTTAAATCATACCGAAAAAATTAACACTGCGCATGCTTTGAACTCAGCCGATTTTACTTTACCAAATTTTTGAAGGTGGGATCGTAGAGGTAGGTGCATTATGATGATGCCTCCAATTTTGTAGGTTGCCTCTTGCTAGCACTTCTAGAATTGTTTTCGTCTATTCAACACTTCCCCAAAGTACCTTTGGCGATAGTGGGTCTTTCACTCCATTTAAGAATTTACTTTTAGTCTCTAAATTTTTTTGTTTTTTAACCAATTTTTGTCAACTTCATCTGGCATTAGTCTCCATATAATTGACAGCCAATATTTAATATTTTCTCCCATCAAAATTTAAATCTGCTCAATTTTTCAATTTACTGCTGCATAATATTTCAATTTTGTGTGACAACAATTTTCACAACAAAAGCACGCCTGGCAGCTGATGCAAGCGCTATTTAAGCTACCTTTAAATAATGTTGTTATTGTTATATTTCGGTTTTTGTTTTCTGTTTTCTGCCACAATCAGCCAAAGCTGCAATTTAATGAACCGCCTGAATTTTAATTGTTTTAACATATATTTCCATTAGTTTGACAAATATTATCACAACTAAAATTAAAATGGACAAAAAGCAAATAATGCGAATTACAAAGAAAACAAGACAATTTGCATATGAAAACAAACAAAAAGCGTACTTTCAGCATAACCTTACAGAAACGATATTATTAAAATAATAACAACAATAACAATAGCTGCGCCGCTAAATAGCATTTCAACACGTTATTGACAGCATTCATTTTTGTCATGCAACACACTTTTTCAGCAGAAACTTCGCATGAGTGTGTGTGTTGCATAAATCATGCAAATAGCCAACGGACTGGACATAAGCAGGCAGTTAGTTATGCAAAAGCGTAAAATAAGATAATGATTATTTATTTAGTGTTACATAAAAGTAGAGTCTGAGAGCGTGTGGTGACGAGAGAGAGAGAGCGCGAGAATATGCTGTTACAGAATATTAAATTATTATTGTTTGTTTAAGTTTTTTGTTGCATAATTTGACTGTAATTTCAAGCTTTATAAAAACAGCAAATAACGGCATTTCATCTATTTGCATAAAACAGAAGTAATAGCTGCATTACATGCCACAAAATCGAGTGATGCGTATAATTGCGGCACAATTGTAGCTATTTTTAATTCAGAAGGCGTTTCATCAACGGTTTTTGCTGGCTTTGCATTGAAATAGTATTATTTTTAGCTCCGCTCGTATAATTTATTTAAATTTTTTTGTAAGCGAGAAAGAGATATAGCTTTAATTTTTAATTTTGATGATTAAAAATATGCCGGTTTTTATATTAACTGTTTTTTACACTTTATGAAATTTTTTTCGTTTTTTTTTAATATATTGTCAATAGCAGCTAAATTTGTTCATCACTGGAGGTGTAGTTGAGACTAAAAATTAAAATATATTTTTTTATTTTATTCATGCCTATTATTAATTTCCACAAATAGTTTCTTACCTAAGTTCTAATGCCACCAGCGTCTCTCAAATACATCAAATAACGCAATAAAATGTTTGTGGTTATGGCTGAATATGTTATGCAGTTACCATTCTTGGATGAATTTATGGTGAATGAAGGTCAGATAGCTCAATATATGTATGTATATTATGACCTTGTAAATTGAGTATTGTAAACGGTACTCTTTAAGTCAACAAAGAGCGGCACCTTCATTGCATCGACATAAATTCAAGAATATAATTCAGTGCCAGTGTTGAAGGCGGCACTTAGTAGATGCTTCTAAATGTTTTTACGTATATATATTCCCCTAATTCTATGTTTCTTATTCAAAAATACATTCCCTTACATCCCTCTCAGATCTTTTCCTGAGCAATGAATTGACCTTCAGTAAATAAAATGACGAAATTTAGCTAAAAACAAGAGAGTCGTGTTTATGGAAGCCGCGATGAAAGTTATTTTGTTATCGTAGACCATAGACCTACCGGAAATAGTCTAACGGTGTCAAATCTTACGACCAGGCAGCCAATTGACTGGGCCAGTTCGTAGGATAACACGTTCACCAACACCATCACATAGGACCAATGACGCATATTGTGCTTATTTACGAAGCCATTCAGCCAAAAATTAGCCTCATTCGTGAAGATGATTTTTCGATGAAAATCCGGTTCATTTTTAAGTTGTTGCTCAGCCCAATTCACGAGTATATGACGTTTCTGGTGGTCAATCGGCTTCAGTTCTTACGTCAGTTAGATCTTGTAAGGATACAGGCCAAGATTTTTTCCCAAAAATTCGCCACAACGACGTCATAGAGATGCCCAACGCTTGAGAACGACTTTGGAGAAACTGATTTGGGCTTTCCTCAATTGATGCCACTAGCGCATTCTCGACACTACGGGCACTTGTTTGGCTCACTGCACGGGAACATTTGGTACCTAGGTGACACCGGAAAGGTGAACCACTATCGTTGAGCCACATAAGGCCAACTTTTAAATTTGGTGGCGAATCGTTGATGCTATGGGGTTGTATAAATTGGAATGGGATCGGAAAATGTCACAGGATTCTAGAACGAATGACCACATCTGATTATATTCATATTTTGGACAAAAACCTTTTATGAAGCTTGAGTAAATGGGGTGTCACTGTTAAAAATTCAACTTCTCAATACCGCAAGAGTTACGAAATGTCGGTTCCAAGATAACCAAATTAAAGTTCTATGTTGGCCCTCGCAGTCACTGTGTTGTATGGTCGTCCAAAAAAGTAAATATTCGTTTTCCCTTTTTACTCTGAAAAATGGGTTTCTAGACGTCTCTAAGAAATTCTCTCCAAGTATCAGCTCTTAATTTTAACGGCTTTGTAAAGACGGCTTTGTAACGGCTCAATATATCTACCCATCAGACCAACGTGAGCACAAATTCAGATCAACAACCTAAACATGTCGGGCAATTATATCATATAGTATGCTGAAATGCAAAAATTCAAATGAGTATAAGCCTAAATTTTCTTTTTTCGTCAAAGCTTAGTATAAAACTCAATCCGTAAAATCGGTTTTGTATCACGCACGTCTTTGCCTTTACTTTCCTTTCGTATTAATATGACATCAATGCAAACTCAAGCACCGCCTCGTGTGTCTTAACCACAAAGACGCCTCTCAAGCGGCAAGGATACATTGTGCTTAAGTGCACCTCTTCAAAAAGCGTTGAGCTCATGGCATGTGCATGTGTGCGTATGTTTTTCTGCCTCATATGTGCGTCATAGATTACTTATTCATTGAAGCCAATATCCACTTCCGATTGCAATTCACTTTTAATACTTCCAAATTATTTTGTGGCCGGATTTGTTGCGTCGAACACACGAGCAAAAATGATGCACACACACATACAAACAAAGAATGCCGCACACAGCAATGCCCGAGGATCTAACCTACTTTCAACATATTGGCAAGGTAGAAAAAGTTGGGAAAAAAGCTAACGAGCACTCATTTGATAGTTTTGTGTGTGAAGCATAAGCTCGGTTGTGTGTGTGTGTGTGTGCCTGTCTGCTGCACTGCCAATGTAATTGCCACAGCAACCGAGCTCAATTTGAGTGCTTGTATTGTGGAAATTGAAACTTGTCGGCAAAAAGAAAACCACAAAATAAATCAATTATAAATCCCAAACGAGTGAATTGTACAAAGCTTGTAAGATAGCCTAAGCGGCAGGTGGGCCGACGACGAGCAGCCAGTCAGCAGCAGCAAAAGACAATTCCATGTTGTTTGTGGAAAAGCAGAAAAAATAAATCACTGCACAATGAGTAATACAATTCCACGCCGTAAGCCACACCGCGGCGTTGTGGAGCTGAGAAGGTAGCTGTGCAACAACAAGCCACCTGCTAATGGCCGCACTGATTGCCGTTGAAAGAAATTTCGCATGCAAACCCAAAATCTAAGCCAACATCAAAAGTGTGTAGGAAAAAGCTGGTAAAGCAGAGAATTACTAAGCGAAACTAGCAGATTGAAGAAAGTAGTGTATCTTAGCAAAAATCATGGAGACGAAACAAAAAAGCCACTTAAGTGCTTAAGTACAAATATTGGTATCAGTGAGGATTTAAGGCAAGAACTGTAAGAATACACAGCCTACAGCTGCGTTTAGCTGAGTAATGCGTGTAATTACAGCTACAATTTAATGTGCATATTAGGGTGGCCCTAAAAAATTAGAAAAACATAAAAATATTGGGTAGTCGAAAAAGTTTTTTCGTATTTCAGATCAAACTTCAATTTTTTTATTTTTTTTATTTAAAATAAACTTTAATGAATCAAATATGTATCATTTTGGTCGACCATCTTTTGCCATTTCTCCGCTAGAGACATTATTCCACCAGTCTAAAATATTTCTGGTTTCTCGACGAAAAACTGCGACAGGTAATTTTCACAGGCTTCTATTTACTACATTAAGGGAGTTCTGCTTTGAACGAAACAAATATCGGGTGATTTTTTTGAGGTTAGGATTTTCATGCATTAGTATTTGACAGATCACGTGGAATTTCAGACATGGTGTGGATGCATCAGAGCTTCCCAGCCACGCTCTCCCAGTTTTTGCCAAGTCATCAAACATGTGTGTGGTCTAGCGTTGTCCTGATGGAAGACGAAGCCCTTTCTGTTAATCAGTCTGGCCTTTTTTCGATTGCTTGCTTCAATCTCATCAGTTGTTGACAGTAAAATGTAGAATCAATCGCTCGACCAGGCTGGACCAGCTCGTAGTGGCTGATTCTCTTCCAACCCTACCAAACACTCAGCATAACCTTTCGAGGTGTTAATCCTGGCTTTGCGACCATTTGTTGAGCTTCACCGCACTTGGACCATGATCCACTTTTCGTCTCCTGCTACCATTAGCTCCAGAAATGGTTCGATTTCATTTCAATCGCAGATGTTAATTGTCGGTCCATTGAATTTTTTACAGACAATTCATGTGGTACCCAAACATCGAGCTTCTTTTTGTAGCCAGCCTTTTTTAAATGGCGATGATGCAAGGTCAGGGCTATGCAGTGGATGCATCAGAGCTTCCCAGCCACGCTCTCCCAGTTTTTGCCAAGTCATCAAACATGTGTGTGGTCTAGCGTTGTCCTGATGGAAGACGAAGCCCTTTCTGTTAATCAGTCTGGCCTTTTTTCGATTGCTTGCTTCAATCTCATCAGTTGTTGACAGTAAAATGTAGAATCAATCGCTCGACCAGGCTGGACCAGCTCGTAGTGGCTGATTCTCTTCCAACCCTACCAAACACTCAGCATAACCTTTCGAGGTGTTAATCCTGGCTTTGCGACCATTTGTTGAGCTTCACCGCACTTTTTCGCACATTATTGTCATATTTGATGCACTTTTCATCTCCTGTTACTATTCGCTTCAGAAATGGCCAGCCTTTTTTCGACTACCCAATATATTTTACAGAATCTCCGACATTTCCATTAGAGTAATACAAATTTCGTGGCAAACTTAATATACTCCATTCAGGGTATACGAAATTTGCTGCTTTAAATTTTATACTTCGAACAACCCTAATGTCTATATACGTATGACACACTAAAGCGGCTGCAAATACACAAGCCAGGGCAAGCAAAATCTTGCAGCCACAAAGAGTTTGAAATTTATAAACACGGATACACACACACTTACATATACATACTTACAAATATACAACTTCAACTACAAGTGCCATGTGCATACGTGATGACAATTCAAACGTTTCCATTACTAACCGTAACAACCACACACACACATTCAAACGCAAGTACGCTTTATAGTCGAGCATAGCGTTATTGCTGCTGCTTGTTTGGCTACTCCTACAGCTTGTTTGTTTGCCAGCGCTGAGTGATTGATTGAAATATTGATGAATAGTGGCGCATCAGGCTCAAACAGAAAGCGAACAAGAGCAGTATAATAACAACAACAACAACAACAACAATGGTAATGAAAAGCAAGCAGACATACAAGTATGTAGGCGACCATGTATAAATATCAAATGTTTTCAGAGAAAATCATTTCGATTTGATTAGATGTGGCAGCAGCAAGTGGCGTCGCGTCCATAACAGTCTGGTCACATACACATACACACGCATGTGTCTACATAGTTTTATATATAGTAAATAGTGGCATATGAAGTTATAAATACGTGTGGCGCACGGAAATAATATCAGGCAATTTGATTTGTTAAACTCATTGAGGTAAGTGGGTTTTAAGGAATTTATTGCCAATGAACTACACTGGGAATGAGTAACCGGCGCATTTAAAAGCTTAAATAAGTAGGATATAAATTGTGCTAGTTTAAGCGTTTAGTTGCCGATGGTAAAGGTTGATTTTGTAATATTGCCTGTTGGGAGAATATGAGGAAGAGCTAGAAGTATGTTGCCACAAATTCTTCGTTTTATTTAATACCAGATAGACTACGGCCTACTATGTACTATAAACAAAAGATACTAAGAGGGTTTCCCCAGAGAGGTCGTTTGAGTTTGCTGAATAGCCAGAAGTCACACAGCGCTAAATCAGATGCATACGGTGGTTGCGACACGAGATTTGTAGAAAATTTGTCGAAAAACTCACGAAGAATCAATGCAGAATGCGACGATGCATTATGGTGGTGCAAAAACCAAGAGTTGTTGGCCCATATTTCCAAATGGCTTCGGGCAAACTCTCTCTTTTTACGAATAGCTTCGCGCAAATGACGCATAACATTGAAATACTATTCCTTGTTGGCAGTTTGGCCGGTCGGAAGTAATTAGGAGTGTATCACACATCGAAAATCGAAGAAAACTGTCAACATAACCTTATCTTTTGACCTGACTTGACGTGATTTTTTCGGCTTCGGCTCACCTTTTGCATGATATTCGACCGATTGATCGTATAGCGCACACACTAAAGACATTATTATTATTATATTAATTGATCCTTGATTTGTGTACTGGAAACTGAACGAATCATGTGGAATTTGGATTTGTGTTATATGGGAAGTAAGCGGTGTTGTTGCCCGATTTCGTCCGTTATCACAGTGTGACATAAGAATGTTAAAAAAAAATGCTACGTACTAAATTTCGTCGAAATCGGTTGGACAGGTCCCGAGATATGGGATTTTTTACCAAAAAGAGGGAGGTGCCACACCCATAGTCTAATTTTCACAATGACACTCATAAAGCCTTCTCATACTAACTCTGGCGTATTTAGTTATTGATTTATCGCGCTTTTAGTAGTAGTTTTTAATAGTACCGTTATATGAGGAGTGAGCGGGGTTATCCTCCGATTTCATCCATTTTCACAAGTTCTTATAAGATTTGTACTAAGCAAATTTGAATTTATCGTACTTTTATAATTGGCGATTTATTTTGAAAAATTTTGATTTTCATTGATTCCACAGCCGACCTTCCGAAAAAAGGTGTACGGCGTCGAGAAAGTTTTTTACTTAAAACTGTCTCAAGTACAGAAATCTAAGAAAGAATTATCAAAACATCAAATGAATACAGATAATAATCCAAGGACTAGTTAAAATTTTGATTTTAAAAAAGGTATTTTTTTAGGGAAAAATTTACATTACAGATTACCTGAAAAAATGGAAGTTGTTATCGAAAATCATAATGCATAGATCACTTTCTGATATATTGTATCTAAGAAGACTAAATGAGAATTTCAAGTCGATCGGTTCAGCTGATTTGGAGAAAATCTTAGCACCGACTCTCAAAACCAAATTATGAAAAATTAGGTTTCGAGTTTTGGGAACCGTCTACAATAAGTTAAAAAATTCTTAAAAACACGCTCATATATCTGAGAGTATTTCTGGCAGCAACTTAAAATTACCGGAAGAAATCACAAATATCGCAAATGTGCACCGATATATATACAAGTATATATGTATATAAATATGAAAAAAATCGATTCACCGAATTTCAAATTCACAAGTGAAGACAACCCCTTAAACGAAAACAAATTATGATATGTGATATGTATTTGTGAGAACAAGAAATGCAAATATACCAAAAAATGCATTACTTTATTTTTCCTGCGTGACATACTTGCAATACTTTGCTGCTCCAACCGTTCACAGAAAGCTTTTCATAACTGCTTTCTGCTTTATTTTAAAATACAGAAATTCTTTTGCTGCTTACACTCAGTTACACAGTTGCATTTCTCGACTGTCGCTCTGCTGATACTTCCAAGTAGTTTTAAGCTATAAGGCGACCGATGCGTCACTGGTGCGCCGCAAATATCCCAAAGCATTTATGTCGGCTGCGCATGCGAGTGTGAGCTCAACGCTGTCTGCCGTAAGACAAAGGACTAAAGTGGGGTATTTCGCATTTCGAATTCCGTTAATGTGTGTTTGTAGGTGCGCTCGCTTGGAATTGTGCATGCACTTTGTGTTCTTGTGTTGCAAAATAACTTGCAACAACAAGGAAAGCATATTTTTATTGCTGTCAGCAGTTGACTGTAACTGTTATAGCTTTGTTCCTTTCATCGGCTCATTCGACACATGAGAATACACAGGTAATTGACATCCGAGTCATCAAAGAGAATCGGAAGTGTTAATATACTTGTTTTGCATGTATGTACATATGGCATATATAGGTAAAATTATATGCAGAAGTGCATGCAATGAGCGAAAATACAAGCTGAGCATTTGGCTGATGACTGGTCCATTAAGTAATGTTCGGTTTTTATCATACAGAATTTTGTACTACGACTCAAGTTTTCTGGAAAGGAATCAATAGAAGTTCAGTGGATTTTTTTTGATTTTGATTCTGAAGCTATTTTTTACTAATTCCATTGAGGTTGAACATTAGTGACAATATTTTGATTTTGTAAGTATACTCATCCTTCATCAGAGGATTATGAAACATGTGATGAGTCCAATATACAAGTAAAATACTAAAACTATGAGTTCCGGCAAACTTTTGTTTTTCACCAGTCTAAATATTCAACGGTGGCACTTTTCGTTAGATGTTCGCAATCATACATAATTCCTATTGCTTTGCCTGTCCATTCGTTCCTCCGTACAAGCTGTAACTTGAGTAAAAATTGAGACATCTTTATGAAACTTGGTATGCGCATTCCTTAACAAAAAAAGTAAGACAGTATGGAAATGGATGAAATCGGAAGATAACCGCGCCCACTATCAATATAACGGTACTGTTTAAATTACTAAAAGCAGGATAAATCAATAACTAAATACGCCGGAGACATTTAATTTTCTTCTTCTTCTTCTTAATTGCCGTAGACACCGCTTACGCGATTATAGCCGAGTTAACAACCTCGCGCCAGTCGTTTCTTCTTTTCGCTACGTGGCGCCAATTGGATATTCCAAGCGAATCCAAGTCCTTCTCCACTTGGTCTTTCCAACGGAGTGGAGGTCTTCCTCTTCCTCTGCTTCCCCCGGCGGGTACTGCGTTGAATACTTTCAGAGCTGGAGTGTTTTCGTCCATCAGGAAAACATGACCTAGCCAGCGTAGCCGCTGTCTTTTCATTCGCTGAACTCGCAAAGAACCATAAATCTTTCGCAGAACTTTTCTCTCGAAAACTCGCAACGTCGACTCATCCGTTGTTGACATCGTCCAAGCGTCATTTAATTTTACCTCCGACATATTATGGTGGGCTTTATGGGATGATTGGACATTCTATACGCAGTACTTTAGTTAAGCCCAAGGAAAATATTTTTTGTATGTGACATGAGAATAATAATTAATAGATAATAGACAATCGATAATACCGGATCATCTACATTATGGAGTCGCTAAACCGAATCCTGGCGGCTCCTTCTCTGCCCATATACCCATATACCGACGAGGGAGCTATGAATGGTAAGAAGCCGTTGGAGGAGAGGAGCAGTGAGCTTTCTTCTGGGAAGGTTGGTGGAGGAGTTTACTTTCCGCGGCTCTCTATCAAAGTGCGGACTTCTTTAGAGAAGTGAACATTTACTCAGATAGCAGAGCGGCGATACTATCCCTGAACTCAGTGCGGTGCGGGATGTCCGAGAAGTGTCTGACCTCGTTATCAATAGCATCGGGTGTCTCTGTGATAAGACTGGTATGGATGCCGGGCCATAGCCAAATCGCAGATAATTGTAAAGCTGATGATCTAGCAAGGAACGGCACCCTAGAACCACTATCGGTAGAATGGGAGCACCGGCTCTCGTATCCTCTTGTGTTTTACTACTGGATAGCTGAGCTTCGCGGAAGCTTGACCAGCGCTGCGCCAACATCGGTACTTGCACAGTCTCAAAAGCCTTTTGGCTTAAGATTGATTGCAGAATATTTAGTGATCTCTTTGCCCTCTCCCTAGTTGTGGAGCTATTAACAGGCCAACAGGTCAATTGGCGTCCATGCTGAAAGGCGCCGTTTGCAGAAGCTGTTTGGAAGAAGATGAGTTCGAAACAACTCAACACTTCCTTCTTGACTGTCCCACGTTTGGAATTCGCCAATATGTTAGTCCTAACACAGGAGTTCTTATTTTCTATGGCCTTACAAAGGACTACATATACCAAACCACGACCAGTCCAGTAATTTTATAGCCAGGAGTCCAGAAGCCGGAAGATAATTGGCGAATTCAAGACAGCTATAATATCATTCACAAGCGAGAAAAGGCTTTTAACACTGAGTTTTATAATGAAATCTCAAACTTTACGTGCGCAGCTGCTGGTACTGGTGCTCGGGCGACCGACCAAACATTGCAAAATAAATCCGTCCATTCATTTTGTTAAAGCACAATAAAGTCAATATTTTTCTTAACGGAAACACAATCAAAATTCTTAATTTCAATTGCATTTTATTGCGCAATTTAAGAGCATAGAAGCTTCTTATTGGTATAAGAACAAGCAAATTAAAACGTAACTTCATGCTCAAAACACAGATGAGTTCGGGTGGCACTTTGAAAGTATATTTTAGGAATAAGAAACGCACACAAATCAAACAGCGACAGAAGCCACACGCGCGCGAAGGCCATTCGCCCGTCGCGCTGAGACAATTTTCCGCTTTACGGCCACCAACGCAAAAGCGAATGTCAACCTCGCCATTGACCAGACCAGGCACAGTGCCGAGGACCGAAGACTGAGCAAAGAACGCCGCAGTCCGACCACCAGCACAAAGGAGCGTTTATTTTCATTTACGCCAAACTAATTGGCAGCAGATTATGTTGCCAGGCAGCAAGTGGCAAGTGGCTAGCAAAAAGTCGCAGGAGACGAACGCAAGTTGCGCAACCGAAGCAATTGCAAGGAGTAAGGCGTTCGGTGGCACAAGTCACTGAACCGCAGAGTGTGTGGCGCTGCCAAAAATTACGGTGCAACCAAGCACGCAAGAGAACGGCGACGTGACCAACGGACCGACACGCAGCGAACGTAGCGGCTTGAAGCGCTTGCACACCGAAGGGTGGTGTGTGTGTGTGTGCACTTGGAAGTGGCAGCACGCAAAAGCACTTAGACCGAGTGCTAAGTAAGTTAAGCCTAAACGAGTGCAGAGCGCGCAAATTACAGAGCAGCCGAAGACGCTTGCGGCAGTGGCAGAACGTCAGTGTGGCACGCAGCGTCTCTGTTGGGGTATTCGGAGTAGTTGCAAGGCAAATACATACATTGTTGTGTTTTAATTTTCGCCTACTTTGTAATCACAATTTTGCATAGTTCGGAAATTTGTTGTGAGCCCGCGGCCAGCTGCCAGGTGCCAGAAGCCAACAGTCAAAGTTGCAACAGCAGCAGTAGCAGCAGCTCAGCTAGACATAAGATGGCAATGGAGGAATAGAGAGCGTAAAAAGTGTATTTGTAAATACAAAGAAGCAAGCAGCTGGCAATAACTTGCAACACTGCCGCACGTGGTTGCATGCTCAGTGTAGGAGATGTAGCAGTTGCTGTGGCATTCAGAATCGGTTTGTGGAAGGAGCGTTGCCTGCTTGGAGTACAGACATGCCCGCTGCGAGGTCCTTGTGGGCATGTTCGCTGTTGGTGGCAGCGCAAAGTGTTGTTCAACCGACGACACGGTCGGTGGCAGCAACTACAGCTGCCACAGTTGTTGAGGGTGGAAAAATGTTGCCAGCATGAATGCAAAATAAAAAAGAAATACAAAATAAAGTGTGTACGTCGCTTTGACAACCCGCACGTGATGGTGTGTGTGTGTGCGCCGCTTGCCGTCTCGCCTTCAAGGTGTGCTTCGCCGACTTTTCCTCTTTGCTTGCTCGTGCCAGTCATGCAGCGCGTGGCATGTCTCATAGTTGCATGCCACTTTTGATGTTGGCAACTCAAAGCCATGCACACACACACACACACACACCAGTACATATGAATTTTTATGCGCTTAACGGCTCTCCTGCGTCGCTGCCGTTTCAACTCTTTCGCAATTTCATTTTGATTTCCTTTTATTTTTGCTGAAATTTGTGCCCTTTTATTGCCGTTGCATGCTTGAGAATGCAACAAAAACTGCAACAACAACAACACACTTGCTTTGCATAGTTGCAAGTATATTTGGCGTATTTGGCTTTGTGTTGCATAGTTTTGTAATTAATTTGCGAATAATGCAACACATTTGCACACTCTCCCCCCGCCTTTCCTCTCTTTTGTTGTTTGGCGCGTTTTTGGTGGCTTCCTAATAATGTTGTGCTTTTTTACTTATTTTACTTGCTGTGATTACTGTCATCACACTTGGCGCTTATGCTGTTGACGTTCCAAAAGTATTTCGCTTTAATATACTTGCTGGCATTCCCTTGATTGCTTTGTGTGGCGAAACTGCTTTTGTAGAGAAAATGAAGCAAGCGAGGAGTGAGCGGTAGAACGTGTAAGTTTTCATTGGTAGGGTGCTAGAAAGTTTTATTATAGGATCATTCGATGCCAGGCTTGGATCTCTGAGTAAGTAATTGCGGTCATGCAGTAAAGCTGGGTCTTCAAGAAATAAGTAAGCTTAGAAAAGAAGTCAAGATCGTGTAGATTATGCCTTTGGCCTTGGAAATTGGAAATCAATTGGATGAAAATACCGAGCTATATTTTATATAGCAAGTGACACTGTTTATTTGCTCGGTTATTTATTATCTAAAAGTCATACCAAAGTTGAGTATAGGCCACACGCTGTTGCTGATGAGTGACTAGTAGAAATTGGCGTTTGTTCGTCGAGAGAGGACTTCTTCTCAATTGCTTACTCAGTACGAAATAGCACATGTTGGCAAGAGTTATTCTGCGTTGGATTTATTTATTTATTTTATTTATTTAATCACTAGGATACAAAGTATATACATATAGTATGCACCTATAGAGGTTTCGAGGCTAACATTGTTGTTGGTGTTAATACTGGTTCGAAAATAGACGAAATTACCTACGACTTTGAAGTTATGACAGTCAACATTGATGACGACTGTTTGTTTGATCACAGGAGCTATTTTTTCTGACCCTCGTTCACTACCAGAACCATTTGCTTTGCTTCCTTGTCCAGTCTGGAGAAAACAGAACTAACGGCGCGGGTGCTATTGCCAATGATATCGATGTCGTCGGCGTATGCCAGCAGTTGTACATTTATAGAAGATTATTAAGTTCTGCAGCTCGAATTATTTTCTCCAAGAACAGGTTGAAAAAGTCGCACGAAAGGGAGTCGCCTTATCTGAAACCTCGTTTGGTATCGAACGGCTTTGATAGCTCCCTTGCGATCCTGACGGAGCTTATGGTATTGCTCGACGTCAGTTTACACAGCCGTTTTAGTTTTGCGGGGATACTAAATTCAGACATATCGGCATAACGGCAGTTCTTTTTCGTCATAAGCTGCTTTAAAATCCACGAAGAGGTGGTGTGTGTCGATCCTCTTTTCACGGGTCTTTTCCAAGATAGTAATAACTGGTCAATTGTTGATTTTCGAGGTCTACAGCTACACTGATAAGATTCAATCAGCTTGCTGACGGTGGGCATGAATCTTTAAAACAGTTTGCCCGATAGAATCTTATACGATGTTGAGGAGGCTTATTTTCAATCCCGTATTTGAATAGTTCCGTCGACAAACCATCGGTGGCCGCCGCTTTGTTGTTCTCCAGACGAATAATTGCTATTCGAACTTCTACAGGGTCGGGCAATGGAACGTCCGCTCCATCGTCATCGATTGGGGAATCGGGTTCACTGTCTCTTGGTGTTATGCTTTCAATGTCATTCAGCAGGCTGGAGAAGTGTTCTATTCATATGTTCAGTATACTCTGGGCATCAGGCACTAGATCACCTCTGGGGGTCTTGAAAACTTCTATTAGTAGCAGCATCTTTCGTAAAATTTTCGATCTTCACCACTGCCGGCCAGCTTGTCAAGCTCTTCATACTCATGCATTTCTGACTCCCTCTTTTCTTGTCTATAAGGAGCAGAAGATGGAAATCAGTTCTCGGTATCTATCCCGCACGTGTTGTGGTCGATAGTAACGTTGCGAGTTAAGTAGTCTCTGCTACGATACGGCACTTCTCATCGTACCAGCTGTTCATTTGCCTTTTCCTTTCCACCTGTACGTAAGGAGTTTGAAATGCCATCCCACAGTTCCCTTATACCGAGTCGCTGATGAGTGCTCTCAGAGAACAGTAGTGCGAGTCGAGTAAAAAATGGTTCAGCTATCTCTTGTGATTGCAGTTTCCCGATGTCAAACCTTCCTTGTGTTTGTTGACATGCGTTTTTTGCTGCACAGAGGCGGGTGCGTATCTTGACTGCAATAGAAGGTGGTCCGAGTCAATGTTAAGACCTCGGAACGTACGCACGTCTAAATTACTAAATTTATGTCTTCCGTCTATCACAACATGATCGATCAGCTTGGTGGCTTTTCGATCTGTAGACAGCCTTGAGTCTAGTACTACAAATAACATATATTTCGGGGCTCGGCGAAATTGCTTATCCTCAACCTATTTGGTTTTGTTTCAATATAGAGGCTGAATCTACCAACCGTAGTGCCAAAGATAATTTCTTTTCTCACCTGGGCGTTATAAGCACAATTTTGGCAACGTGGTTGGGGAGTTCTCATAGGTGCGCTCCAAGCGCTCATTTAAGTCATCTTTGGTCGCATCGTTCTTCTCTTCCGCCGGGGCGTGGGCGCAAATCAAGGACTTGTTGTAGAACCTCGCTTTCTCGTTCATCCACCGTGGTGAATTCCAGTGCTCAGTGCTAGTCTCTCTCCTATCATGAATCACACACTCAAGCTGCTGCGTGAGCTGCTTGAGCCATGTGTAAAAGAATCGTTTCTGGCCACTCCCAAGTGAATGGCGATCAGAGAACTTTCCTCATTTGCGTGAACTTCCACTCATGACTACATCCTCCACTCACGGCTCCACACTCAAAATATCTTTTCGAAATTTGTTTGTACTTGTATTAAATATTTACACTCAAGTCAATTTTTTTTAGTTAATTTTTAACAATTTTTACGTGACACCTAAATCTCACCTCCATGCATTTTCTATCAAATTTTGCGTATCGCAGGCTGATATGCTGCAGTTATATCGAATATTAATGCACTTTACTACCGTTATGCAGCAATTTTTCATATTAAATAACAAAACATTTTCCCTCTGACATCGCACCGAGCCGACCAAATTGCACAGCGCTTTATTGGCAACGGCAATGATGCAACAACAATGCCCGTATCGATAGATTGGCCGGCCGCACAGGCATTGCAGAAACTAAAATAATTGTGAAAGCAATAGAAAACCTAAGACTGCAGTCATTTTTCATGATCTCAACCGCAAAAATCTCTATTGTTGTGTGCGGTCAAGTGTTTGCCTGTGTGTGTGTGTGTGCACCGGAAATGACCTGTCACATTGACAATAGCTAAAATAAAATGCTCGGCACAGTTCATATATACCACGCTGTGGCATATAAGCAATCAATTTTGTTTGAGTTTGCAGCTTATGCGTGTGAGTGCAGCTGCTGGTATTGTAGTACACCGCAATCGAAATTGATGGGGCGTATGAGTAACATTAAATTCCGGCCGTAATGAAGTTCGTTATAAATGTAAGCCAAGAAACGATGTTGTTTTGGCATGCTCTGCTCAACTTATTTATTACTCTAGTGGCATGTTCACGCATACACAAGCATACATATGTATTTAGTTGTTGTGAAAAATATGTTTTCAATATGGACAGGTGTACTTGCAGCATATTGGACGTTAAGCTGACAGCGTGTGTATTGCTAGCCAATTAGGTATTGTGAAGGGGTATTATTGCATATCAATGATTTCTCATAAATACTCTGGGGTGTTGTATCGCACATATTGTTAACTGAATGTAAAGAGAATAAATTAATGTTACATAAAAGTTGATTGGCTTGGTTGGATTCACTGGAAGTGACTTTATATGTACATACAAGGTACAAAGTAAGCAAGACTTTTTGAATCCAGCGCGCCCTGGTGGCGCCATCTATATGTCGATGCGTTAGAATCTGCTATTTTTATCGATTGTCCAGTGAGAATTTCATGACATTTCATAGATTGGAAGTGAAGTTATTGCGTTTTAAGTGTCGGTATGCCTGTGTTATCGGTGCGAAAATGAGCTTCGAACAAAGAGCCAACATTAAATTTTGTTTTAAAATTGGTAAAACTTTTACTGTAACGTTTAAATTGATGAAACAAGTTTATGGCGATGATTGCCTATCCCGTGGCAGAGTGCATGAGTGGTTTCAACGTTTTCAAAGTGGTCGTGAGAACATATGTAAATGACGATCAACATGTGGGTCAATCAAAATTCGTGAACACCGGAAATTCCATCGAAACTGTGCCTGAATTCATCAAAAATCAGCCGAAATCATAATTGAAATTCATTGAAAGAGAATTGAACATCTCCAAAACATCGATTTATTGCATTTTGACCGAACATTTGGGCTTATGAAAGGTGTGTGCACGGGTTGTTCCACACAAATTGACTGATGACCAAAAATTGCTCAGAATCCAACATTCGAAGGACGCTTGTGACCGATTATTTGACCAAAAATCACATTCTAACCATTAACCACTCCCCGTATTCACCTGATTCCCTTTGTGAAAATTGCATTTGCCCATGAAAGGAAAGCGTTATGCAGACGTAGAGGCCATTCAAAAGGCTTGCACCGGCATACCGGCGGCCATACCAGCCAACGAGCCAAAACACTCGTTCGACAGGCTTTTGGACCGTGCAAAAAGCTGTATTGAAGCAGAAGGAGACTACTGATTTTGCCGAAAAATACATTTGTTCGGTTTTTTTTTTGAAGTCCTGTTTACTTTGGAACACACCTTGTATAGTCGGATGATATTTAGTGGTTGGATTGCAGTAGGCTCCTTGCACTCGCTAAAAAGTTTATAAATAGGACATAAATATGAAAAAGAGTTTAAAAGAAAGTTATTGGAGTGAAGCTAATAGGCGATGCATTTCTTATTCAATTTAAGAAGAGAAACCTTCGATGTGAGGAGATATTTTAACGTATTTTAAGGCAACTAAAATACTGAAAACCTTATTTTAAGCTCTCTGAAAATTAACACTTTTAAACATATAGTCATGTATTCTTGCGAATTGGAAGAATGATAATATTTATGTTACTCCAGATCTGTGGTCTTAAGTGGAAATTTATTTGTTGCTTATGTTTTAAATATGGTAATTTTTATGTGCGCTCTACTGACCTCTCAAAAAGGCATACCAGTTTTAATGACTAAAAATTTGTGTGAAAAAAAGTTTTCTGTGCTCTGAATCCAGTGTTTTAGCAAGAGATTTAAATGGTTTATGGAAACTTGTACTATAATTTAAGAAAAAAATGGCTGTAAAATTTGAGTTTCATGGGTTTCGCGGCTAGAAAAAAAGATTTTATTTGACTTAGTTAATTTTATAACATCTCTAGAATTTTGTTTTAAGTTCTTTAGTTGATCCGTGAAAAATTTTTGGAGATACAGACTTGAAAAATTGCGCGCTTGAGGTCAACTCCCAGGTTGTTTAATAAGTCTCTCTGAACATTAATGCATTTACTCCAACGATCCTCCAATCTGTGGACCCCATCCCTGAAGTGAGAATCCGCAAGGTCTGCAAAATATGCCTCAGCAGCCGCTATGACCTCTTCATTTGATGAAAAACACTTGCCACGCATACATTTTTTGAGTTCTGGAGACAAATGGAAGTCACTGGGGGCTAAATCTGGTGAATACGGTGGATGTTTCAACAATTCGTACTTTAATAAATGGATTGTAGCCATTGTCAAAATGCTCTTGTTACACGGTGCTTTGTCCTGATGAAAAATAATTTTTTTCCTCTGCAAATCAGGTCTTTTTTCACGAATTTTTTCCTTCAACTGGTCGTTATAGGTTGCAGTTGTATTTAAAATTAGAGTTTGCAAGTAATCCACAAACAAAATTCCTCTCTCATCTCAAAAAACTGATGCCATACCCTTCTTGGCCGATTTCCGGACACGAACTCGTTTCAAAGCCGAACAACCAAGTTCCCTCCACTTTTTAGCCTCTTGTTTTGATTCAGGATCATGGTGTTAGATCCAAGTTTCATCCGTAGTGCTGAATCGACGCACAAAATCCACTTTATCCTTTTTGAAACGCTCCAAATGTTGCTGAGAAAGTCGCTTTTGAATGTGTTTTTGTTCCATTGTTAGCGAATGCGGCAGCCATCGTCCACACAGCTTTCTAAAACCCAAAATTTCACTTAAAATATGGCTCAGACTGCCTAATGAGATGTGCAGAGCCTCTACTAAATATCTCTCAGTCAATTGACGATCTTCCGAAACCACATTCTGCATTTTGGCTATGATTTCTGGTGTTGATGCGTTTTTTAGACGTCCTTCACGCGGATAGTCTTCAAGGCTTGTACGACCACGTTAAATTAAGCAACCCATCTTTCTACTGTTCTATTTGTAGGTGAACAATCATTATACACTTCTAACACTCGTTCGTGAGTTTCTTTTGGTGGTACACCTTCCAAAAATAAGAATTTCATCACTGCACGATTTTTCCATTTTGAAAAAGTACTGTGACTCGATGACACTAAATGGCTTGTAAGTAAAGAATGAATTGACAGATTGAAATGAAACTTCACATACGTTCAGATGACGAGTGTACCAACAAAACAACAAAAAAAATTGGCCTAGTAGCAACGCCTTCTCTTATCGAACGACAAAACTTATTCTCACACATTCGGTCAGCTAGAGCATGTCCGCCATAAATTTCCACCAAAATATATGCACTGATGCCATTGAATTGATAATGATATGGTATGCTCTCCTATTTTTGAGTCCAAATGCTGTTTTGCACTAACAAACACATTTTGTTTAAGTTATTTATAATTTTAATGACTGTCTTCGCTTATGAGCGCCTATGTCATTAACCTATAAATAACCGCAGCATTTAATCAAGTTTTTTTTCTAAAGCTATAGTCTAGCAAGTCGATCTATATGTTCAGATAGTCACAACAATCACAATTTGTCGTTTGTCGTTGCACCGCCGCACACACGCAAAGAAATAAATGATTTTATGCTGCGGCTGTGACGCTTATTTTTCATAACTCTCCGTCATATGAAATGCGAAAAGGCAACGAAGAGCAGCAGAAAATTGAAAAAAATAACAACTTATGTTGAACATGTAAATACTAGGCACAAGCTGAAGCAAAAAGTACACAGACGCACTCGCAATCATTGGAGTGTATAAAAGTCGGCGAGTGGAGTGGAAGTAAATGACTGATTACGTAATATAAAATTCAACAAAGCGCATAAATCACGCATTTTTCTGCTGACAAGCAGAGCACGGTGAGCAAATGAAGCGCAGAGAGGGAGCGTTGTTGTACGAAAGTCGCATGGCGAAGTCGCAAACCTCAAGCAACAGAGGTGCAGGAAGAAGACGCAAACTCGCTTGTTGGATATAGACCACAGTCGCCGGCGTAGTTGTTGGCCTGCTTACCGCATTGCCGTAACCCTTTCTTGCTGGTATTTGCTTACACAAAAATATGTAATTGTATTTATTGAAATCGCCAACGCAAACCAAATTCACTGGCTTCCAACAACACGCTGCAGCCATTAACTCCTTCGCGAACGAAATTAACACATCTTTGTTGTTGCTTTTGCGCCCAAATTTGCGCATTTTCACTGCCCTCACTTTGGCCCCGCACTAAACGCAAGCAAATACGTAAGAAAGTTGAAAAGCACAAGCGCGTTGGTGGCGAAAGTGCTCATAAAGAGAATGAAAAGTAAAAAGGCGTACGCCACGGCGTATACCTAATCAGGGGCAAACTTTTTCTCATAAATTCATGGCGCAGATAATTGACTAAAATTTTCAATTATACCAATGAAAAATGACAGCTACTTTGCATTAAAAAGGGTATATGCAAATAATTATGATGCAAGCGCTGGGGAAAAGTGCTAAAGCAAACAACAACAACAAGTAATTTAAACAAAAGCGAAGTTTTAAAGTTCAATTTCAATGTCTGCACTCAAAAAGGCGCAGAAAGTCTAAAAGTATGTAAACGAAATTAATATATTGGCAACTCAACAAAGAAATCGCTGAAAATTAGGAAACGCGTGTGGCAACTTGTCTCGACTTTGGTTAAGATTTGTGTGTACAATTCGTAACTTTTGTTGTTTGTGGGCGTGTGTTTATGCCATTTTGTCGGATTTTGAATTCATTTCAGCTAAAAATGAGTAAACAACAGCAAGTTATAAAAGACAGTTAAAACAAAATAAACAAACTGGTGTTCAAACGTGCGGAGAGTTGGTGATTTGAGTTCAAAAAACAAGATTTTTACAGTGATTGCTGAAGTAAACAACGAGATTATTAAGTATAAAGAAAAATAGTCATCAAAAATTTGTTCCTAAATACAGGGTGTTCCAATAAGGCTGATACGGTTACTTGAAAAAAATTAGTATTATTTGAGGAATTAAATTTTTTTTATTTAGTGTGAAGTGCAATCGATACAATTAAGTTCAATTTGCTTCTTTTCTGGGACAAATTCGATGAACCCAGTTTCAATTACTTTTTCCACTAGATCAAGTCGTATGTTTTGTTTGCACGCTTAACATGGACTTATAAAGCTTTAACAGAGTCTGGTTTATTGCTAAAGATCAATGACTTCAAATATTGCTCAAGAACTGCTCTAATGGCGTTAAACCACAATTTCTTGGAGACCATTCAATGACACAATTTCTTGAAAAAATCGAATCTCCAACTTTTCTCACAATAATTCCATTGTTGCACTTGCTGAGTGGCACGTAGCCTCCTTTTGTTGGAAGCAAATGTTGTCAAGATCAACTGCTTTCAATAGCGGCCATTAAAAGTTGGTTATCATCGATCCATACCGCTCTTCATTGACAGTAACAGCTGGAGACAGCTTCATTTCGAAAGATTTACAGACGGATGGTTCCACCAGACCAAAAACCCTATCAAACTGTCAATTTAGGTGAATGTAATGATTATTCATGAATAATCTTTTCAAAGTCTTCGCACCAGAATCAACAGTTTTGTTTATTTACCTCAACAATCAGATGAAAGTGTGCCCCATCGGAGTAGAAAATTTTCTTAAAAAAAAATCGATGTCGCTTTCAAGTTCTGTTCTGAGGCAAAATCAGCTAATCCACGACGTTTACGGTAGTCCAATTATTTCAGTTTGCAAGAATAATTTTATATGAATGCAAGCTCAATGCCTTTCTAAAAATCCGTCAGATTATGGCTTGAGAGAGTCCCAATTCTTGAGAATGTCTTGGAATCGACAAATTGTGCTCTTCAGCAACACTTGGCTGCACAGCAGTAATATTTCTCTTACTTCAGGCGGCTCTTTGTCTTATTGGCACTTGAGCATTATGTAAAGAAAGTGTGCGCTAGAGATTTTCAACAACTCGACGAGTAGCGAGCGCAGGTGTACGATTATTACGACCATAAAATGGCAAAAGCGCACGAAAAATTCCAAATGAAGGACGAATACTTTGATAATAAAATTTAATAATTTGTAAACATTGTTCGGGTGTATATCGTTAGAAATCATATCGTTCAGTAAACTATGCTTTTGATCATGTAATGCTCTTTAGCAAAAGGTTTCTGCATGAGCCAATTAAGATTACTGAGTTGATACCGCTAATTTTGGACAAATTACTCAAAATGTATTTCATTTATATTTATTTGAGTTGAGGATGTAGCAACGCGCTCATGGTACAGCTAGTTACTATACGAGTAGTTAATGTTTTTTTGTAATGTATGAACTTTGCACTTTTTAAATTTTTTTACTAATATAAGATATAGTGAAAAGAAGTCTATCGATTTTGCATTAACTTGAAGGTTAGGCAATATATTCACTTTTTTTATCACTTATTAAGCGCGAGATTACTTAACGACAGTATTTTTGCTTTAAAAGTAATGCAACTACCATGGAAACCATCGTCTCTTTTCTCTTGAGGCTAACTTTTCATCAGCAAACTCATTCGCCGCCAACAGAAATAGATAGAAATACCTTAGTTCTAGGTTCGAGCTATAAAGTGGATGACTAAAAGCCTGCCAACCTATCTTTCTGAGCTTCTCGTCAGTCACTGTCATTTTATATGTGTGAATATAGGCTGCCTTTTGCCACAATTCCTCTTCCATTGGCCGAAGCTGGCAGTTTCTGAGTGATTAAGAGTTTAGGAGTGCAGCTGGTCATTGATGTCCCTGCCAATCCTATTGGCTCCCCGCTGGCTCAATTTTCATCGCCACAATTCAACCGCTCCAGAAATTGATTTCCTTTTCTAGACCTCATACTTTAGGAGATGCTGTTTTTCTCATATTTTTTTATTGGTAAGTTTCGATTTTTAGAAAATTTTTAAAGTGAGTCTCTGAGATACAGGCCTTGGGAAGACGCTCTATTACTGCACTTCCTTTTATGTAGTTAACTTTTTCTACAATTATTTTGACGGTGGCTTGTCTTGATGCTCCCATATTGTGGGTGTGGTGCGGAAAATGCTGCCAGCTCGTGGTAATTTGTGGTTATTAGTATGCTTGTAACGATAATTTGTATTAACTAAGTGTTTAAAAAATAATAAAAAAAACATTTGCAAATAACAAGCCTATTTATTAAATGAACTTGATTGTTACACAAGTCCTCATACCCACAAAACATCTACGTAGTCTTTGGAACCTTATGGCATACAAACTAAATTTAAAGACAAAATATTAACTAAGTGACACAAATAGTTTAGGAAACCAATATTTATGGTAAAAAATAAAATGTAAATGTTTTTGATAATTTCTTCACAATACTCCACTATTGTCCTCAGATTTATAATAGTAATTATGCTCGGAACTAAAAACTCTCGGAATGGTTCGAAAATCTACTTTGCTTCACTTGTTTAAGTGTGCATTCTCTTATATCCCTTACGCAAAATATGTACAAGGACGTTTACGGGCCGAATTTACACAAGTAATAAACAGGATTTTTAATTATCTTTTGCGACTCACACCTCGGCGTTGTGGAAGATGCATACATAGATGAAAAGTAAATGAAAAAAATTGTCAAAAATTAAGGGCGTCTCAATTTTTCTTGCTTCTGCTACATTTCTTATTTACCAATTTCGCTTTCATTTCTTGTGTCCCACAGACATACTTGTACGTAAGAACAAGCACAATGCTATTTAAATTTTCCCTCGATGGCTATGTGTTTGGAATATTTAATTTTGTAACTTATTTTCGAACTTTCGGCCTGAACCGGGAACAAAATGCCCAACATTTTTCGTTTGTACATAAATGCAGGCACGCACAGCCAGTCACTTGCAGGACAACAGCTCAATATAGACGCCTCGGAGATATAGTGAGGAGAGGGAGAGCGACCAGGGCGCCTGGTGGGAAGTGCCGTTAAGAGCGGATGGAACACACCGCAATGGCTAACAGCACGAAAATTGACTTAATTTCCGCTATGGCCACAATACGCGGTCTGTCGATTTTCGTACGCGTAGTTGGCAACGCAAGCACTCGCTGCCGGCCAACAGCCATCTACGAACTGCGACGCGGCAAACACTCATCGTGTCTACCAAACAAGGGGACGCAGAGCACAGTAGCTGGCAAAAAAGTTAAGCGACTTGGTCAACTGGGCGCTAGAATTGAATTGAGTGGCACGAAGTTTCTAAAAAGGTAGAGTTCAGCAACTGATTTCGGGCGGGAGTGCGCATTTGTAATTGAACTATAAAGAAAGGAGAAAAAAACAACAGCATAAAAGACAAAAGGATGAGGAGTCAGGGCGAACGAGGCGATTGCTTGCTGTCGAAGTTCCCTACATTTTGTTTACTGCTGGCGAACGACAGCAAACTATTTGAATTTTTTACTGTTTTTGTGCAGCGCGTGCCCTTAGCGGGCACTCTAATGCAGTTAGTAAAGTTTTTATTTCATAAATTATTTTCTATAATTGTTTGACTGTGCACCAAAAATTCTGCAGGAAAGACATTTTCTTGTGTGCTTGTCATTGTTTCCTTTTTAAGTCCGCTTTTCTATGTATTTCCACGCTGCTAACTGAAATGAAATTTTTTCCGTTTGGACTTTGCAAGCGAAAAATTGGGCAATAAGTGTCTTTTAAAAGTGAAATAAAGCTCGAGAGGCAAAAGCGAAAATTTACTCAAATTAGGAATTCAAATAAAATAAGATAATTTCGACCACACCGATGCTACGATACCCTTCACCGGTACATTCCTTACAGCAACTATGTGCATAATCGTTTTTGCCACATTCTTTGATATAAACGACCTTCAAGTCCCACTTATATAACTAGAGACGCCTGTTCGTTATGATGCCCAGAGCTCCTAGGCGTGTATAAAAGACCGTCGCACATCTACAGAGCGTATGAAGCCAATCGTCGCTGGCTTCTTAGCAAAGAATTGACGTAGTCCCACAGGAATCAGTCTAACGGCGTCAAATCGCACGATCGACAGGGCCATTTTGTGAGATAACACATTCACCAAACTTGGTTTCGAATAAATCGATTGTGACATTCGCTGTGTGGCTTCTGGCACCATCCTGTTGGAACCACATATTGTCCAAGTACATACTATCCGATTTGGGCCCAAAATATTCGGTTTCCATTGAGCGGCCCAATGACTTCGCCGACTCATAAACCGTACTTTTTTCTGGAAGCAATGGTGATTCATGGAGTACGTGTAAATTGCTGCCTGACCAATAACGCATATTTTGCTTACTAAAGAAGCCATTTAGCCAGAAATGAGCCGCATCGCTGAAAATGATTTTTCGATGAAAATCTGTATCAATTTCAAGTGGTCGCTCAGCCCAATTCACGAACATACGACGATTTTGACGATCAAGCGGCTTCAGTTCTTGGGCCAATTTGATTTTGTAAGGATGTAGGGCAAGATCTCTTCGCAAAATTCGCCACAACGACGTCACAGAGATGCCCAACGCTTGAGAACGACGTACGTGTGAGAGACTGGTTTGTGTCTTCCTCAATTGATGCCTAGCGGCGGCAATATTCTCTAGACTAACGGGCACTTGCTTGTCTCACTGGCACGATAACGGTTTGTACTGTGCCTGTGGAATCGAATTTTTCCACAAGACGCTCAATTGTTGATCTGACAGGACGATTATGACGACCATAAAGTACACGTAGCGCTCTTAAAGTTCAGGTCACTGACTCCGAGTTTCGAATTTTTATAATTTCGACTCGTTGTTGGATCGTATATCTTTCCATGATTAAATGGCAAACCTTACTAAAGAGAAATTTCAAAACAGCGGGGAAAAATATGGATGGAAAACCCCGTTAAATCAGCTATGAACTAAAAACACTGAGAAATTCTGTTTTTTTGGCGCTCCAGTAGAGCTTTTATATACAGTTTTTTTGTTTTTTATAAATATTAAATCTGTAACTATATACAAACGTGTTATGGAAAAAAATTATATAAGATACCATTACATCTATATACATAAATCCTATTTACATCAAATTAAATAAAATATAAACTCAAATCCAGGTGCATAAATTAAATAAATAAAATAAATAAATAAAATATATACATATATTACAATATTTGTGGCTAAGGAGCCGCCGCGGCTTTCTATTCCTGCGTCTGCTTAATTTTCAATTCAGTCAATGGTTTTCGGTGGCTGACTGAGTCGTCTCAGTTTCTTTGTGCTATCCGCACATTTTGTGGTGATTATGGTACGTACATTCTTCTTAGATAAATTCGTGTTCTGTCTAACACAATATATGATATCGGCAACCTTGTCCGGATCTAATTGTCCCTTAGGAGGACGTTGACGGCCCTTAAATGCTGGTGAGGGCTTGCCGCTGAGTGTATTTTTGGCCAGCACCTTTTCCGAGAAGACCAAACAAAGCAAACTGCGCGTGGCCGTGGACGGAGCCTCAAATGATATGAGTTTGAATTTTTCGCTGGGTACTGTTGTGCCATTCGGACCAAGCACTGTGTAATTAGAGTCGTCAGTAGAGGGAAAATTTTGTGTTTGCATAGGCGTTGAACTTGCAGCGGGTCGTGTGGGGTTAAAGATGGCTGTACCAGTGCTGGTAACGCGATTATTCTCTGCGGCATTCGAAAACCGGATACCATTGTGCACGATCGGCATCTGCATAGAGGTGGAACTTATTTCGGGTTGAGAGAAGGTAAAAACCGGTGTACTGGTGCTGGCAGTGCGATCGACTTCCATGGCATTAGAAATACCGATACTGCTTCCAGTACTTGTAGCAACAGTTTCATAGGCAGCTACAGATCCAACGGTTTCAATTGTGTTTGTAGATTGGTTGGCTTCTCCATTGTTTATGTATTTTCTGATATTACTGCTGTCAACAATATTGTTTGTGTTGTTTTGAGTGGGCATTGAAGTTGTCATAGATTGTGTGGCAGCAAAAATTGAAGTGTTGGTGCTGGAAGCGCGATTATACTCCACTCTGTTGGTACTGTTGATACCATTGGTCAAGATTGGCATTTGCATCGTTGTTGAACTTGTCACGAGTGATGTTCCTGAACTTGTAGCAACAGTTTCATATGCAGCTATGGATTGAATGCCACCCATTCCGCTGTTCGGTTGGGTTTTGACTCCGGTTATAACTGAATTTCTGATGATACTGTTGTTAGTGCAGTAATTGCCATTATAAATGATGCGAGGCGTCATGCTCTGCTCTCTGTTTGAACCAGCAGGGACAATGACACTGGGTCTACTTGTACTTGGTGCAGCATGCGTTCTATATGAGTCGCTCGTAGAGACATTTAATTGGCGCTGTTCTAATAACACATTTCTTAACGACATAGTTCTTTGGTGCTCCATGATTCTTCTACATATTTTTGCAAGTTTAATCATTTTTCCCGTATATGCATATCTAATTTTAATGATTTCTTGCGCTTCCTCGTCGAGTGCGTTTCCAGACTTCAATGGCGGTAGATACATTTCCAACCATCTGTTTAACAACTTGTCTACTTCATCCGGATCTGTGGCCTTATCGAACAATTCGACTTGACCTGCGAACTCCTCCTCAGAAATAGCCGGAAGCTGGTGGCGGTCCATAGTTTCTAGTATTAGTTTATTCAATATTTTTTGTAGTTTCTCCGTTTATTTTGCTGTCAATCTCGAGTGGCTGTGAAATTCACTGTGACCATAGTTGGCCGTGTCACCAGCTTTTATAGGCCGTTCGCAGCCAGGTAGAATGCTGCACCGGACGTCGTGCTGTTCAGGTAGTCGCGCATTTGCCCCAAGCGCTGTAATAACAAAGAAAATAGTGAATTTATTCTTCTAGTTCCGACAATCTTAAATTTTAAAATTGCTACATTAAGATGTCTTTTGCATATCCTTTATTTAATCCTGTGACACATGATATTTAGCACAGAATTCTCCATTTAAAATACTCTCCGCCTTTCATTTTGAGTAATTTTCAAATTACCCAATATTTCTATTGACAAGGAACAATAAAAAAGACGGAACTTAATAAGTTATGCCTTGAGCGAAGTACAATGTTATGGACACACCTACTTCTATATTTTGCTGACATATCCAAATATTTATAGCATAATAATATTATTACATTCTTCGAGTGTGTTCAAGGTAAGGAATTATAGGAACTGCATAACCCTAGCATTACGTTGAAAGTAGAGGCGTTTTTTGAGGGTTTTGTTATTTAATGACCTTGCTGACAAGAGGTGGTGCTTAAGTTCATAGAAATTGCATTTAATCCACTGTACTGTGTATATTTATGTAAACCTTTGTTACAACACATATGAAAAGGTGAATGCAGCTTAGCCAGTGCCTAAAGCAGACCATATCGTTTTCGTTAAGAATTACGTTTAATGTCATAAGAGTGGGCTCTAAAATATTGAAATGGGGAGAATAACATAAAATATTTTCAAATATTTTATAATAATAGCATTTCCTAGTAACTAAGGTCTACCTAGAGTGATACAGGCTTCGCGATTCCATACAGCTTAAATTCCAAACTATCGCTACATCCAAGAATTGGTTTAAGCTTTCTATAAACAGCAATTATAGTAGATTATCCATATCTCGGGTTGTATAAATGTGATATGATTACACAATATGACATTAAAAAGAGGTGATTTCGTGCTAAAAATACATCTTTAACAGTTCTATGATTGCTTGACTGAGTATTATTATTTCAGCATGCGTCCAAAATGCACTTCAGCAAAGACAATTTATGCTATAGCTTAAATTGTTCGAAGAGAAAGCTAAACATTGCAGAAAAAACCTTTGGAATCATTTAAATATATAAGTTTGGATACAAAAAGGCGCTCGTCGGTCAAGCCAGTATTGACGACGGTTTGGAAGGTTTTGCTATGAGTTTGGTAGGATCGGTAGATAGCATCGAATAAGAAGATCCTCTACTAATTCAGATATGTACTGTCAACACTGAACCGTCTGAAGGGAGCAAAAGCAGGAGAATTGTGTTCCAACGAAAGACTACTTAGATCGATAGTGGCCTGCCAGGAGCTCCGAAAGTTTAGTTGAGAGGTTCTTATGCATTCACTTTATAGTACTGTCATCGCGGCAAGTAATACCTACCTATTCTTATTAATGGTGAAGGATTTTTCTAATGAAGTATTCGCCTAAATAAAAGCTTCCGAATACCGACTGTCCACACTTTTATACTGTGATTGAAAATATGTTGAAGATATCGACGAATTATTAGTTTGTATTTTTTATTAGCAGGAAATTGGACTATACTATAACCTTTAGTTTAGTTTATACCGCATATATCGATATTAGAGTCAGCCAAATATATAAATATGTATAACGACTGAGGTTATGTCATTCATAACAAAGATAAGAAAAAACACCATAACTTCGTTTGTCATAATACCTTTCAAAAATATAAAAGTTTATAGACAAGAACTTGAGAACTTGGTCAGCAAGTTTTAAGGGGTTACATGAGTTTTCTCGAGTAACAACAAGGTATTTTTCAACTTTTTTTCTCATAAAAAAAATGAAATATTTTATTAATATTTTTTTTTGCTACAAACATACAATAACAACAAAGAAATTCTGAAATTTTTGGAAAAAATATTTGAAACACGGCCATTGTGACACCATTTCCGGTGACACCTCTTATAAATATACGTCCGCGTTGTCAAGATAAGTCCTAATAAGATATTTTAAAGTGAAAAAATACTTCTTTAAGTTAAAAATGTAGTAGAACTTGGACGAAGATAAAGTGGAAATCAGATGATTGATTTGAAAAAATGAAAATTTCAGCGAAAATATCGCGATATTTTTTTTTTTAATTTTTTTGTAATGGAAACAAAATCCTTCTTCCTTCATACATGCCTTTCAGAATTGTATCTCAAAGACTTGTGTTATATTTCATGAAAATCGGTTGAGTAGTTCTCGAGAAATCTTGCCAACCATCTTCAAAACATAGTTACGGGAAAAACCCGTTTAAAAACGGCGCACTTAGCCTAACTAGCCTCCAGCACACAAGTTCTCAAGGCTGTATCTTCGAAACTATTACTCGGATCAACTTGAAAACTTTGGTCAAAATTCTAGAGGTGTTGTAGATTTTAATAAGACAATACAAAAAGTAGTTTTTTTTTTAATACTTGCAGCATTTATTTCTTTAACTAAATTACATATTAAAGTCAAACAATAATTATATATTACTTAACTGTAGAACAAGAAAACTAAACATTAATATATAAATTATATAAAATACTACACTATTATAGTATAATTAGATTATATTTCCTTAACATATAATAGTATCAACCGAGCTCACAACTTATTTGTCTTCAAAATATTTCTTTTGTGTTTCAACACAACTTGTCCTTACATCCACACTTTTTTTAAACGTATTAAAACTATTAATTATACAAGTATATAATAAAAATATATAGCAAAACTCATAACTTACTCCTTACTCCTTCTTCATTTTTTTGTAATAAACTTAATTATAAAATCACTAATTATGAATAATATAACTATTGAGTAAGAAAATTTTAAATAAATATATAATTTACCATAAATGAAAAAGCTTATCAATAGACAAATCAAAGATCACTTGTCACAACGTATAAATCAACTAATTATATCTACATATACATACATACATACATGTGTAACATAAGCCATCTTTAGATAACATAAAATAAAATATAAAACCGATTCCTTATAAAAAAATTTAACATATAATTTGTGGCTACCAAGCCACCGTGGCTTCTATTCTTGCTTCCGCTTAAGTTTCTTTATCTTCTTTGTGCTATCCGAACATTTTGCGGTGATTACGGTGCGAACATTCTTTTCAGTGAAATCTGTGCGCGATGCAATACAATGTATGACATCTGAAACTTTGTCCGGATCTAGTTGTCCCTTAAGAGGACGTTCACGACCCTTAAATGCTGGTGAGGGCTTACCGCTGAGTGTATTTCTCGCCAAGACCTCTTCCGTGAAGACCAAACAAAGCAAGCTGCGCGTGGCCACGGTCGGCTCCTTAAATGATATGTCTTGGAAAACTCTGGTGGATACCGTTGTGCCATTCGGACCAATCACTGTGTACTCACAGTCGTCAGTAGGGGGCAAATTTGGTATTTGCATAGGCAATGAACTTGCCACGGGTAGTGGGGGGTTAAATGTTGGTGTACCTATGCTGTGTGCAGGGGGTGCTATGACGCTGGAACTACTTGTAGTGGGCAAATTTGGTATTTGCATAGGCAATGAACTTGTCACGGGTGGTGGGGGGTTAAATGTTGGTGTACCTGTGCAGTGTGCAGGGGGTGCTATGACGCTTGAACTACTTGTAGTGGGCAAATTTGGTATTCGCATGGGCAATGAACTTGCCACGAGTGGTAGGGGGTTAAATGTTGGTGCACCTGTGCTGTGTGCAGGGGGTGCTATGACGCTGGAACTACTTGTAGTGGGCAAATTTGGTATTTGCATAGGCAATGAACTTGCCGTGGTTGGTGGGGGGTTAAATGTTGGTGTACTTGTGCTGTGTGCAGGGGGTGCTGTGGCGCAGGAGCTACTTGTACTTGGTTCAGCATGTGTCGTGTTTGTGTCGCTTGCAGTGACATTTAATTGATTGGTAGAGCTTTTTTGGTCCTCCATCAATCTTCTATATCTTCTTGAAAGTTTAGTCATTATCTCCGTATGTGTAACTCTGCATTTAATAATATCTAAGGATTCCTGAGTGAGTTCACCAGGCGTCAATGCGGGTAAATATAGTCTCAACCATCTCTTTATCACATTGTCTACTTCATCCGGATCTTCGGCCTTATCACACAATTCGATTTCAGCTGCGTATTCCTCCTCAGAAAGAATCGGTAGCAGGTGGTCCATACTTTTTAACTTTATTTTATTTACTTTGTGAAAAAGCAGTTGTTCTGAAATTCACAGTGAGCAGAGTTCAGAAAAATAAGCTCAGAGAGTGGTCCACAGGTAGATTGTTGTACGTGATGACGTGGTGTATCAGTTATCCACCTCAAGCGCTGCAGAAATAAAGAAAATAGTAAATTTGTTGTTGTGGCTCCGACAATCTTAAATTTGAAGGTTGCTACATTGAAATGGCTTTTGTATATCCTGTAGCTTTTATCCTGTGACACACCCATGACATTTAATACAGGATTCTGTATTGAAATTACTCTCCGCCTCTCTTTTTGAGTAATTGTGAAGTTATCCCATCCTTCCATTGACAAAGAACAATAAAAAAAGACGGCACTTAACTAGTTATTCCTTCAGCGAAGTACAATGTTACGGACACACCTACTTATGTACATATTTCGTTCACATATTCAAATATTATGAGCATAACAATAATATTTATTGCCTTATTCGCATTCGATCAAGGTAAGGAATTATAGCAACTGCATAACCCTAGCATTGTGTCGAAAGTTGAGGCGTTTTTCGAGGGTTTTGTTGTTTAATGACCTTGTTGACAAGAGGTGGTGTTTAAGTTCATAGAAATTGCTTTAATCCACAGTATTGTGTATATTTATGTAAACCTTTTCCTACAACACATATGAGTAAGGATTACGGCATGACCAGTGCTTAAAGAGATCTTTAAAACCCTTTTATGTGAGAATGACATTTTCATTTCAAAAGGGTGTGTCCTAAAACACTGAAATGGGAATAATCCTACAGAATATACTAAAATAATATTTATAATAATATCAATTTCTAGTAACTATCCTACAATAAACTGTTGATGGGGCAGTTTATTTGTCAGCAGACAGCTACCTGACACAAGAGACCTTCGACTCATAATCCTACAACTCATAATCCTTGCTACATATTTGCATATGTGAGAATGACATTGCTGGATGCTTTAGTACTGCCACCACTGTCAGTTAAATGAACAGTAAAATGACTGTCAATGTATAGAGTTTTTCTGAAAGTAAATCAAAGTAATGAAAGTACACCAAAAGGAGATAGCACACATATCCATAGGAGTTTGGAGAAGTTGTCAAATATCTATATCTTGCCATAAATCAAAACTGTTACATGATTCTATAAAAAAACGAATTGAGCTTTGTATTACAAATATGAAAACATTTTTTGAAAGAGAGGATTTTTCAACTAAAATATACGTAAGTTATAAAAGTTTCAAATAAAAATACATTGTTTGCTAATTTTCATTGTTATTTAAGCATTTTTGAATTCTGAAGTATCCATGAATCCAAAAAAGTTGCAGGCCGCTGCAGGAAAGTTTGTTCATAATTAATTCCATATATTGGCAATCCTTTTTTAAATACATTTTACATGTTACTTTAATTAAAACTTATAAATGTATTAAAAAATAAAACTTTTTTTCGTGTTAGATTTATAGTCATAACTGACAAGCTTGGTAGCTTTTCAGTCATTATGTACAAATTTCAGCATTGATGGATTTATGGTCAGCAGTGACTCAGAAAAAGGCATGAGTATCAGCAGAATGTGTGGGTTTGAAAATTAAAAAAAAACGATTTTTTATTTTTTGTGATGAAGAATTTTTTCTATTACAACTTATTTTTTAAGTATTTAAATGGCAAAATTGACCAAAAAATTAGATTTTTCGTTTAATGTGACTACATGAAATTTCTATATGTACTAACGGCATATTTTTTAATTTAAGATGAACCAATAATAAGTTCTGCTGTCCACGGCGAGATCACTTTTTTTCTGAGACACTCAGAGTGATGAGGTCTCAACGTCTGAATTTTCAATATTTTTATATCAAAATTTCAGGAAACATTGTTCAAATATGTTGCTTTGATATGCCATATTGTATTTTAGAAATATATGTATGATTCTTAATATTAAAAAAAAAAAAATTGCAAAAATACCTCTTTTTTGTAACTCTGAAACCCACATAACCCCTAAAGAAAATTATGGAAATTTTGTTCTGCGCGTTAGTAAAATTTTTTCAGTTGTGTCTGCCAAATTGCGGGTCAGATTACTTACACTGTTCTTGTAGGTAGAGCGATACAGCCTATATGATTAACAGCTGTTCAAAAAATCTAATATTTTTGTAGAATGTGGCTTTATTAAGCTGTCTCGGCAATGTGGTATAATTGGTTCTGAAAACAACTGTTAATCTTTGTCAAATTTCGTAAAGGTATCTTTTCAAATACAACGCTTGTAAAAACGATTACAAAGTCTTGAACTAAGTGTAACAGTAAAAAAGCAAAGATATTTACTTTGTTCGGCTCCAGCTGAGCATTTATTTTATTCCTTTTATTAAATCACATTTTAAAGAATTACACATAATATAATTTTAGAGTGAGAAAATTAAACATAAATTTATAAAATACTACATTAATATAGTATACTTAGATCATACTTCTTTCATGTATATAATGATAATACATAATATATAATAATATCAATCGAGCTCTTAACAAATTTTTCTTTAAATTATTTTCTTTTTTTCTTAACTTTTCTTCGTACTCACAAACTTTTTATTAAAATATGTATTCAAATCATTAGTAATATATATTAAAAATATACAGCAGATAGCATAAATTACATAGAATACTCTTACAAATACTACAATAAACATAAATCATATATAACTCACATATCGGAATATGGAACCTAATCCTGCTTAGACTTATCCTGCTTGAAAGTAATTGTCCTCCTATGTCCGTTATTCTTCTTCGTTTTCCTTACTCCTTCTTATTTTTGTAATAACTTAAATTATAAAATCACTAATTATAAATAATGTAATTATCGGGTAAGTAAATGTTACATAAATATATAAAATACCATATATAAAATATCATATCAAGAGACAAATCTTATATAACTCACAAGTCATTATATATAAATCAAGCGTAGAACTAATTTTCGCTAATAGTATTCTCTACATGCTTCCCCCTCATTTTGCTTTGTTTATTACTTCATTAATTATAAATAGTATAATTATAACTTAAAAATTTAACTTAGATATATAAATTATATATAAACTGTAGCAATATACTTCTTACATCATATTCTTCCTCATTTAATAAAAATATTAAAGCAGCAATCAATTTCACAACTAAATTTCTTTGAAAGTAATTTTTTCCTGCTTCTTCTTCATTTCTTCTAATTTTGCGATTCAGAAATCTTACTGAGTCGTATAAGTGTCTTTGCGCTATCCGCGCATTTTGTGGTAATTGTGCAGCGAACGTCGTGTTCGGTGAAATTTGTGCGCGATGTAATACAATGTATGACATCCGCAACCTTGTTCGGATTCAATAGACCTTTAGGAGGACGCCCACGTTTCCTAATTGCTGACGGGGGCTTGCCGGTGAGTGTATTTTTCGCCAGAACCTCTTCCGAGAATACCAAACAGAGCAAGTTGCGTGTGGCCGTGCCCGGCGAACTGAATGATAAGGTATTGAAGTCTGTAGTTAGTACTATTGTACCATTCGGACCGATCACAGTATAGCCAATATTGTTGGTAGCTTGGGGCAAGGCTGGAACTCGCATGGGTGTTGAAGTTGTTGCCTGCATTGAGGAGGTAAATTTTGGTAAACGCGCATGAGGAGAACGATTATTTTTCGTGATAACACTACTTCTGGTAGTAACGCTATCATAAATAATGCGACGCGACACCATTTTTTTGCTGTTTGACCAACGTGTGGGTGTTGTTGGGAATGTTGGATTACTTGCAATTGGCCTAATTGGGCTGATTGGGCTAATTGGTCCAGCACTGCTTGACACGCGAGGCCTAGTAGGGTTGCTTGATGATGCTGCACTGCTTGACACGCGAGGCGGTGTTGTGGAAGCGAGACTGCTTGGAGAAGCCGAATAACCGCTGTCGGTTGTTGAAGATACATCATCATTATCAAAGTTTGTTTCCGGGTGCAAGAGCTCATACTGATTTAAAACAGCAGCCATTCTCTCCGCTACCTCATATTTTGCTATAATAGCCGCCTGAACTGCTGCGTTGAGTTTTCCAAGCTCTAACTTCGGATAATCCTCCAACCATCTGTTTATCAATCCTCTCATTTGTCTGGGATCCTTGATATTTCGAATCATCTCGTTTTCAGCTGCTATTTGAGCCTTAGTTATAGTAGGAACCATGATTTTATATTAGTATTTTCTTGGTATCTATTGAGTTCTCTCTGTGGTGTATTTGTTGTCAATCTCTCATGGATATGAAATTTTATAAGTCGTACTAAAGGTGAGTAAAATACTGTTGTGCCGTGCAGGTAATCGTTAATTCGCCTCCAGCGCTGTAATTCCAAAGAAAATTGTGTATTAATTGTTTGACCTTGAAACCAATGTGTTCGTATCGGTTTGTTGTATTGAGAAATGTCTTTAGTTGTAAAATACTTTGTTACATTTAATACTTATAAAGCTTCGCCATTCAGGAGTTCGTAAAATTGATCGAACAATAGCAAAAGGAATAGTAAATTTTTGTTTTTGTTATTTAGATAATTGCTTAGCTCAGTTTTCGAAAAAGAATGATTGATTGATGATTGCTCGATCTCCAATTATAGAATCGGGTTTACAGTAATTTTTGGGTATGAAATCTACCTAGGCAATAGCTTACTTCTCTATCGTGTGTTGTTGTTCAACTATAAGATTTATGGCTTTTGCGTTTTCTTATAGAAATCAAATTTCGAAATCTCGAAAACTCTCCAGCTTTTGAGCTGAGCTACCTCCAATAACGCTTCATTAACTTTTACTTCGATAAAGCTAACTTCAACAGAAGCTAACGTCAGCTTACTAGAAATTTACTAATTTTACAATTTTAATTGGAAAATACCATAAGAAAAATAAAAAAAGTTGGTTTATTTATCTTTATCTTTATCTATATCTTTATCTTTATCTTTATCTTTATCTTTATCTTTATCTTTATCTTTATCTTTATCTTTATCTTTATCTTTATCTTTATCTTTATCTTTATCTTTATCTTTATCTTTATCTTTATCTTTATCTTTATCTTTATCTTTATCTTTATCTTTATCTTTATCTTTATCTTTATCTTTATCTTTATCTTATCTTTATCTTTGTCTTGGTCTTTATCTCAATCTTTGACAAACGAAACCTATAAATTTTTTGTCGGGCTTACAATGACGTCTTTTGCATAATTTATGTAAGGATTTAAAGAAATTTACTATAAAGCAGAGCACGAAAATCGTTTTTGTTTAAAATATATAATTATAGAGTATAAAGTGTTTACATGCAATAAATTTTCTTTATAAATAATGTTACAACTTAAAAATTAGAAGGGTATTTGTCATGTGATCATTCCTCTTCATTCTTCGTTTCGATCAATCGGTCGTGGTGCCTTATTGAGGTGCCTATACTTCTTTCCGACATCCGAACATTTAGTGGTGATTACGTTCCGGACTGTAAGTTTGGACGTATCTATGCGGGACAAAACACAATATTCGATGTCCGCAACCTTTTCCGGATTCAATGGAATCTTAGGAGGACGTTCACGGCCCACAAATGCTGGTGATGGCTTGCCGCTAAGTGTACTTTTCGCTAGGATCTCTTCCGTGAAAACCAAACATAGCAACTTACGTGTGGTAATACCTGCTGCCGTAAAAGATAGTTCTTTAAATTTTTTGCTGGGTACTCTTGTACCATTCGGACCGATCACTGTGTAGATATCGCCGTTGGCAATAGTGGGCAAGCCGGTCCTTCTTCGTACAGGCACTGTTATGCCCCGTTGTCCTGTGTTAGTTTCTCCACTCACTTCTATTAGCACACGCTTTTGTGGATTCCCGACACGAGGCGACGTGCTCCTTCTACTTGACCGACGAAGAGGTGTTGTTGTTGAGCTGGAACTGCTTGTACTTGGCTCAACATGCATTGTGTGTGAGTCGCCATTAGAAGTCGTCATATTCGTAGTTGGTTCACTTGTAGAGGAGTCTGCATTATTTGACACATTCTTTTCATCAAATATTTCCTCCAATAAAGTATTTCTTTTTTTCGCGTTGCTGATGACACTGAAAGCTTTCTCCACAAATACCTTAAGCTCTCGTCTCTCCTCATTTTGCTGTATATTAGAATTTATACTATGGCGTGTTTTCGGCCGCTCTGGTGTTTCGGGGAAGTCGGAAAGATTTTTATTCAGTTTAGGATTTGGCAGTCCTTGTTTTCGCCTGATGGCACGTTCCTTTAATGTTTCATGCATTTTCCTAGCTAAAATATATTTTGCTCTAAGCGCCTCTTGAGTTGCCGGGTTGAATTTGGTAAGTTCTGACTTCGTAAGATTCTGATACTCTACCAACCATCTGTTTATTAGTGGTTTGAGCTCTTCGGGTTCTTCCGCATTCATAATCATCTCATTTTCGTATTTAATTTGAGCCTTAGAAAGTATCGGGTGCGTATCTATACCTGGTACACTTCGCGAAGGCTTTGTTCTAGTTATCCAGTTCAAAAGGTCTTCCATTTAAATATCTAAGTTTAGAGAGTGGACCACTGATAGAATATTTGTTCAGAAGTCGTGTATTCACCTTAGTTGCTGTAATATCAAAGAAAACAGTGCATCAATAGCTTTTATCCGAGGGCTTAACGATCGAGGGTATATTAAGTTTCCGACAAAACTTTCTTATAAAATTTGCATGTAAATGGACAGCGTAACGATCTTAGTCGATTTAGCCACCTCCGTCTTTCTGTCCGTTAGTCTGACTGTGTATACGGGAATTGATATGGAATTTTGCGCAAGTCCTTTTCTTCCCAAAAAGCTGCTTATTTGTCGGAATCGCTTAGATGGGACTGCCATACACACTGATCGTTCAAAAAAAGAAAGCCGTTTAAGGAAAACTTTTTTTAGTTTACAGGACAGCTTCACGAAATTTGATATAGGTTATTATCCAAGGCAACGCTTCAATCTCAGAACTAACACTTTTTTTCCACTAATATCACTTTTATATTAATTTAAGGGAAATTTCGAGTTTCATTACGGTTTTTTGGTTGCATAATACGAAATCCAGCAAAACTAGATTTCCAGAAATTTTTTTCAAGCCACCATTCTGGAGATTTCGATGTGAAAAATGCATTGCGCTCTGGTCGACCTATCGTTGAAAAAGTCTATGAAATTATGGAAAAGATTGACATTGACATAGGCAGCCACGACATCGCTAAGGAACTCAATATTCATCATCAAACGGTTTTGGACCTTTAACAAAAAGCTGGCTACAAAAAGAAGTTCGATGCTTGGGTACCACATGAATTGTCTATGAAAAATTCAATGGACCGCATTAACATCTGCGATTCTTTGCTGAAACAAAATGAAATCGAACCATTTCTGAAGCGAATAGTAACAGGAGACGAAATGTGGATCGAATACGATAATAATGTGCGAAAAATATCATGGTCCAACCCTGGTGAAACTCATCAAATGGTCGCAAAGCCAGATTTTTTGGGATTGGAAAGGAATTATCCACTATGAACTGATCCAGCCTGGTCGAAAGATTGACTCTATATTTTACTGTCAATAACTGATAAGTTTGAAGCAAGCAATCAAAAAAAAAAACGGCCAAAAGACGAAAAGACTTTTTCGACTACCCAATATTTGAGCCGAACTCATTTTTTTTTCTTTTTTTTATGAGTACGCATTTTCGAGGATGAAACATCCTCCAAGTTTTTACCTTGTGGAGTTAAGGCAATGACTTAAAAATTCGAAAATTCTCTAAAATTACAAACAAAACACTTCTGTGCTGGGGTTCGGCAAGTGCCGCCGCTCAATACCAATGTTATCGGCTATTAAATGTCATTAACACAAACAAACAATATTAAACATTGGCGTATTTCCTTTGCTTTAGGCAACTGTACAGACACATATCCGTTAGGAGGAGCCGCCACACAAGCACTTAAGCATTTAACGTTATGCCATTAGAAACACACACCGCCATTACAAAACCGTTTATTGCCGAGTACATGCAGATGTTTAGCTATCTACATTGGATGCCAGTTGTCAGTTTGTATGTTAGCTGACGCTATTTATGCTATGTTGCAAATAAAAACCCACCACAGTCCATTAAAATTTCCTTCAACTGCCACTGTGGAAGGTTCACTTGCCTGCATTGCTGACGACGCACGACGCGGCGGTGAGGACGTCAGCGCTTTTATTTGATTTCATATAAAAGCATAAACGGATGGCATAAAAGAAATAAATGTGTGTTAGTATGTATACACAAATACCGACGCGATTGCATTGCGAGCGCTGCTTGTATGTCGGTGTATATATAAATATCAGAAACGCGGTTAGATAACCTTACAAACACACACATTTCGATATATTGCGAATACCGGTCCACTTTCGCACTGACAATATCTTCTATACATACATTTTCAGTAAGTGGCAACACACACATACACACATGCATTTGTAAATCCATCATGCCTACGCATTTAGCTATTTATTTGTGTTGTTGTTATTATTGCAATTGCTGGCTTTCATTCCAGCTCAATCCAAACTAAGCCCAACATAATGTCGGTTGCTACGCCGCCTTTCAGCTTGACATTTATGAATGCGCGTCTCAGTTGTTCGGCGCTGAGCGCTCGCAGTCGAGCAGGCGCACAGACAAATGCTCGTGCAGGTGTATGCGAGATTTGTTTTCAATGCTTGCGCATATGTAGTTTCTTCTAAACGCAATGAAAGCTTCACTTTCAAAGCTATTTGTGTCTACAGACGCTCTGGAAGGCTTAAATCCTTCTGCTTTAAAGTTTACTGGAAACTCTTTTGAAAGAAAAATGTTTAATGAATTTTCATATAATAAAAAGTCCACTAAGTCCTTCTAGTAAGAACTTGTAAGTAGAAATTTTATGTCACGTTATTATGAAATTTACACTTTAAGAGCGACTTAGGTCTTATATTATTTACTAGTAATGTCATCTGATCGGTTTCAAAGCTCAAATTTACAGACGATTGTTTAAAGTTGTCAAAAAAAGTTTATTTTAGTGCAAACATAAATAGAATTGTGATTTTTCTATCTTTAATAAAGACTTTTATCTTTTATTTTGTGTAGTTTCTCGTTGACGATTTAGCTATAGCTAAGATTATACTACAGTCATATATACCAAATTTTATTCCTTTTAAAACAAGTACATATGTGGTTTAATTGACTATTATATATATATTCTAGTCCTTAGCATTTAAGTCATTTATTGCAGAAATCTTCAACTATAGGATTTAGTTTTAGTGCCACATCTTTTCAATCTTCCTCACAGAAAATTCCTGCAATCCCTTGAAAATTTATAATAAATCGTTCATGTTTAGAGCTTTACTGAGAGTAGTATTCATCGCTGATTCGCTGATTCAAAGAAAAGCTTACTGAGCAGTCAATACTATATAATATTATTAGGGGTATCAAGATTGACGAGAGTTGGAGAGATACTTGACGTCATAACCATTTATCATTGCATAGAAGGTGGCTTAACAGAATCACGAAAATATGTACAATGTCAAAGCCTTTGGACAAAACTGATGTCCATGTTGCCTGAAAACATGCCCCATAGCAAAAATTATAACCATCATGAGCTCACATTTTTGTTGGCTATTGGACTCTTTACTACTATAATAGATTCATAAATTGCCCTCAAACTTTTACCGAAAAGGAAGCTATATACAAGTCTCAAACATATTATTCTGCAGATTCGATTTTTTGAGAATTTTCGCCATTTCTTGGATTATGTCTTCTGGAGGTCTGTTGTTATTTAGCAATTGAATTCCTAGAATTTCAAGTTGATAATACAAAGTAAATCCAATTAATTTTCTATTTAGTGTTGCGAGCATAGGGTATGAAATACTTATTCTCTGCCACCAAATACTACTTATGAGTATCATTCAAAACGGGCGCTGATCTAATGCCGGGGGAGCTTCTCATTTAAGTCGTGAGGTGATTCCTCTAGTCAGAAATACAATTATAGATTTGATATCTGGAATGGGTAGTGGCATAGTGGCTACCCAAACTGACTGACTTGCTGATAGGAAATCCAATAATTGAAGGTGTCGCAAGTATAAAATCTAGTACACACCTTATTGTGAATCGGAAAATTATTTCCGTTGATATTCTTCGAGTTCCCTATAAATTAGTATCAAGATCTACAAATTTTCTAAATATACTCTATGATATTCACACAAAATAGAAAGATTTAATGAAATTCACATTGATGCATTCAAGCGAGTATGTGCAGTTTTGACTTTTATGGGTTTCAAAATCTTCACCTAACATCTGAACGATGTGGCAGAAACTGGTTACCAAGATCTTTTGATTCAACCCACCGAAGTACAATCTTTTTCTGAAAAGTGTCAAAAGATAAGGTCTAATAAAAAGAAATTCTTCTTTTTTTTTCGTATGATGACTTTATTTATTGTAGACTGCGCGGAATGATTGCGATTGGGTTGTTACGCTTTATGGCGATAGAAAGATCAGCAGATCTCCTACTCCTCAGACAGTTTTGTGATTTTTTTAATCAGCGTTGTATTTATGTCGAAAGTATTGATTAAATAATGGAAAGCGTATAATAAACGTATGCAAGTTGTTGGCCAAGTTTGTTGAATTTAAGTATAAAGTAAGTAACGGTATAATTAATTGAATGTGTAACGGGAAATTCCAATACTGAAATATTGCCAGTAATTTCAATGAAAAGATCGCTCGGAATTTCTTAATTAATGCATCTCATATAAAACGAAAATATATTTGGGAAGCTAACTAAAAGCCATCACCAAAATTTGCAGAATAGATGAGTCAATTCGACAACTATTAACAGCAATTTGTATATGTAGGAAAGACTGTTCGATATTCCAAGATATTGGCGTTTATTGCTATAGTTATCTATGTTATTGGTTTTATAATTGTAATTGACAATTTCGGAATTGTATATTTACTTAGGTCAAGCATTCTTGCCACACAAAATATTTACTTCTTCAAAATATACAAGCAGGTTACATTATTTAGGTAACGTATCTTTCCTACTGTAAAATAGGCCATACTAGAAAAATTCGTGATGGGTACAGTTGTAGCTGTTCAATACAAACTACCGGTGCTTAATCTACTGCATAGCGGAGAACAAAAATAATAAAAAATTCTAATTAAAAGAACAGTTAGTTTAGTGGTTTTCAGCATGTTTTCATAATATCCGCTGAAGACCCTAAAAATAATTAAAATTTCTTCCTCACAGCATTTAATGCCATTTTCATTTTCAAGTACAAATTTTCTCTTAACACACTTTTGTAAAGAAAGGCGGAAGTATTGTTAGATATTGCTATTGTTTTAGATGATTACAACCAACTAATCTTTGTACATACAGAGCAGTTACTCCAAATACTATTTGATATGAGTAAGTTATATGCAACTTTCAGCTACTAAATTATAACTGATCCATAGTACAGCCATTTAAAAAAAGCAAAAAAACTAAAATTATTATCTCTTATTTTTAGCAAATGTATTTTTTTAGTCAGGATTGTGGTGTCGCACTTACCTCAATAAGCTCCTATCTAAATTATTTTTAATGAATGTTTTTTGTAATATTTAGTTTATAATACTTGTTTTTCTTTAAAAACACATAGACAATAGTGAAATTAAAAGTTTTAAAATTTTTGACGAAAATTTTCACAAATACACAATTAAACGTGGACAGATGGTGGGTGTGGTTAAGTTAACCGATCACGAGAGACTGCACATGACAAAGCTTAGATTTAACGGAGGAAAACATGGGAAGAGGAAAACACGAAGTGCAAGAATTGCAAAAGTGCATAAAAAACGGTTCCTGCTAAACAACAAAAACAATGTGAACAAACAAACTTACTAAATGTCGATAAAACAGTTTTGGCAGACAAAATATGTATTATATGAAGTGAAAGTTTTTATTGCCTTCAATAGAAAATTTTTCACAAAATAATTTATTTGTCGTTTACTCTCGTTACAAATCAATTGACTATTGCGAGATAACATCTTTTATAAAAAAGGAATAATAGAAACAAAACAGGGGTTACAAAAAACTTTTCGTATTTTTTTTTTATTTTTTCATTGTTATACTCAATGTAGCAAGAAGTTTTCTATAACAGAAAAACTTATAAAACATACTTTTTAAAATAAAAGAAAATACTTGTACCGCCAACTTAAATCTATCTGTCTATCTATAAACTTATAAATTTTGAACATAATAGAGTGCCATTTCATTTTAAAGTTCCAAAAGTAATAACTTTCGACTTTCAATTAAAGCAAGAACACTTAAAAATATCTGAAAAGTTTGCAAAAACTTTTATTTACCACAAAAAGATACTTTTTTGACTTTCATACACACAAATTGAGGCATATGGCAATCATATTAACGGAAATTTCGATAACTGCTTAGGCTGAGCGCACACTGAAACTGAAAGTTTTCGTTAAAATTAATGAAGCGAACGTAAAAAATATTATAAATTAATGACTAAAGCATAATAAACATTTAGAAACTTGTAAATATTACTGCGATCTTAGCTACTGTTTGTTGGCTTGCTTGGACTCTCCGCGTTTTTAGCCTTAGCCAGGAATACAAGAGTGAAGTACGAACATGTTTTGGTAGACTATAAGTTGTGTAAATGAAATTGTAAATAAAACGCAAACTATTTAATTATTCATCAATATTTATTTTGTCGCCTTCAAAGTAATCCCCATCTGGAGATTATGCCAACGATTTTTTAACCCTCGAAACACTTTTCATAAGCAGTTTTTGGGATGGCCATCAGCTCCTTGAGCGAATTTTGTTTTATCACTTCGATGGACTGAAAATGGGTTCCACGGAGCGTCCATTTCAGTTTGGGAAACAAGAAGAAATCACACGGAGCCAAATCTGACGAATACGGTGGAATATCGTGGCTCAATGCGATGGTGAATTATCATCGTGTAAAATCGTAAAATCTATGAATTATTCTTCCACAATTCCGGCCGTTTTCGACGAATTTTCTCACGCAAACGCCTCAATACGTTGAAATAGAACTCCTTATTGAAATTCATGATGCACCAAACCACGAATATCGAAAAAATGCTTTTTGAGTAGCTTTGGCGTGCTTTCTTTGGTTTCGGCTCGTTTTTTTCCCTCCATGCCGATGACTGTTGACTTGTTTGCATGTCAAACTCCTAAGCCCATGTCCCATTGGCAGTTGCAATAATTCAAATGGACATCTCACGTGCCCTGTTCAGCTCTCTTGCCATCTCTCTAACACTTGTCTGACGGTTTTCAAGCATCATATCCTTCACTTGTTTTTAATATTTTCATCAGTTGAAGAGATAGAAGGTAGTCCCGAACGAGGCACGTCTTCAATAATATCTCGACCGTATTTGAAGGCTTTGGCACCACTCTTAGGCGTTTGTTTCTGTTAAAACTGAATCACCTTAAGTATTTTCCAGCATTCACAATCACAATAGCAATACAAAATTTGAGGCAAATTACTTGTTCGATATTTTTATCCATTGTTAAAGTCGCAAAGCACTACTGAGGTGTAGCGACTTAAGCAGTTGCTGTAAACAAACTGGTTGACAGATGGCGCTCATGTTTGGCATGGTAATTAAGGATAGTCCGACTAACTTAGAATTTTTGAAATATCATTAACCCGTTGTGTGCTCTTTTGTCACACTGTATATACTTCATAATGTCTCTGAGGTGTCTGGAGTTTACACACTTAATATACCCTGTTCAGCGTAAAAACAGTTATATTTTAGAATCACTGAAGTCCTAGTTACATAAAAGACACTAATATTTTTTGTCAGAAATTTTCTTATTCCATATTAATTTACATTTATGTTAATAAAAAAAAATTGTTTCTACCTTACCATCTAGCAATTACATATAAAATTTACATGAAATTAAACTCTTTCTTATATAAAATACTAAATATGATATTTCCCACAATATTATGACATTTCGAAGGGATTGTATCCTTTGGCCTTGGCTAATTTCAAAAGTCTCCTTGCGACAATGTATGCAAAAGCTTCATTGCTCATCTTTGTCTTTTGCATAACATAGTCCTTAATGTCGTACACTTTGTTATCATCCAAATATGGTCTACTTTTGCAATCATAGTCAAGTTCCGGTAGCATAAATTTGCGGCTAAGTCCATGGGTCTCAAGCACGTGCATTGGAAATACAAGCGAGAGCAAATCGTGTGTCGCTTCCACGGCATTTGTCCAGTCAATTTTCTTGAATTCATTCAATGGAACAAGTGTACCTTCCGGTCCAAGTTCCATATAAACATCATCGTCTGGCTCTGGTTGCTTTAGCGTAATCTTATGCGCTATTTTGTAGAGCTCGATCTGTTTCTCTTGGGCACATGTTGTTCTGCATGCTTCATGCACGGTGCCACCGAAGCTAATGCTGTCGCTGTTGGAAGCACTATCTGAGACGATAGTGAATGTTTTTTCAATTGCGGGTCCAGTTGCTGTGGCTGTCGCTGGAGTTGCTGGCGGTTTTTCTTCCTTGCTGCTAAAGTTTATGGGTGCAATAGGTGCTTTGTTGGTGCGCAAGTACTCCGAATTGACGACGGAGTATTTCGTGTAGTTTGTCAAGCAAATTGGCTCTTCCTGAACTGCGTTATTGTCCAATGATAGCTTGCGTTTATTTGGATTGGTTGGCGCTGTTGCCATCTCCACATCATTGTCATATGTAACCTCACAGTGCAAAGCAGGTAAAGGTGAACATTCATTGGAAACATGAACAGCATGGCTTGACAAATCGATTGGCTCACTTTCACTCCTTGCTGGCAGATTGAGGTGGTGTTGTTTTATTGCCAAATTTAAAGGTTCGTCTGGGTTGTTTGGTATGACAAACTGTGAATTGCGTGTCTCCCATTGTGAGGCTTTTCGCTTTGGCGCTAGCACATGGGTGGGTACTGGAGCTATATGTGGTGGTACTAAACCTTTCATTTTTAGATTCTGTTCATAACTTCTCGATTGTTCCAACAATATTGGATGCGGCAAAGACGTATTGATCGGAAGTTGATTTCTAGTATTTGGTAAATTTAATTGAAAGCTTTCGCCCGGCAGGCGAAATTGTCTTGCGCTCATATTCTTGCTTCGAATACGCCTTCGATTTAATGAAATTATTCGCTGATATCACCAAATTTGATCAAAGTTTTGTGTGTGTATAACGGCGTTTACTTATGATAATGAAATTACTAAACTGACATGACGCGCTGTCATGAAAGTTCTCTTGAGCGCGTAACACCGAAACAGAACATCAAAAGCAAAGCTAGACAAAACAAAAGAATTATGGAAAAGAAAAGTAAATCTGACGTGTAAAGGAAGGTGAAACATCGCAGCAGTTGAAAGGCTGTAAATTATCAAGCAAGTGCTAACAATAAAAGTAAGCCAAGGCCAAACATTCCTTTATTTATTTCTCCATTTGCCTCTCTCAGTCTCTGCTTATTCTGTCCATTTTATGCCGGTTTTGTTGGTACATTTCTAGCTACTTGCAATATTCTCTTCGGCTTTGTTATCATCTCTCTGCTCATTTACTCTCTGTTACTCTCATAACTTGTTGCTCTACTCAGAGTTTGGAGCATCTGTTCCTAGAGTACCAAATCAAGTATGTCAGACTTACTTGTTACCCATTATTATGTTCGTCGTAGGGATTGTAAAAACAGCACATAAAAAATTATGGCAAATATTTTCATTTTCTATTGTGTTTAAAATACCTAGAATGGGTCATTTGTTGTGTTTACCTTTGTTCTGAACTAAAAGGGTGAGAAGTGTACGATCCCTCAATCTATAGTATAGTATTTTAGGACTTTTTGTTTTCTTCTACTTGAAGGTCTGCATCGTTTTTGAGTTTTTGTTTATTTATTTTTTTAACATAACCTGTAAATAAATGTACAGACATACTAGAAAAACAAAGGAAAACTGGCTGCTTAGGCCTTCGTCCATTTTTTTTATTTCATTGTAACACTATATTATGTTCTTTTTCTTCAAGACTAAACCTTCAAAGCTCAAAGACTCGTTTTAAATCTCTTAAAATGCATTTACTTTGAAATTCCTCATGACCGGATACCCTCCGTCGCTGTGTTTTTGTTCGGCTATAGGAGCTGTCCACAGAAGAGGGCGATAAAAGTGTGTCCATGTCCGGTCACTGGAGCGTACTTATGTCCGGTTATAGGAATTGGTTTTGTATGAAATTATTATTGAAAACGTTGTGTCCATGAACTTTGTACAATTATTTGAGGTGTCTAGTTGAAAGAACTGCCCGTAAAGGTGAATTTACGTTAGTTAGTTTTTGATACAAAACAGCGATTTTTTAATGGAAATGTTTGATCGCGATGTTAGTTTCCATTCTAAAAAAGCGTTTAGTGGTTAATTTTTTTAGGCGCTTACGTTTTCTACACCAACCATTTCATAAAATTTAACCCGACCACACTTAACTGACAAAAAATCATTTTCACATGTTTCAATACAAATCTATCTAATAACCTTCAGAATAGGCTTCTTTGGCATCATTACAGGCATGCCAATGCTTCGTTAAATTTTCTATACTTCTAAGTCTCGGCTGAGTTGGTCTTCCACACCTTCAGCGAATTTTACTTGTTTCGGTTTTGGCAAACTTTTGAACCGTCAATCGTTATCTGTTGTACAGTTTCCAAGTCATATTCATAAACTCAATCCTCGATATGTGCGATGATTATGGGGTCCTCAGCTACGTTTTCAGACATCTCTTTGGCGATCTATCTATACTAGAGATCGCTTTTGTAAAAGCCACACTTCATATCCATAACATTAATCAAAATCATCGTTTGTCCATCAGAGAAATATCATACTTCTTATGATTAAGATCCTTTGCTATTTTTCTGTTTGACACACGATGATTTTGGTTAATGTTTGGGTAAGAAGTATTAAGATCCTTTTCTACATACATATTTCTCTGATGGCAACACGACGAATTTCAAGCGCTGTTCCTTTACCAATTTTGATGTTATTTTCGTTAACAGAGGTGAATGGACGACTCGCGCGAAGCCAGTTTTCCAAAATACACGACTTTCAATATTTGCTTTCCTCAAAACAACCAATAGTTTCATCGATTCTTAGACAAGATTAAATTCGAAACATAAAATCTAATCTAAAATCAACAAACATCAAACATTGATAGTATTTAGGCCTTCAAAATTTTAAAATTATTTTAAAAGTTATGTTAATATCAAATTTTACTTGTTCATGTACCATTAAGATTAGTTTTTACGAAAGGAAATCCAGTAATATTTCAAAGGATCTCTTGAAACTTTTAAGTTGTAAAGTTGTTTGATGGTAAAGTAATTACTTCTTTGTAGGGGTGATTTTCAAAAAATTCGACTTCGAAATATTTGCCTTTGAAGTTCGAAATTCTAACATCGAACTGATTTCGAAATATGTGCCTTCGAACTTCGAAATTAAGAAGTCGAATATCATTTATCAATTCAGGCTGCTGATTTTCGATGTACATACATTTAGTAATTTCTTCGTTTCCGAAGTTTTGTGGCTAACTTCGTAATATTTGCCTTCGAATTCGAAATTTAGACTTGGAATATCACTTCAAAATATTTGCCTTCGAAATTCAAAATTGAGACGTCGAACATCATTTCGAAATATTTGCTTTCGAAGTTCGAGCTTAAAACGTCGAACATCTGGCTACTGGTTTTCGAAGTACATATAATTTTTTTTAAGATCCAGATTATCTCGCATAATATCTCTCATATCATATTGACCTAAAAATGTTTTAAACCATTACAATATGAGTACGTTATGTCCATGTCTTTTATTCTTAAATTTTTATTTGTTTACAATAATTAATATTGTTATTTGAAATAATCTCAATTTCGAACTAACCATACAAAGTAAATGTTTCGAAAACCGGTGAAATCCTTTTTACTGCTCACTCAGCCTCCTCACTCACTCAGCCTCCGAACCGAATTCGCAAGATTGAGATAAAGTAATTTTTTTGTTTTCGAAGTTTAGAGATTTCGGAGATTTCAGTTTTTAATTTCTCACTCAGTCTTCAAAACAAATGTGAGAGATTTCGGAAAAATCACTTTTCACTCATTCTCCAAAACTAATTCGAGAGATTGAGGTAAAGTAATTTCTTTGTTTTCGAAGTTTGATGACTCACTTCATCAGTTTTTACTCCTCACAGTACTTGTATATCTTGTTGATGATTAGTTTGGTTGAATAACGAATAGAGTGTGGTACGATGTATTGATTTCAATTACTTCGAACTTCGAAAATTGTGAAGAAGTTAAAAATCGTATCAACTATAAATTAAAGTCTTCTTTTAACTTTTATGCCTGTTAAAGTACCCCTTTCACCAACATTAATAAGGGAATAAAAATCATATTAAAAATAATTTAAAAAGTTAACGAAAAAATTAAAATAAAGAAAGAAAAAAATAAAAACGCTTCTGAGTACGTGCTGACATGCTGCCACACGCCCAACCAGCGTCCGATTGCAAGCGAATTCTCAAATGTCCTTTCTCACATCTTGCCACCATTTCGAGCAGCCAGTCGCTGTACTCTATCGCTTGCCTTTGACAAAAATTTATTGCGTAATTGTCTTAAGAAGCAAATTAAGTGACGGACGCTTGATGCCCACTCAGCGTTTTCGTTTAAGAGGATTACAAATTTGTGCGTTTGCCACGCGGTCCGAGCCACCAACGGCAATTTGCTTGCGAACGTCTTTGTGTGACTTTATTTAATTTACTTGTGTTTGCTGCAAGCGGTGCGCGGCAAATTTTAATGAAAATGAAACGGTAATTTCAAATGCTTAAAGTCGGTGACTAGAAAAATTACCATGAAAATGTAAATGAAAATTGTGGATCTGTGGAAAGGCT